>NC_090449.1:229305384-229611748 GCF_031143425.1 Pleurodeles waltl
GATTTTTAAGACTATGGCCCGCATGACGACCCTGGCGGTCTGAAGACAGCCAGGGCCGCTGTGGCGGTGTCACCGCCTACGGGCGGCAGTGAATAATAAATTATGAGTTTGGCGGTTTGGCCAAAGCCAAACAGCCGAGCCTCCACCCGTCGCGCCACATTACAGCATTCTGACGGGCAGCACCTCCAGCATGGCGGATGACGTGATACCGCAAGTGGTATCACGAGGCGGGAAACCTCCAGCATTGTTCTGGCAATCGCACCGCCAGAAAAAGCTGGCGGTCTTGCACCATGGTGACAGGAATAAGGATTCCTGTCACCAGGATACACTCGCACACACGTCCACATACCTGCACACATGCACTCACACACTTCTACATACATACACACCCCGACTTACTCACGCAAATGCGACATATACACCCATTCACACTGACAAACATACACAATCACCGCACTCACGCATGCATTAACTCGCCCCTCCCCCATGGTCATACATACATTCACACCCACACCCCCTTCACTGCATATACGCACTCACCCGCTCTCCTCATCCACTCACACAAACACTCACCCTCCTCCCCATCCATACACAATCACTGACACATGCAGACATGCACCCACAAACACTCCCCCCGCATTCTTGACATTCACACACGCACTCACACACTCACACACACACATACCCTCTCCTGTCAGACGATCCACTTACCTTGTTTGTCGAGGAGGTCGTCCAGGAGGGGATGGGTCCTGGCGCTTCCACCGCAGGCAGCGCCTCGCTATCTGGACACCGCCACACCGTATTACGGGTTGTAATACAGTGTGCAGTCTCTTTTTGGCGTGGGGGTACCACCTCTGCACCACCAACCGCCAGCACAACTGGTCTCGGAATTCCACCCAATTTGGGGCAGAAGTCAGAGATCAGTCGTATTAAGGCAGTCTTACAACCGCCAGCACTGGCAGTATTTCGGCACCCGCGGCTTCAGCGGTCTTTGGAAAAGACCGCCGAAGTCAGCATGAGGGCCAATATCTATCAGGATGATGATGATGAGCAGGCCTCCACCTTATTTTGAAAGGCAGGACAAAACAATGCTATGTTCACGAAGCTAATATGTACCTTTTTGTTGCTGAAAAATGGTAGAGCTCCTAATCATTAATCACAAATCCATGTCCTCTTTAAAACTGGTGACCTGTTGCCATCCCATGTTTACATTGGCAGTACAGAAGTAACAGCTTCTCCAGTAGTCTCCCAATGTGTCTTTAAACTAAGCTACCGGTGCAAGCTCCAATCAGAGCAGAGACAAGGCCATGGATGCTCATGTTGGCAAGGTCACCTTAAGCTGTCTCTAGAGGAGTCCTTCAACCTATGGCTGTCCGGAATTGTAGCTGTCTGATTTCTGATTCTTAATTGAAAGTGTTAAGATTAGCATCCTTCTGGGCCTTCTCGTCAGAATAAATGTGGAGCTATTTTTTGGCTTGCTTCATGTACTGGACATGCCTGGGCTGCGGGATGACAAACCAGCATCTCTTTCATGTCGTGCATGCATGCCAATAGATCCGAGTCAGGCGGAAGACTCCTGATTTTTTTAAAGCAAATATTGGTTTTATTTTAGGTGTCGCCTAAAATTGTCTCAGCTGCAATATAAGCGTATGGGGAAAATACATTTTTCAAAATCTCCCACTTCCCAGTTTAAAAATGTTGGCATGCATGATGTGCACCACTCATCCTCTGAGGCATGACTGAGATGAGAGTAAATCTACTATGAAATGTCTGTGCTGCTGATTTATGAGCATCAAAAACACCAATTTGGTAGTCTGGTCAATACAAGGAAGGGCAAGGGCAGGACGGCATTAACATTGTCAGCCAGAGTCTGCAAAGGAACGCAGCCTGCGCCTTTTAAATTTAATGTGGACACGCACACTCACTTCCCTTCAGGATCTGTAGAAGTACAGCTCAGCATTTTTAGTAAAATGCGCAGGCTCTTTAATGGATGCTTTTTCGTATAAACAAGTATGCGTTTGCTTAATAGAGTTTTTATTTATTTGTTCAATGTATTTTTACTGCGTGGAACTGCCCATATGTCAGCCGAGGGCTTTACAGAGGACCTTGTTATCTCGGATTACATTACAGATTAGCAGATTTGCACAGCAAAGTAAATTCAGTGGGATTGGTCAGGGGGGTAAAGTCTGAAAAGGTGTGGCTTTAAGTCTTTCCGCAAAGCGACAAGATGAGACTTATACTTGATGTAGTTTAGAAGTGAGTTTTGTACTCTGAGAGCTAAGCAGAAAAATGCCTGTTTTGCTTCTTTATCTTTTCTAGTTTTCTACCTCTGGGTGTTCATTGACCAACTGTGAATTGCAGTTTATTCTTCAAATAGGTCGCTTGGACATTCCTTATTGCTTGATGTGTAATGCATGTTATCTTTACTCGAATCTCACTTCCAGTGGCAGCCAATAAATATGTTTAATAATGGAGGAGATGAGACTTTGGGCGGAATGCCTGGGTAGTATCCCCTTCATCCCCAAGGGGGAGAGCCGGGCGTGGACTGTGAATTTAAAGTCTCTATGAGGGATGATTGATTTTATCTTCCTAAACTGATGGAGGTGGTAGGATGTATTTTGTCAGTGTTTGCTCCTTGTGCCAGTGATGACAGATGCCTAGCACTTTTGGAGTGGACAGACACTTTTTCTCATGTGACGGAGAGTCTGTGGGGATGGAGTGGAAATTTGATCTTTACCAGTTTTAGAGATTTTGATTGCACACATTTTGCTGGCTTTCAAGGAGAGACTTACCAAACACAAACCTCTATGCTGACCACTTATTTAAGGTTTCTGCTCTTTGCCCTCTCTAAACATAAATATTCAAATAATATTTTAAAAAACTACTCCTCTGGGCAAAACCAAGCTTGGGTTCACACAATAAAATGAGGCATCTCTTTGGAGAAGGATGGAAAAAAAAAACATCAAGATGCGCAACACTTAGACCTCCATACGGTGAGATGGCTCAGTAGACTAATGTACTGACTGCAGGTTTCAGTTTTGTGACCATGCAGTTACAGGTTTAGGATAAAATGAGTACCTCTGAGTTGGGGAACAATAATCCTCCGTTTTCCAGCTGACAACTGACAACATTATAAGTCAGAATAATAACAATGTAAACTCTTCTCTCTTCTACAGTCCGTTGTGCTTCTGCCTAAAGTGCTGACCACAAAAAAATACTTCTTCAAATACTCTCTTTACCTTTGTGAATTATTTGTTGCAACAGATCAGTGATCGAATTCCTTAGTTCTTCCTTTCTGTGATTAAGATGGTGAGTATTCAGACAATGAGTTTTAAGAGACATAATCATTAAAGGATTATTGATAAAATTCCATTGGCAGATGGAACACAAAATGCACAATTCTACATCACAATGGTCTCCAGGTGTATGTTAGCCTGTAATAGGGCCTACTTAATAGGTGTCAGTAAAAATATAGAAGATATATATATATATATATATATATATATATATATATATATTTTCAACAAAGATTATTCCCGAAATAACGAGGCTCTATGCAGCGGTCTTGACACGGGATCGGGAATCCCATTAAATTACGTCCAATATTTCCCATTTGAAGGAAAAGTCAAGACACCTTCAGTAGTTGCCGTGAACAAGGCTACGGCTGAAACGCGTTGGGAGGAAGTCTTTTTGTGCTATTGGTAATATATTTTTGCAACTCCTGAAGGTGTCTTGACTTTTCCTTCAAATGGGATAAGGAAATATTGGATGTAATATATGTATATATATATATATATATATATATATATATATATATATATATATATATATATGGAGAGATAGAGAGAGAGATTATATATATATATATATATATATATATACATACATATATATATATATATATGTATATTATATATATAAACACACACACTTAAAAAACAAAGGTTACAGGGATGCTATAGTAGTTAGGCTTGCATTTTAAACACACAAAACCATAGAAATTCATCTGTTATAGTTAGAGCTATCTCAAGTAACTATAACTTGTGCACTAAGGTAACTATAACTCGCGCCCCCGGAAGGCAGAGTTTTTTGTCAAAAATGTTACTGCAAATTTTACAATGATATTATCAATGATTTATCAAAGATTTCATGAGTGCTGTAATTTGTAGGTAATTAGCAGTGCATGGTGAGCGGGCAACCCCCACCTATGTAAATCAAGGCCCCCGGGACCTGGCCCACCCGGGGGACTCTATAGAAAACAAGTGTGGGAGTCCCTGCTTGGTTTTAAAAAAAAATCTCCAGATGTGCGGATCTGCTGCGAATCACGGCACAAATTTGTAAAACAAAATGCTTTTTATCTCTTGGGGGGGGGGGTCCCTCTGGGACCCCAGCACCAGAGCTAAGGGGTCAGGGTGGCTCTACCCTGGTCCCTTGTCTTTATTTTTTTTTATTTTTTTGTGGGACTCGGCTGAAACAGAGGCCAAGATGGCTGCCAACACTTCCTGGTTTTAAGTGTTGGCAGCCAATCAGAGCTGTGCATTTCCCTGCACATGCTCGTCATTATTCGTGAATACATTGCGAAAGATACGCGTCCCTAGATTTACAAATTCATTTTCCCTTTAATATCTCTAAAACTACTGAACGGATTTACACCACGTAAGCGAAAGCACAATCTGCATACCAAAAGCTAGCTTTCTGCCGAATTTGGTGTCATTCCGTCCAGTGGTTCGGGCTGTAGCCTTGTTCAAAGGTTCAATGGGAATTAACATGGGAAAGACAACTTTTTTGACCCCCTCCTTTTTTTCTGCCCCCGATTGAGGGACCACCCTAAAACTTTCAGTGCACAACAAGAATCACCAGGGCACTTGTTTTGGAAACTTTTCTGAAGATTCGTCGAACCGTGTCCAAAAAATAGGCAAGTCAAAAAACGCTTTTTCTATGGAAACATGGTCATAACTATAACTACCTACTGGCGACCGCCATGTATAATCTTTGGTATTTGCCTATGACTGAACATTCGGTGCTTCACTCTGGTCCGGGTAAACTATTTTTTGTCAATTAAGCTGTTTGTTAGGTTGTTTATAACATTTGAACTATTCATATTTCTTAGTTCCCTTTCAGGCTTTAGCAGCACTCATTGTTCTTTATTTGTCCAGTCTTCAGCTAAATACCATAATTTGTTTCCAAGGTACTTGGATTACTGACATAAAGATGCAGTTTTAGTCTTCAACAACTACCTGCTCCATGAGACCACCGAAACGTTGACAATTGCTCCTCATTAGCACACAAGCTTTGATACTGGCGTCAAGTTCCCCACTGCAGGTGGACATGACTTGGATCCTATACTATGGACTGCTGTTTTATATTGTGTTAAAAAGAGATGTTTCATCTCCAAGATCTCTTAATATTTACATAATTGCGATGATCTTATGGAGAGACAACAGTGGTTATTGATTGTGGTTGTCTTTTGTGCATACTCGTAAAAACACTTGTAGGTCATAGTACGTTTTTCCTGATTATTCTAGGCACATGTGTTTTGTGGTAGACTGCATAATGTTGGATCTTTGGACCAACATGTAACTTAAAGAATTGTTGAAATAAGTCCTCCAGGAACATTCTTTGTTTATTTACTATTACCTAGTTCCCAGGGGGAATATTGGGTTGCCCTGTTAATAGTTGACATACAAACCAAGACACAAACTCACACCACAATCCACCAACAAATAGACCCCAAATAATAGCTTTTTTGCTGGGTTAACACAACTGATAAATTAATGAGTGTTAATTCAACAAACTTTCCTCCTCAACAGTCACTCTAGCCAAGAGTCGGATAGCAGATACTGTACAACACATTCATTGTATGCAAAAAAGCACACACGGTTTTCCTCAACAAGCTCAGAAGAAGGAAGGACACATTAAAACTTTAACATGGTATCTAATTGGGATAAGTAGCAAAATCACTTCTTCCACAGTGGAACCTTAATTTACCATCGGGACATCAGCATAAATTATACCAAACAATTCACTCAATAGATTTCTGTGTAGTAATTCTGACTTCATATAACAAGTCACTCGAGCACGTATAAAAAATAACATAGAAAAAAAAAAAAAAAAAGACAAATCACCATTACAAACAAACACATTCTTGCATTCTCAATATTAAAATATATTCTGCCTTCAGTCTTCCACACACCTTAACAGAGAATGTGGTTGCACCTGTCACTTATTGTGCAAACCAATTGAAAGGTAGTCCATATCATTTAATGGACATTCATGCCCTGTCCATTATTTAAATATCTGTATAATTATGTTCCCTCTGAAATTCCTACAGATAACTACTCCACAAGGTATTGTCTGTTGGTGCATTTCGGCCACACTCTACTTATAGGCCTCTTCAAGACTTGGGAAGACCGAAGTACCTCAAATTATCATGAACGTCAGAATCAGATGACACCATAAGTTCCTCTAATCAGGAAATTGCTGTCACTGATACTAATATAAAATCCAATGGCGGCCAAGCTCAAATGCCTCCACCTGGTTAGTGTACCGCCGTACCTCTTGCGGTCAAAACGGCAGCCTCCTTTCGTTGCAGTTGTGCCGTAATCCATGTTGTTCGGGCTCGTGCTAGCGGAGGAACCATCCTTCTGCCGGGCCTTCATACTACCAAACCTTATGTGGTGACTCAACCAGCTTTCTGCATTCCCCTAGATGCCAAATGGTGTCAGCAACTATCTGATGATACTCTTTCTACTGTATTTATGCTAAAAGCAGCTTAACCATGATATTGCCATTGTGCATGCTAGGTCCTATGTACCTTGTGTTTTTCTAGTTGTCCCTTCTAAGTAAAATGTTACAAAATGTAACAGCTGAGCGTGGTTCTTCAGTTGCATTAAGGTACTGTAGAGCAATGTAGTTTTTAAAGGGTTGGGCCATTTAGTTTAAACGTATCAATATGCTGGACACACACGGAATGATTCCCAGAAACCCCCTTTGCCTGATCCACTAACAACATTGAATAGTAGATAAATTTACATTCGGTCCTGACAATAAAAGTACAATTTGGTCATGTACACTGGTTTCCATAGAAAACAATGCATAAAAAGTACAGAGCAAAAGATGCGCTTGAAGATGCTCATAAATTAGAAAAATACTGCATTTCACACATTTGCAGGTTGCTCAGAAGCTAGATCGCATAAGGCAAACAGGTCATGTAAATATGCTACTGAACAAGTTGTTAATGGGCAAATTGATTATGAGCTGGATCCCCACAAGTACAAAGGGTTAACAACAATGGTCATTACTGACAAATCTAGATAAATTATTTTTGGAAGTGTTGTTTTTCATTTACATCACATCCTTTGATCCAATCATCTTTTTTTCGAGTAGTTCACTTACAAAATACTTTTTTGTGTAATTTGACCTGTGGGTTTGCTTGAACGTTTCCTGATTAAAAAAAATCAATCTTGAGCGTTGTCAAATCAAGACTGGGGGTTTTAATCAGCAAACTGTCTCTTGGCTAGGCTTCTTTCTTTGACGTCCTTCAATTAGAATCAGAGAAAGAAATTTCTTAGGGACAGTAATTCCTCAAGCCATGTTGATCTTACACTTTCTGTGAACTGCTTTGTCACTTGCATGATTTAGCCAGTCTCACTATTGATGTTTTAAAAGAACGTGTGCTATTTGCGTTCACTAGCTTAGTAGAGGTTTCTTTTTGGATGCCCTCGAGCAATATTTACCATAACGCTGCCGTTCAGAGTTATCAAAATGAAATAAAAAATAAAAAGGTCCTTTTCAAAACAATTAATCCTTGGATGTCACTTCCTGTAACAACATCCAGGACAAGTGATGTCACTTCTGCTACCCCTGTAGCGAAATGACGTATTTGCTTGAATGTGGTGGAACTATTTCACTTCAATACAAAAATCTCTACTGGTGGTCGTCCGTGCTCAACCACAATACTAGCTAATAGTTCAGTACTCCTGCTGAGACCCTTGGTTATTTGTTGCTGTTGTCAATGATGCCTGTGTGTTTGTAGCGCACTCTGTAAACACTCGTCTGAGCATAAGTACAATGCATCATTGGAGCATGATGACCATAACTGAATGAGAAATTACTTAATCGCTCTCCACCCAAGCCTTTATTTTCATTTCTATTGTTGAACCATGTGCTTGAATCAGTCACATATGTTCATTCCAAAGGACGAATTATGTTCTGTTGGTGGTTGCAATGTAAACAAAAGAGTAACATAGTCACATCTATGCATATGTGAAGTGCAAGACTGTTTTGTTTACTCAACACTAGGTCACAGTAATTTTCTACTACATCAATTGCAAAGCGCCTCTAGACTCTCCGCACTATGGTCATGTCTCTCATACCACTCTGTACTGCAGTGTCAGTTGCAGGAATCGCCCCATGCTCTTATTCCCAACTGCCCCCTAAAGTACCCTTTAAGTAAGCAAGTGATGGATGGACATATATCATGACAGATGGTATGTTAGAGTTTGGTGTTAGATCAGTCAGCCTTAGGGGTGCATGGCTACAAAACATTGCTAGAGCCAATAGCTCTCATCGGCGAGGCCTAATGGCTTTGCCAATGCCTGTTCACTTTAGAATTCAGGATACTCCCGCCTGAATCGGATCTGTTCGCATGTATGGATTGCTCCAGCCATGTTTGTTGGTGATCTTATTAAAGTATGCGCGCCTTTAGCTTACGCTAGTTTAGTAGATGTTTGTTTGTGGCTGTTATCAAGCAATATTTATGACGCTACATTTCAGCCACCAACTAAAATCAAATACAAAAATAAAAAGGTCTATTTTAAAATCTGCGCTACTAGTTAATTGGTAAGGTCCCACTGAAAGGACGTGACTTTTCAAGCAATTAATTGCAGTACAAAGTATGGTTCATAAGCAAGGACTGCAAAGAGGGATATTTTGTTCTCAGTTCAAAAAAGTTTTTATTGATGAGAAGCGGATGATTCCAAATCTGAGTCACAAAGTACAGCAAAGTTTCAGCCAGTTCCGGCCAACACGTGTTTCGCCCCACATGGCGGAAGGCTCCAGGGCTTTCTCAAGGCTGCAAGAGAGAAGTAACATGAGACTGAGGATAGTACTCAGAGTAGAAGAAAAGAACACCAAAGGGTGAAAACCCAAGATGCGTGAAGGAGGGTCATGCACCTCACTTACTGTGCTCAATTTCAGGGAGAATGGTACCCCGTATAAAAGGTGCTGTGAGGGAAAGGATAGTACCGTCTGATAGTGAAACATAGTTCCATTCATGGTATTCTATGTTAAGTAGAAAGTGCACTTAGGGTACTGAAAGTTGTTCCATGCTGCAAGAGTTTAGCTAAAAAAGGGAAGAAGAAAGGAAGATATATCAGTGGTTTAGATGGGTGTTTTTAATGATATGAGTTGTGCTGGCACCAGGATATTGGAAGACTATATAGTAGTGCTAATTAATGTCATGCAAGAGAAAAAAGATAGTAATGTGGGAAAATTATAGTCCAGAATTTGACAGGTAATTATTACATACCACATTAACATTTCTCTCAACACATCATTTATTGGGGACGCTACATAGATGACATTCTGTTGATTTGGCAAGGACAGAAGAATTTACTTACTCAATTTCTGAAGTCATTAGTACCCAACAAATGGGGAATTGACATTACATATCAAATCTCCAACTCAGAGGTGGAATATTTGGATCTTCTGATCTTTGTAGACAATGACAAACTACAGACCAGGTTCTTTAGAAAAACGACAGCTGCTAACTCAATTCTTCATGCAACAAGTTGCCATCCGCCGAGCACCATCAAGAAAATTCCGCAAGGCAAATATAGACGAGCCAGACTGAACTGCACTAACCTTCTGGACTATGAAAATACTTCTACTCAAATGACTGAGAGACTTACAGCCAGGGGGTATAATAGGAAAATCTTGAACTCAGCAACGGAAAAGTTGGGCAATATGGACCGTAACAAGATGGTCAATACATCACATCAGTCCACACAAAACACAGCCTTTCATTTGATTACAGAATTCCATAATGGCCACCATCTCATTCAGAAATACCTGCAGAAACATTGGTACTTACTACAATATAATTCCTCCATCAACAAATACATTACTAACTATCCACAAATAGGCTTCCATCAAGCCCCCAACCTTAGGGACAAGTTGTGTTCTTTGTTCTTTCAACCAACCTCCCCCCCCCCGAACTTTCTTACTTCCAAAACCAAAAGGCTTCTACACCTGTACCAAATGTTCCATTTGCAAATTAGGTCTTTCTAAATACACAACAATAACAATTAAAGGCAAAGACTATCATATCAATGACTTCATCAACTGTGATAGTACCAACGTAGTGTACATAATCTGGTGTCCTTGTCAACAAGTCTACATTGGAAGCACTACTCATCCCCTTAAAATAAGGATTCAAGAACATTACCGCAACACTCAAAAATCAGATGCCAAGGCACCCCTTGTGGAACATTTCAATGAATGTCATCCCCATGAACGTATCTTTACTTTCTGTGGCCTCGATGTATCACTATGTCCTCAAGGGGCGGCAACCTACCCCTGCGCTTACGCCAGGAGGAAAGCCGTCTGATAATTCATCATGACACCGTTAACCACGGCCTTAACAAAGACCATGAGTGGCATTACTGGCTGATGTGAAGAGCCAGCCGGGTTTTCCTTCTCTTTCTTATCCTGTTTTGCCTCTCATTTAATTTGAATTTTCAAAAGGAGAACTCAATTATCGTTTAAAAGAGGCATGATAAATATCAATGTATGTTCTTATCTGCCTAGTGTCTTGATTACTATTTGACTCTAGTCATTTATTAGCATTAGCATCTACTTAATGCTAGTATTCTTTTTCTTTAGTAACAACACATAAGTTTGTCTCACTTCCCTCCTGACGTGGAGCTCTCATGTAATTAGGAATTACCTAGTGCTGGAAGAAATGAGTATTATCGTAACAGACATTGAAACACTATGACATGATGTAGTCTTTAGTCTCTCTCTTATTTTTAAGACAATTTGGTTCTATTCATATCCTCAGCCTTCTCAAGTTTATTTATAAATAACCTTTTTATTCAGTTGGTCATTATATAATTTGGACGCTTATATCTCTACAAAATGGCGTCGCCAGTCTACCATATTCAATGGTGCCGCCGTCACTTTATTGAGCCTAACTGATTCCTAGTCCTTTTTCAGTGTTGGCGTCCCTAACACTAAGGTAGGACTACTTTCAATACATAAAAGGTGGTGTGTTGTTCCAGCGCGTCCCCCGAAAAGAGGCGATTGACGTGTCGGGACCGTTAAAATGTGACAGACACCGTAAAAACAGGTGAGAACTTCGCTACCAATCACAGACCCGTAATGTAATGTACAATCGGGACTTGTTCGACCGCTTGTACCTTTCCTTAAACATTTGCATGGGTCCCGTCTATCAACACTATGTTCTAGCGTCTTCTAATGGGAAAACTCACCTTCCCAGACTCTTCCTTAAGGGGTAGTTAACTCCACTCAACAAATTATTGGCCTTATTTATTTGACTAAGAATCGAATAGTGCGATGTTGATCTTATCCTTGGAATATCCTCGTAATCCACGAGCCATTTTTGCTCATGTTACATTCTATATGATGGCTATATATCAGATACTGATAATCAATTTGATAGCATTGTTATCCCTGCTCGTCTGTTGAGTATTGACTTCAGTTAATGTCACATACTATATATGTTTCATGTATATTTTATACACAGATTTTCTATTACAATTACGGCAATCTGCCTGAAGAATTATGCCTTTGAAATAACGTGGTATGCAATAATTACCTGTCAAATTCTGGACTATAATTTGCCCACATTGCTATCTTTTTTTCTTGCATGACATTAATTAGCACTACTATATAGTCTTCCAATATCCTGGTGGCAGCACAACTCACATCATTAAAAACACCCATCTAAACCACCAATATATCTTCCTTTCTTCTTCCCTTTTTTAGCTAAACTCTTGCAGCATGGAACAACTTTCAGTACCCTAAGTGCACTTTCTACTTAACATAGAATAACATGAATGGAACTATGTTTCACTATCAGACGGCACTATCCTTTCCCTCACAGTACCTTTTATACAGGGTACCATTCTCCCTGAAATTGAGCATAGTAAGTGAGGTGCATGACCCTCCTTCACGCATCTTGGGTTTTCACCCTTTGCTGTTCTTTTCTTCTACTCTGAGTACTATCCTCAGCCTCATGTTACTTCTCTCTTGCAGCCTTGAGAAAGCCCTGGCGCATACGCCATTTGGGGCGAAAAACGCGTTGGCTGGAACTGGCTGAAACTTTGCTGTACTTTGTGACTCAGATTTGGAATCATCCACTTCACATCAATAAAACATTTTTTGAACTGGGAACAAAATATCCCTCTTTGCAGTCCTTGCTTATGAACCATACTTTATACTGCAATTAATTGCTTGAAAAGTCACGTCCTTTCAGTGGGACCTTACCAATTAACTAGTAGCGCACTTTTAAAATAGGAGGACTAGGGTCCATGTCCTCCGGTCTAAGCGCCCACAATTACGGAACGAACAGGCATTCTATACAGGAAGTTATCTTGTCTGGACCTATTTTAAAATCTATTGTTTTTACACTTCCTGTGCAATAACCGAGTCAAAGGACAAGTGATGTCATATCTGCTACCCCCGGGTTCAGGCGAAATGATGCAACTGCTTGAATGTAGTGGGACATTTTCACTTGCTGGCTTAAATCTCTACCAATGATCATCCATGCTGAATCATGATATCAGATAATAGTTCAGAATTCCTGCTAAAAACCCTTAATCACTTGTTGCTGCTATGAATGATGCTGTGTGTTTGTAGCCCTCATCCGTATAGCAAGGAGATAAGTACAATCCACTACTGAGAGCCTGATGACGACAACCGAATGAGAAATTACTTCAACCCTCTCCACACACGCCTTTCTTTTCTTTTGTATTGTTTAAACTTCCACTAGATTCCAAAGGGCAGCTGTATCCTGTTGGTTCTTGCATTGTCAACAAAAGAGTAATTCAGTCAGATCTATGTGGTGTGAATTGTAAAATTGCTTTGTTCACCAACCACTAGGTCACAATAATGTTTTACTGCTGCAATTTCAAAGCCACGGCTAGACACTCCGCACTATAGTCATGTCTCTCTCAGCATTTGGTACTGTAGAGACAGTTGCAGAGTTCTCTGCATGCTCCCAATGCCAACTGTTCCCTAAAGTACCATCAAGGCAGCAAGTGATGGATGGACATTTGTTATGCTATGTTGTTATATTATGTGTTGTTCAATTTCCCAATAATGCTAGACTTTATAAGAGAGATGTAGCCCAATGATACGCTCTGCCACATTAACTCACTATAAATTTTGAGCATTTTCGGTTGACTATTTATTTCTAGCTTCATCATTTTGCAATTTGACCCAGTCCATGTCCTATATTTCTCAGTATTAGCCATGTTGCAACACTGGAGGGATGAAAGAGTGATGAGGGTATGGTATAAAGAGTTCTGAGGATGCAGGAACCCTGCCTGAGTTGAAGCACAGATGAGAAGGTCTTAGTTGATGTCATCATGAAACTTTTTCTTTCCTCCAGACCTTCATTCTGTGCGTTCTTCTCTTCTAGCTCTGACCTGCTGAACTCATACACATTAGAATGTGAGTTCTGACTAGCTCTTCACTGGGTTTTGCATTTCATCTTCCTTTTTTCTGAGGAGCTTAAAAAGCATGTTGTGTTACCTCATATTACAACTTTTACCTCACAGGTTTCCTAGATATGAATTTAGGATCTACAGCAGTTGCAGTGCCAGCGTCTATACTATATGTTCCCTATTGACCACCATGCCCCAGAGACTTTCAGCTTTCAGAACAGCACCCTTCTACATTTCTATTAAACAAGGGATTGAAGATATAATTACTTTAGTACACACCACTTCAGCGGCCACAAGCAAGGAACTAATCACCAAGCATTCTGCCACAGTAACAGATGACAAGGCTGTCATTTAGTGGTCAAAAGAAATAGCACCTGTAGCCACTAGGCAGCCCTCGCAACTCTTACGGTGCTTTTCATCAGCTTCTGAGAGAAGATCAGAGTCATTTTTGATGCCCGTTGAGCTCTTGAGGAAGAGTCTTCAAGGCAGAGCCTGGCATGGAGGCCTGTCCACTGTTCGATCTATGGTTTTGTCACACTTGCAAAGCACCCTTGAGTGCTTCTCAATGTTTGTTGTCACTGATCGACTATGTAGGTTCCGTTTCTATTGGAGTTCTCATGCATGGTTCCTTGACTATTTCCGGTTTTCCCCGATGTCCTGTTAGACCCTGCAAGCCATCTACCATAGCAGACTCCATCTGGATACTTGGGTAGTTTTCAGTCCACAAATGCTGTAGCTTTGATTTTACTTTCAGGGACAATAAATTAGATCATTCTCTGTCCTTTTTGATCCCTATTCGTTGAAAAATCTGTACTTTAATCAGCTTTTTATCAAAACTGGACTTACCCCGCCAGTCTGCCGTATAAGTTACATGTGTCATAAAAAGCACTGAAAAGCACTACACCTCCTTTCCAAAAAAAGGATTTTTGGGAAAACCTTCTAGGTTATTCCATATTAGGCATTCTGCTTGTTTTACTGTATCTCAGAAACCCGCAAATTATTTAGTGTAGTCTTGCTCTTCAAAGATCAGTATACTTCTACAAATCTGCCTCCTTTGACGTTTTGTGGATATTGACCTATTTATTCACCTCAAAAGCGACTTTTTTGCAAGGTAATCATTATCTCATAGTTTTCCTTCACTGTATAAAGCTGCAACCTTAATTTCCACACAGGCCTCCGCAACCACTCCACCATACCCTGGTATGATGGTACTTGTCCTTGATTGTAGGGTACAGCTTGGTCAGGGCTGGTATATGGTGGGTTAGTGGTAGACATGTTATGTTATGCTAACAGACATTGCATTAGAACGATCTTACAGTTCTACCAGAACGGCAGTGCAAGCTCCACAATGCTTTTGTCTCTCTTCCTCATGCAGTCCTTCAAGGCTGTCTGATGGGAAATGCACCTTGTGGAGCCCCATGGGCCCTGGTGATTCTCAAGAAATTCCCTTGCTAGAAACACATATGCAAGTGGTATTAGCAAAGGAATCTCCATGGATTCCCTAGTGCCTGGGGGTCCACTGGCACATATGCGAGGTGCACCCTCTTTTTTTTTTTTTACCTCACATGCATTCAGTGTCAATATGGGACTCACTGGGATTCCCCTCTTGAAAGCGGGTATACATGCACTGCATGGAAGGTATTCTTTGAAATTACAATGTGCTTTGATTTCATAAAATAACTGAGCCATCTGATTTCCTGAGGTATCAGGAGCTATCTACCAATCCCTTAGCTAATGGAATTGCCAGACAATCCTATCATTCATGGGATAGGCCAGTGGGAAATCCACTGGCCATTCCCGAGCCCTAAAAAGAAGGAGGTTACAGGGTGTTGCCATCATTACATAGCAGTCTGCAACATAGCCCTACCTGCAGTACCTTTTCTTTGTCAGGCCATATCTGAATTAAGATATAAATGTTGCCCCTGATTTTTACTTGGTTTAACAAGCTATTGGCAAATGAGAAGAGATTGCCAACCTATTTGGCACTATCCCTGCCTCAACTGCTGCCTTGAAACTGGTGGGCAGGGGGCGGGACTTTGACAGAAATGCAGCTGAGGAAGGAAGCTGACTCCCTTGCCAAAGTCTAAAGAATGTTGTTTACTTTTTTGCTGCTGAGATCAGTGTTTGGTCTTCTCACTGCTAATCCCACTTATTACATGTGATGAACTTTGTTGCCATTATCACTGGGAGGACATAGTCATTCCTTGGGTTGGTTTCCTGTATTAACTGTGGTGAGTCTGTCTTAATACTTTCACTCTTTCCCAATTCATAATCTCACCTCCAGGCTGTGCTGCCTCTGGCAAATCCTGGTTAGTGAAAAATCAGAGCCTTCATATGTATTCTTTAGTTCAAAAAACTTGCACACATCTGAAAGTAATTTCGATGTTCTTTTTGTAATTTGGGGTGTTGGAATTTGTACAGATGAGGTTGGATCATACACAATTTTGTAATTTATAAAACAATTATGGAGCAGATCCGTTGAATCTCCTGAAAAGCTGGAAGATGAATCATCATGATAATTCTGGACATCTCTGCGGATCATAGGTCACACAAAGTACTTTGACAAAGCTTCTTCCTTTCCCACCAAGAATGTTTTCTTGTTCCACATTTTAAATGTCATATTGTAATTAATCTGTCTAAAAAGGTCCTTCTCACAACAAAAGGAAAAGTAAGCAGGGCTCCACAATCATCTTAAATATATTTATTCACCGAAAAAAAGACTGGGAGATCATGGCGTCCCCTTCTACATCCCTCTATGTATATTGGTTCGGTTGTGGAACATACAATGCTTACAGAGTAATTTTTATCTGTAAACTCTGAAACACTCAATAGACAGGCCACTACAAGCACTGGCTGAATTTACAGGTATTTTTATCACTTAATTGTTACCTGCTGTCTCTTGCCGACTTCTTTGTTTGCAAGATTGGTGAAAAGAGTACAATTAAACTGGTCGCTGGCTTCTATTTGCTCTAAGGTACCTTCTTGCATACTGCATAGTTTCCTTTTAACAGCCTTAATCAAACCGATGGGAATATGTCACACCTTTGTGAAATGCTAAGAACAAATTCTGAGTGGTAAAGGATGCACTGTGGACGAAGGCGGGGTCTTTTTCCTAAAGACACTTGGATGAAGATTGACAGAAGAAGCAAAAAGTGATCATATAGGAATTACTACAATTGAACAGAGGTTGATGGGGGTCATAGGTGGTCAGGCATTGATATAGACCTTATGAGAGAAATACTGAAGACTATAGTGATCAAGGTTCTGGAAAAAGTGTTTAAGACCGAAAGGTATCCCAATGGACTATTGACAGACAATGGAGTACAAATGGTCCCACAGGAAACAGAAGAAAATGTTATGAGCAGTGTGTAAGTACACCGACTATTTGCATCAAAGGAGAAGTGATGGAGAGATTATATAGAATGTTAAATAATGACTTAGAGAAGAAAATGAGAGGAAACAGTGATTGGGGCAAAAGTCTGAAATACCAATGATAAAGTGCGACTGCCATTGTTTCATGTGTTATGGGTAGGCAGCAAAATGCACTGTTATGCCTGGATATGAGAAGAGATGTATGCCAGTATCTCGGGGGCATATACATATGTAGAAAATAGTGTTAACAGATGCTTGCAGGCTGGGTAGACACCCATTATGGCCATAGCCTGTTAGTATGCTAATGCTGTGTTTCTCATGTCTTCATGAAAATCATATAATCTGCATTAGAGAGAGTGATCTGCTGATGTTACCCCATATAGGCCCTCATTCTGACCTTGGCGGGCGGCGGAGGCCGCCCGCCAAAGTCCCGCCGTCAGGTTACCGTTCCGCGGTCGAAAGACCGCAGCGGTAATTCTGACTTTCCCGCTGGGCTGGCGGGCGGTCGCCTTCAGGCCGCCCGCCAGCCCAGCGGGAAAGAGGCTTCCACGATGAAGCCGGCTCGGAATCGAGCCGGCGGAGTGGAAGCTGTGCGACGGGTGCAGTTGCACCCGTCGCGTATTTCACTGTCTGCGCAGCAGACAGTGAAATACATTTAGGGGCCCTCTTACGGGGGCCCCTGCAATGCCCATGCCAGTGGCATGGGCACTGCAGGGGCCCCCAGGGGCCCCGCGACCCCCTCTACCGCCATCCGGATCCCGGCGGTCGGACCGCCGGGATCTGGATGGCGGTAGGGGGGGTCGGAATCCCCTCGGCGGCGCAGCAAGCTGCGCCGCCTTGGAGGATTCAATGGGGCGGCGGTACACTGGCGGGAGCCCGCCAGTGTTGCCGGTCCGACCGCGGCTTTACCGCCGCGGTCGGAATCCCCATTGGAGCACCGCCGGCCTGTCGGCGGTGCTCCCGCGGTCCTCCGCCCTGGCGGTCTTTGACCGCCAGGGTCAGAATGACCGCCATAGTGTCTTCCTTGGTGGTTTGGGGTTTGAGGAATGCTCTTTACACGTGTTAGTGAAATGATTAAGTGCAAGTCTTTTCTGCATGATTCAATTAACCATTTGGCCTAAACAGACTCTGTGCAATAAAGTGGATAACCACTAGGGCACAGCTGTGTATACTAGTTACTTCTGCTTGTGAATAATTACTATGTAATGCTAGTTATGTAACAGCATTGTTTTCTTCATTGTTTAGAGCATGTGCTCTGTATTGACCCATTTTCTTGGATATCCGTCTTAGACTTCTCAGGATTACTCTCCATTGGGTTGAGAGTTCAAGATAGCAGCACCATGGGCTTCTGAGTAAACCAGCTGCTTCTTCAGGATTTCCTCATCTTCTTTCTTTACACCTATCTACTGCCAGGGAGTTACCATTCAGAAGCAACATTTAAGCTTTCTCAATCAGATCTTTTGAGACAAAAGCAAGTCTACTTTTATTATCCTTTTCCAGGCAGGAGGTATTTATCTGAGGCACAAAACTAGTTGTACTCTCCCAGATGAGGTTCAGTGCCTCTCTATATAAATTCCAATTGAATCTGTGGAAAACGTTAGCCCTGACTTCCAAAGTTTAGAACCAACATCTTCAAACACCTACAATGCAATTGATGACACCCCTCAAGGCACTTTTTTTTAGTCTGAATACACAATTTTTCACTTTAGATGACAACATTCTCCTACACAGAAGTCCATCACAAGTCACTCCAACTGATATTTCCTATGCTTCCACACCCCATAGTTGTAGACACCCAGACCTCAGTAATGATGTGGGGGTGGGGTGGAGCACCGATACTCTATATTACATGATTTGAGAATAACATCTGGGAACCAATGTAACACTGATTACCACTGGTATTCCGCCAGTGGTTTTCCCAGATATTTCAGCTCCTAATAGGTCGTGGGTGAAATCTGAGAATCTGTAATGTCAATGGTACTGTACCTTCTGTAACTGGGTCCCTTACTGCTTGCTGGGCCTTCGTGAATGAAGGCCATAGACTATATTCAGTGGCTAATTCTTCTGAGGACACTCTCAAATACTCCATTTCCATCGTAAGCAACCTGCACCATAAAGTAAGACCTGGAGACTTCTTCCCAAACGGCCCAGACAACCATGGTGCTCCCACTGCCTCCTTTACTATGTAAGATCTTCATAAACCACTCATGGACTCCCATACCCTTCACTTCACCTTAGTGCTTAATGGGCCTCTGCCAATGAAGGCCATAGACTACACTAATTGGCTAATATCTCTGAGAACACTCTCAAATACTAATTTTCCATCCTATGCAACCTGGACCATAAGGTAAGACTAGGAGATTTTGTCTTCACAACCAGCCCAGACAACCGTGGTGCCCCCAATGTCTCCTTTACTATGTAAGATCTACATAAACCACTTATGGACTCCATAACCTTCACTTCCACTGCTATGCAGACGACACTGAAGTCTATTTAAGTGTCTGAGATCAGCCGAACTCATTCACAACCATATTGAATGGGTCGAGGGCCACTGAAACATGAATGCAAAATCATAGCCTAAAACATAATGGGGCACCTAGTCACACAATTTAACACTATGCTCCCCCTTGTTCTTCCTCTACTAGAGTGTACTCATTAAATCCAACATAAGAAACCTGGGAATCTGGAATACTGACCCCTGCCTTAACTCAGAGAAGGTGTAGGTATAAAAAGAATTTTTTTTCCAAATCAAACTACTGCAAGAACTCTTTAAGAATACCAGACAGTCAACTCCTGCCTCGAAAACAGCACTGTCTCATATCCTGGCAAACCCAATTACGAAACAACAGATTGCAAATAGATAGCCCAGAATGTAACTGGCTGCCACATCTTCGGGCACAAAAACGCAAATATGTGTTATCCCAATTGATCTCACCATTCAGGGATGATTCGTGTTTAATGCCCTCTGCCTGACCTATATAGGCTCAGCCCTTAATTACCTCCAGAAAAAGAAAATATTATCCATCCCACTAGATATTTTCCTCATAAGGCAACCTATTACCACTACCAAGAACCAAAGAGAACCGAAGAGGTGGCAAAAAATGCACAGAGGTATCAACCTCCCTGAACCGCCTTCCCTCGGACATCCGGAATTGGGCATCCCTATTCTAGCCCTAACACACTTTCCTTTTCTACCATAACCAGTCTCTGAACAGACAGGCATCCAACCTCCACAAGCCCACACTTGGCTTACACAGTGCTAATGTGTCCTCTTGACGTAACTGAAATTGTGGAACGGCTACTCTGTCCATGCCTGGATCTGCTGCAATGCTGCAAATCAGCCCATACATGCCATGTTATTTGTTTAACTAACTGCAACTGTAACTGTTGTTCCACTTGCCAAAATAGGCCTAGTAACCAAAACTGTTGCCCTGGAAGGGGGCTTCTTCAATGCCTAGAAGCAATAAAGTTATGCGTTGTGGGGTAACAAACAACAAACTACAAAAGCTACAATAGGAACTATATTGCAATATCTGGAAGTTTAATATTTTATCCATGAACTTCAAACAAACTGCCTACTTACCACTCTAATGAACAGACCTGAAAATACCCACTTTTAATCAAATCTTTACAACAGGCAGTCACTTAGGTCATCGGTGCTTACTCTACCTGAGCAGTGACCCATTGACAAAGGAGCAAAATGGTTATTCAAAGCATTTACGTATCGGCTTCTTTGATGGGGATAAGGTGCCCTACGTACTACTACTATTCATGGGGATTGAAGCAAAATGTATCGGGAAGTTCAGCTAGCACAAATGTATCTATGGACATGCCTTTTTAGCTGGGTGGCTAGAATCTATCCCGATGTCCATGCAATCTAAAGTACTCACGCATGATGCGAGGCAGCACATCAACGACTCTTTAACTATACATAGTACTCTAGAGACCCAAAGGATATCCTTTTAACATCAGTTCGGTTATTAATGAGGCCACGGAGTAGAAGCTTGTTTACTAGGCCAGGACACCGAATCTCATGCGTCCTGACCACCTCACTAATGGTCAAAGCTGCCACTTGGTATTAACTATCTGTTTAAAGAAGCAGAGACTCCTTAAGTGATAATTCGCAGCCTGGCATCAAAACCATGATTTAAATTACCAGCTCAGCTTAGCAACCTGCTCTACCTCCTGTCAGCTCACAAAAAAGTGTGAGAAATAGCCGTCAGAACTACTTCTAAGCTGCAGGCGACTGTGTGGCAGGCTGTTGTCAGGTAAGCCGCCTGGACGCTCTTCCAGCATTTACTGTTTATAATTGTGCCTGTATTTGCGTCAACTCGCATGGAAATGTTGCACCATGCAAAGCGTTGTGCCCTGTCCAATGTGGGCTGCAAGGAGAAGTTTTATTATACAGTCAAATAATTAGCTTGCCCATAGCTGCCATATTCACTCTTGAGGCCACATGAGGCCAAATTAAGACTTGCCTCGTTTAAATTGAACACATTTACAGATGCCTTGCATATCTAGACCCATATTTATAAACACTTTGGATCATGTTTGTGTTACTTTTTTAATGCAAACCTGATGCAAAGTGTTGTGTTGGGATTTACAATCAAATGAAAATCACAATTGCATTGCATTTTAACCCACATTAATGCAATGTGTTGCAATGCAATTACTTTGTGTCCAGTGGGCGTTTCATGGGTGGTACATGGGAGCCCCCAGGCAACCACCCATAGGTTTTGACCAAAGCACTATATCGAAAGAACTATAGACAAGGATTTGAGGCAAAATAGCACATGCCCTCCGAGTTAAGAAATGTTTTAATTTCTCTCATTTTTCCCACTTTGCATCTGTGCTGCATTGTACAGCACACATACAAAGTGGGAAATGCCTTAAGGAATAGTTTTTGTACTAGATGAATCCCATGAAAGTACAAAACCTATTCCTCCTACAACGCAGACACACTTGCACTATGGCGCAGGGGACTGTATGCGTTGGCACATGGCAGCCAAAAGTGAGCCAGCACAGAGAGAGAGCAGAACAGAGCCACCTCGTATTAAGTATGGTTCTGTTCTGCTCTCAAGGGTCAGAATGGGGCAGAAAATGGGTCCAGTCACTAAAATAAAAGTGACTCACATTAGCAAATCAGATAGCTAAAAAAGTGGCCCATGTTTAAAAATTAGGGCAGTTTTGCCCAGACGTTCAGATGTCACGGAGCACTCAATTTCCAGCAGACTTGGCCCTAATAATCATTTGGATGGGTTGCTAAACACCGCCCGAGTTATCTACATGGGCGTACAACCACTACTGCAGCCCAGGGGCTCGAAGTGGTGTCTTTTCTCCAGAAGCTATGAAGCTTTTTTGCCCATGGCGACGACACCACAGCATCAGCCACCCGCCTCAGAGGCCGCAGGGCGATGGACTGCAGGTGAGCATGCGGCGCAGGGCTGATGGGCCATGTGGTGCGGCCCAAACTAAACAGGTTGCTCTATATCCCCTCCCTCGGCCTACACAGACCTCCGTGCCCATCTGATCGGCATACAATGGGGATTGCTGCCACAGACCCGGGGATCTGCCTTCTCTACACTGGAGCCTTGAGGCATCAGGACAGGGTCTTGGCAGGGCCTAGCTCTAAATTTTGGCCAGAGAGGCAATCAGCAGCTACGATGGGAGAAATGCTACAAGCTGGTAGGATGGCGTTCCGTGAGGGAGGCCTATATGGGGGTTGTGACACTTACTGATGGCACTCTGAGGGCCTTTCTGGTGACACTGACCATGTTGATCTACTCATAGCTTCGCAGCGAGATCATGCAGGGGCCTTAATCCTGGGACCATGAGTCTGCCACCTGACTTTTTGCACTTCACCTAGACTTAGCAGGTGGTGGACTACCTGAAGGACACCTGCTCTTCTACTCACATAGGCTTGGAGCTTCCCCCTCCCCCCCCATTACCCCCTCCCCCTGCCGCAGCTGGTCACAGCTTGTCCTCTGATTCAGGTTTTGCTTACTGGAACTTTGATGAGTGCTAGTGAAGCCCACTCCCTGTGACATACTCTACACACTGTTTTGTCCTTGCTTTGGCCCTTGGTGCTGGGGATTAGTGTTCCAACTTGGCAGCATGCCTACACTCCATCCTTACCTAGGCACAACCTAACGGCCTTAAGCATTGCTATGGTGCACGGTGACTCAAGAATACACAAACTGCCATTTGAAAGGAACAAACCTACTGGTACTCCTACCATCCCATCAACTATAGAAGGTGGTGCTGCAGACGGACCCACACCCAAACAATTAACGGGGCGGATACCATCATGGCAAACTTTAGGCTGGCTTTTGGGTAATCGATGCGTGCTTTGACACACTTACAATTCTCTAGGACTGCATGATGGAGCAACTCGACAGACAGCACATGTGGCTGGAAGGGGCGGAGGTCCATATTTCCGGACTGGAAGATGGTGCATCTAGCAGGGAAAAACGTTTAGAAAAATTGGAATCCAGACTAAAAATGAAGACCTGGAAGATACGGGACGAACCAATATTCTACGCATCCTCGGTATTGCAGAGACCACAGATACTCGCCACATGGACCTCTTTGTAGAACAGCTGCTACCGGAGATGTTGGGGCGTGATAACTTCACAACCACCTTTGTGGTGGAGCATGAGCACTGCTTTCTGGGTCCCCGTCCTGAGCTTAGTACTCCAGCTCACCAGATCATCGCATGGCTCCTTAATTTTAAGGACCAAGATACAGCATTGAGACTGGCGCAGGAGCTAGACCAACTTCATTATAAGGGAACTGCGGTCTCTCTTTCCACTGATTTCACTGTTGCAGTCCAAGTTGCTAGATGCAATTTCTCCGAAGCGGAGTCTGCATACCGTGAACTAGGTCTCCGCTATGGTATGCTCTACCCGGCCAGACTGCAAATGGATGTTAATGGTAAGGCTTGTTTTTTTGACACCCCGGCAGATGCACTGGCATTTTGTAAGCAATACAACAAGCAGCGCACCTCCTCTAGGCACATCAACGCGGACTGTCCCCGCCCGATTCCCAGGTTGCTGCAAGTATGCGACTGTTTCCACCAGACTGAGTTACCTCCCAGTTTAATGGCCTCTACTCATAACACATGCTTTTCACCCTAGACTGGCATAGTGCCCATCTGTTTATTGCTGGTCAAAATGGCGGTGATGCCTACTTCACATCTGCATCATGTGACCCATCCCCATTTGGACTGCTATCTTTAACTCCTGGACTAGGGGCATTCTGCCATGGTGTTGCCCCATCCCTGAGGTTGACACCGCACTGATGTCTTTAAATGTTCTGTTATTGTTTTGTTGGTTTATATGGGATTCACAGGCTCATTGTTGCCAGGTGTGTGGGGGGAGAGGATGTTAGTTGTGTTGCTTGCTTTTGTTTATTTCACCTCATTTACTGAAATCAGATCACCTCTTACCTCTTATTATTGCCAATGACATATGTGTATAGATTATACACATGATGAACAATAGGAAGTCCACTGCCAATATTGTCTTTCAATCCTGGAACATCCGCTGCCTCAACAACCCCCGTAAGGGCAACCCAGTGCTACAATATTTGACTAAGCACGGAGTGCAGATAGCTTTTTTTACAGGAGATGCACCTGCCCCCTAGTTACACGCACACTTTCACAGCTACATGGGGGCCACACAGATACTTCTCGAACTACAGTGCATATTCAAGGGGATCTGCACATTAATTTATAAAAGCCTCCCATTTCAAGACCCATGAGACCTAAGCAGATGAGGGGCAGGTATGTTTTGGTTAGCACATTGGCCGGGCTGGGAACTCTGCTTCTCAATATTTATGCACCGACCACGGATAACTCAGAATTCTTTCAGTCCCTCCAATTCCATATAGACTGCTTTGACACAACCATATTATATCAGCTGCCAACTTTAACATGTTACTGGACCCAATGCTAGATACCACTGCATCAACCCTTCGCGGCAATCCCCGCTCCATATGCATGCTCCAGTATGTCAGTGACAACTACATGCTTACCGACCGTTGGAGATTGAAGCATGCTGGCACACCGGCGTATATGTTTCACTCCGCACCACACAGCAGGTGAACACACATTGGTTATTGGCTGGTTTCTGTAGCCACCACCCCAGGGCTTGCCTCCATCATACACTTCCCACATACCCTCTCAGATCAGTCCCTGGATCAGATAACACTCCATATCCATGTCAAGAGAGGTCTTGAGTGTCAATGGCATTTCGTACCATTGGTATTGCATGATGAATTATTCTGCACTGAACCGCTTTCCGCAGTCACTGAATATTTTGAACTGAACACCGCTTCAGTTGCCTCACAGGCAACTTTATGGGAAGTCTTTAAGGCATCTATCAGGGGCGTCTGCATAGCTAGACATTTTGGTGTATTGCATGACTTGCATAGCAGTCTGGCCTGTGTTGAGTCTCAATTGGCAGACGTAGATACTACTAGCTCCCAACTGCATAAATGTGCCACTTTAATGGATACATTCCGCAAACTAGTGGAGCGTGAGGCAAACTACCTGAGGAATTATGCACGGGCCCGCCAGTACGGAGAGTACGGGAGACCAGCCGGCACATTGACCAGGCTGTGGTGTCCTCCCAGGGCTGCCTCCTATATAACAGAACTGAGATGGGTAGATGGTACCCATGCTACGGACATAGTGGACAAACAGACTAAACTACTCAGTTTCTACACGCACCTCTACTTCTGGCACCATGATAGGGAACCCCAGAGATGGTGCAATACCTTGCTGAAGTGGCTATGGTGTGGTTCTCTAAGGCCCAACAACAATTCCTTAAAGAACTTTTCACTGCTGAAGAAATAATCATTGCTATAGATCAGTGGTTCCCAACCTGTGGTCCGGACACCCCTGGGGGTCCGCAAAGCCTCCTCAGGGGGGGCGCTCAGAAAATGAAGTAATATTAACAGATTTAGTCCACAGCTTTTAATAATGATTCAGTGGGGGGTCCCCTGATACCAATAGTGATTCAGTGGGGGCCCCTGGGTTCCAGTAATAGTAATGTGGGGGTCCACTGAAGTCAAAAGGTTTGGAATCACTGCTATAGATTCCTTGGAGGGCTCAGAGGCCCCCAGCATTGATGGCTACATTGGGACCTTCTACAAGACCTATAAACACATACTGGCATTGCACCGCACCTCCTTGCCATGTATACTCAGAAGCACTTGAGGCTGGTGCACTCTCACCAATGTTGCAGGAGGCAGTAATCATTCTCCTTCTTAAGCTCGCCCAGCGCCACGACCCCTGGTCCTCAGCACTCCCAAACCCCACTGCTCCGCTACGCCCCCACCACCCTCCACGCCCTCAACCCAGGACGCTCCAACACCTGCTTCCAAGCTAACCCAAAACGTACCAATGGACCTTTCGCCTGCCACTCCTGCAAACGTATCTTCCACCACGCAACTACCATGACCACCAGCCCATGCGCCATCAACCACCTCAAATGCATCCTGGTCAACGCTCGATCCGTCCACAAGCACGCCGCTGAACTCTGGGACCTCCTGGACTCCACAGCACCGTACGTCGCCTTCATCACGGAGACCTGGATGAACGCCCCAGACATCGCCATAGCCATCCCCGAAGGCTACAAGATTTCCAGGAAAGACCGCACCAACCAAGTAGGAGGAGGAATCGCCATCGTCTTCAAAGACTCCATCAGCGTCACCACCTCCACCGAAGACACCCCCTTCGCCGCAGAACACCTGCATTTCCAGATTCGCACCGACCCCAGGACCACCCTCAGAGGATCCCTCATCTAACGTCCCCCGGACCGCGCGCCCCTTTCAGCGACTCCACCACCGACTTCGTCTCCCCGCACGCCCTCGCCGGACTACATCCTCCTAGGCGACCTCAACTTCCATCTGGAACAGAACAACGGCCCCAACACCACCGACCTGCTCGACAACATCGCCAACCTCGGCCTCAAGCAACTGGTGAACACCCCCACCCACATCGCCGGACACACGCTTGACCCCATCTTCTCCGCCAGCAAACACGTCTCCTTCAGCCACGCCTCCGCTCTACACTGGACCGACCACAGCTGTGTCCACTTCACATTCCGACGCGAGACCCGCCACCTCCGCACTCAACCCATCCGTCGTCGACAGTGGAACAAAATCCCCGAAGAACAGCTCTTCTCCGCGCTCACCGTCAACCAACCTACCCTCACCACCGACCCCAACGACGCAGCCCTCAGCCTCACGAACTGGATCACCAACTGCGCAGACAACCTTGCTCCCCTCAGACGCACGCATCGACAGGCCAACACCAAAAAACCTCTCTGGTTCTCTGACACCCTTAAGGAATCGAAGAAAACCTGTTGCGCCCTCGAGAGAACCTGGCGCAAGGACCACACCGCTGACAACATGACCGCCCTCAAGAACGCGACCCGCGAACACCACAACCTGATCCGCGCAGCCAAAAGGAATTTCTTCACCGACAGACTGGACAAAAACAGCCACAACAGCAGAGAACTCTTCAGCATCGTTAAAGAGTTCTCCAACCCCAACACCAACGCCATCACGCCCTCACAAGACCTGTGCAACTCCCTCGCCACCTTCTTCCATCGCAAGATCACCGACCTCCACAACAGCTTCGGACACCAGACCCAGCCAAGCAACACCGAACCCACACCTCCTGCCATCACCCTCAACGCCTGGACCCACGTCAACACTGATTAGACCAAAACCACCATGAACTCTATCCACTCCGGCACCCCCTCGGACCCCTGCCCTCACTTCATCTTCAATAAAGCCGACAAAATCATCACCCCGCAACTCCAGACCATCATCAACTCCTCATTTTCTTCTGCTACCTTACCCGAAAGCTGGAAACACGCCGAAGTCAACGCCCTACTAAAGAAACCTACGGCTGACCCAAGCGACCTGAAGAACTTCCGCCCCATCTCGCTCCTCCCCTTCCCTGCCAAGGTAATAGAGAAGACCGTCAACAAACAGCTTACCAACTTCCTGGAAGACAACAACCTTCTCGACCCTTCACAATCCAGATTCCGAACCAACCACAGCACTGAAACCGCCCTCATCTCAGTCACAGACGACATCAGAACCCTGATGGACAACGGTGAAACAGTCGCCCTCATCCTCCTCGACCTCTCGGCTGCCTTCGACACCGTCTGTCACCGCACTCTAATAACCCGCCTCCGCTCCACTGGGATCCAAGGCCAGGCCCTGGACTGGATCGCCTACTTCCTCTCCAACCGCTCTCAAAGAGTCTACCTCCCACCTTTTCGCTCAGACCCCACCGAGATCATCTGCGGCGTCTCTCAAGGCTCCTCGCTCAGCCCGACACTCTTCAATGTCTACATGAGCCCCCTCGCCGACATAGTACGCAAGCACAACATCATCATCACCTCCTACGCCGACGACACTCAACTTATACTTTACCTCACCAAGGACCCCGCCAGCGCTAAGACCAACCTACAAGATGGCATGAAGGACGTCGCAGATTGGATGAGGCTCAGCCGTCTAAAACTGAACTCTGACAAAACGGAAGTCCTCATCCTCGGCAACACCCCGATCGCGTGGGACGACTCCTGGTGGCCCACGGCCCTTGGCACCGCACCGACCCCCTCAGACCACGCCCGCAACCTCGGCTTCATCTTGGACCCTCTTCTCACCATGACCAAACAAGTCAACGCCGTGTCCTCCTCCTGCTTCCTCACCCTCCGCATGCTCCGCAAGATCTTCCGCTGGATCCCCACCGACACCAGAAAAACCGTGACCCACGCCCTAGTCACCAGCTGCCTGGACTACGGCAACACCCTTTATGCTGGGACCACCGTAAAACTCCAAAAACGTCTGCAACGTATTCAAAACGCCTCCGCCCGCCTCATCTCCGACGTACCCCGCAACAGCCACATCTCCGCACACCTGAGACACCTGCATTGGCTCCCAGTCAGCAAAAGGATCACCTTCCGACTTCTCACCCACGCACACAAAGCCCTCCACGACAAGGTACCTGAGTACCTCAACCGACGCCTCAGCTTCTACGCCCCCACCCGTCTCCTCCGTTCCACCGGCCTCGCGCTCGCTGCCGTCCCTCGCATCCGCCGCTCCACGGCGGGTGGGAGGTCTTTCTCCTACCTGGCAGCCAAGACCTGGAACGCCCTCCCCACCAGCCTCAGGACCACCCAGGACCACTCCGCATTCCGGAGACTCCTCAAGACCTGGCTTTTTGAGCAGCAGTAACCCCCCTTCCCCCTAGCGCCTTGAGACCCGCACGGGTGAGTAGCGCGCTTTATAAATGTTAATGATTTGCTTTGATTTGATTTAAGCTCAGGAGGGATCTACGTCTATGTAGTTCTACAGACCCCCTGCCCTTACTTAACACCGATAATAAGATACTAGCGAAATTATTTGCCAGACGCCTCTTCAAGTTGACAGACAAAATTATATCCCCTGCTCAATCTGGTTTCGTCCTACATCACTCTACATCTTTAAATCTTTGCACAGTTTTTGCTGCACTAAATAAGATTTTCCCAACTACGCAGTGGCTCTCTTGTATGTGGAAAAGGCATTTAACTCCTTAGAATGGACTTTCCTCCATGCTACGCTTTGCAATTGTGGCTTCTGTGAGGTTTCACCTCCCTGACTATGCTTTTATACTCTAAGCTGACCTCTGAAATTAGAGCAAATTGCACATTGTCTCCCGGTTTCTGCTATTAACAGAGGGACGAGACGGGGTGTCTGCTGTCTTCATTGCTCTTTATTATAGCAATGGATCCTCTTGTGCCCCATTTGGAGAAGAGGCATATCCACAGGGGATTACAATTCAGCACTGGGCTATTACTAATATCCCTATACACAGACAATATCTTACTATTCTTATGACAATCTGCTGATAACCTAGCACCGGTCCTTCACGACATAACCCGGCACGGGGAATTCTTTAGCCTACATATAAATTGGGTGAAGTCCGAACTGTTCCCACTAACGGATGTGACAGCCCCTGTGGAGTGCGACTTTCCCCTCATGTGGTGCAGTGACTAGGATTGTTATCTTGGCTTTCACTTACACCGTGACAAAAACCAAGTCATGCAATTGAACTATGGCCATGCACTGGATAAACTGACATCACAGGTGGACCACTGGATTCGCCTTCCCTTATCCATGGCAGGCCGCATTGCTATTATCAAAAAGGTGGTGCTGCCTCAATTTCTTTACTTGCTTTGAATATGCCCATACCGCTCACCAACTCCTTCTTTGCAACCCTCCGTAGTCTCTTAATACAGCTTATATGGGCAGGTAAGCAAGCTTGAATCAGCTGGAATGTTTTAATACTCTCATACAAATCATACAAAGGTGGTTGATTTGAAGACCCACGTTTCCACACATATTACTTAGCAGTGCAGTGCCAGTTTGCGCATCACTGGTTTCACACTGATGCATGCCTCCCTTATGCTATGCCTGGAAAAGACATAGTAGCCCTGAAACCCCTGCAGTCACTCCTCCCAATGGACCAACCGTTGGACCCCAAAGACGTACCACCACTTTCCACCAGCTGAGCCTGGCGCATACTGGATCCAATCCTCAACAAAGGCCCACTACTCTCCTGCAATATCCTTGGCCAATAACACATGCCTTCCGATCAGCCATGAACGTACATTGGTCAGTTTTGAACTACATATGCTTGGGGATTTGCTTCCGGATGGTCATGTGTTCTCCCGTACAGAAGACAAGTGTTCTGCTGGTGTATCCTACATGAACCATTTCATACTTAGATTCTTACAGAGGGCCCTGTGTGCCCTGCTCCAGTCCTACCCACTGGCCCCAAAGGAGTTAACGCCACTTACACTTGTTATCACCGACACTGCAGGTGCTAGACTCACTTCCAAACTTTACCAGGCCTGCATGAACCTTTTGCCTATACACAACTCATAACTTAGCAACACATGGGAAAAGGACTTAGGGCAACCCCTCTCTGCAAAGTATAGTACGTCTGCTTTGCACGAGCGTGATTGGTATCTCTTAATCACTGACATAAACTCATTCACTACAAGTTCCTACACAACCCCTGCTGCACTGGCATGTATTAATCCCTCTTTCACTGCCCAAAACGTAATGCCCTGGTGGTGAATTTCCCCTACCTTGCATGAACCCGTAGCAATATTGCGCATTACCAGGGAGATGTATTTGAACACCTTTCACTAATGATGGGATTATGCTCTGACATACTCCTCTCCTTGCACGTTTGGTCTACGTGGAAGATGGCCCAAAATCTGTAAGACATTTTGTTGCCATAGCACTGCTCCTAGCTAAACGTGGGTTCACCCTGTGCTGGGGGTAGTAAGAATCCACACTGTAGCTGAAGAGTCTAATTTACTGTGACAACATTAGTGAACTATATGCAACTCTCTATCCCCCCACTTCTACACTAAAGGACATATGACAATCACTGAGGGACTATTTGCTAAAATTGGATGCAACAGAGTTGGTGTCATAGGGTTAGTTGGCCCTGGGACGAATGACATATGATATAGCTGTTGTTGCCCTGCATGGCTGTTTTATGAGGTGCACATTGCTGAATAGCTTTACTCTTTCTCGGCATGTACTTGCCCCCAAGGTCTTAGAAGTGTCATCAACGTTGTTATACTACTCGATGGTATTGATCTATTGCAATTTGTACTTTATCCTTGCGATTGTATTATCCTATGGCACTGTGTGCCTGTAGGTCTTTGTTTTATTGCACAAAGAAAACCAATAAAGTTTAAGAGAAAAAAAAAAAAGTATTTTATATGTATACATGTACGGTCTTCCTAAGAGGGATTTATCAACTTAGTCCATCTAGGTGGCTAAATTAAGAATATTCAGTATTATTTTCTTTACACCAGAGGGGGCATTTAAAATTTGGTATAGCAGGATGTGAGAAACCTGGGCTGATTGCTGAAACCCTCTAACTTGTTGCCCCATTTTTCACTTTTTGCTGGTGTTTTCCTGACTACGATGGTGCCCTGGGTACTGCTAATCAGTCCCAGGGACTGTGCTCTGTGTAAAATGAGTATGCATATTAGGCTAATTATAATTGGCTATGTCAACCTACCTATAAGTCCCTAGTCTATGGTAGGGCATGTAGGTTTAGGGACCCCAGCATACGTAGTGCCCCCATAAGTGCATTGCTAAGGTGCCCAGGGTCACTTTAAAGGCAGGACTTATAGCCCTGGTAAGGAAAAATAGCCAAAGGTGTTTTCCCCTCATTGTAGTGAATAGGCTCCACAGGTTAAAATGGGGAGACTTTATTTTAATTAATAAAGTCACCAACGCAGCTAGATATGGCAGGTTTGGTCTCAATAAATAAATATAATAAATGCAACAACTTGCCATTGTTGGATTTAATACAACTAGTTCAGGGAAAGAGTTTTAGAACTCTTCATAAAAGATACCAGTTTCAGCCCTGTAGTTCCCTTCTCTGATTGGACAGGCTCTGGCAGCCTGGCCAGGCTGCCTTGATGAGGTGTGAAGTGGCCTGGGCTGAACACAAAGGAAGTGCCTGGGGGAGGAGATCTGCCTCAGCAGATGGTGAAACAGGATGGGGGAGAGCAACCAAACTGGCCTTCAAAGGAGAGAAGGACATTTAGAGCAGCTCAGGACCTCCCACATTTCCTGCAAACACAGACAACCAGGCATCCTTTTAATTAGGAGAGGGCAGGAGAGGGGTGTGTTAAGGTTTTTAGCCACACCAGTGTGTGGGCTCAGCCAGACCTAACCTCCAAAATTCAGTGTCTGCCATTTTGGATTTTTAAGGAATGTTGCTCCCTGGGATTTATTTTTGCCACACTTCCCAGGAAGTGGTCATCCAAGAGGATAGTGGCATGCCTGTGATTGGACAGCCCCCCCTTGCTTTCCACCCCAGGAACAAGGATGCATATGGCAGAGCTGCACCTACACCTCGGATCCCTACAAAGAACAACATCAAAAGAAGAAGGACTGCCCTGCTGAACCCCTGACCTGCACCTGGACACTGCACTCTGAAGGACTGCACCAGCTGCACACTTGGGCTTCACCAGTAAAAGAACTTTGCCTGTCTTCAACTGGTTAAAGAAGGGGCTTCCTGCTTGCTACAGGTGAAAAATAGCTAACCAGAGTCCCCTGCATCAAAACCTGAAGGAACGGACCAGTGGCTAGTGGTCATTTTTGGATTTGAACAAGGTGCATTCTGGAGTTGGAGTCCTAACCCTCAAGGGGCAACTCAGAGCTTCTGGAAACCTTGGGGGTGAGCTGTGGACTCCTAAAGGACCTTCTAAGACCTTCTGAAAGAGGATCCAGATGTTTGGAGAAGTTTGGAGTACAAAAAAGTACAAATGCAGTAGTTGGAGTGCCAGGATAACTATGTACATGCATTGTAACTTGACAGGCAGGCTGTCTGTCTGTCTGTGCCTGAAGCTTTCCCAGTAGCCACATCTATATGGCCTGCCTAATTTCACCTTTCTCCAGTTTCTCAGCAGCATCCTCCAACATCATCAGGAGGTGTACCCTGTCTAAATGATCCCCATTTTGCGAAAGGGAAGGCTTAGTGTCAGCTTTGTACTGTATGGTTCCAGAAATATTGTGTTAATACCAATCTGATTTCAGTTTATCCGACCTAGAGTGTTGCGTATTTGAACAATAGGAGAACAGTAGGAAGTCAATCTAGTTAGCCATGCCGTCAGATGTCCTCCACATGTGTATGGGTAAAATATCCCCTATAACTGAGTCACCTCAGGCTCTTAACCACAGCAGCGTACTTCTATAGTAGGTTTAATAAATTGTGCTTCTTGTTAGGCGCCTTCATTACTTCTAGTTCCAATTTCAGTAAGGAACCATCTATTGTGTTCAACTCTCTGGTAATCGACTGTCTTGTCCCTCTAAAATACTGATACAGTGAAACGTTACAACTGTATTAAAAGCCTCTCACTCGCCCTGTGGATTCATGGCTGTCCCCTAATTTTCAATGAAGTAATTTGTAATTATCTCTCAGAGTGATTTCTTATTCAAGTTTTCTTCCACGTTGGCTTGATGGCATCCACATGGGAATTGGTGTGGTCTGTCTTCCCTGTGTAATTTTTAGTTGTAGTGGGTTGTCACCCAATAAGGTTCTCCCCAAGAATTCAGCATGGTGTGCGGTTAAAGCTATACTTGTAGTTCCTATGATTCAGTCAAGTTAGGCACACAGGTCATGTACTTGTAAATAGAAGAACATTCACTAGTAGTTTTATGTAACTGTCATCATGTATCCACCATCTCCCAGACCGAGAACCGTTTTGTGAAACCTTTGGCCACCTTCATGGGCTACGAGGCTGACACTGGTAGCAAGAACATTTATATATGTCTACATTTAGGACACAATGAGTCTCTCTATCACCATAGAGGTCTGGGGCTAAATAGCCAATCTGGGAGAGACCATATCAAAGAACTGCACTTGGTCAAAATTAGGTGTAAAGAAACTCCCTAGCTTCACATCCAGATCATATAGCTTGATTTGTATGCACACACACCACCCCTGAGTACCTATGTCTACCGGTGTCACTAAGAAGGGAACTCCTGGCCTATTCCAAATCAAGGTTCCGCTCTCATAGACACAATAGTTCATACCAAATACTTGGCCCCTCCACCAAGGGTTGAAGATGGGCAAAAAAAAAAATTGTTTGGTCAGGTGTTTCTTGGAGGCAGATCATCTGTGCTGACTGTCTCCCTCAAGTAAGCATGAATGGAATGTGTAATCATTCAATGCAGGGTTTGCATAATTTTAATTTCAAACCCAGAAAACCCTCACCTGCTGCTGTTTTCTCCATCTCATTGCCCAAAAGGATAACCTCTCTCCCTATTTGACCAAGTTCTCCATTTTCAAGACATTTGAGTATTGTATTCAACTTGATGAAATCACTGTAACTTAAAACATTATAATCCCCAACTCCTATTACCCAGTATCGAGCCACAATTTTGCTCTGCCAAACTTTTCCAATGTAAAAATTTAAATCAATCTCACCCACATTATATCGCCGGGGAGGGAGTGTGGGGAGTCATGGCCCTTTCTCTGGGCCGGGCCACCTAAAGTCTGTCTATGGTTGACATCTTTCCTAGATAATGTGTCAACCCCAGATCCCCTAGCACCCAGACAAATTCTTCACAAAAACTGAGTGTCACATTTTGCCGCAATGCAGACATGACTTCATACAGTTAGTGTATTCTACCAGTGATCACAAGTCATCAGCAGTCTGCGATGTCACCAAGTACAGTTCAATGCCTTCACCCTCTGAGATATCCAAATTTGAGCCCTCTTCACATTTGTTAGTTGCAAATGACTGTTGACTGTCTCTTCTTCACCTTGGATCATTTTCACCAATGCTGCTATCTTAGGCTTCCACTTGTTGCTTTGTGGGGAATTTGCAGTCAGTGTTGCTTCCTGCATTGCCAGGTCCCAATTGCCCATGCCTGCATTATACATCTCTAGCCAATCCCAGACTGCAGAACGTTCAGTGAAGAACAGTGATGTTACCTCAACCATGATTTTCAATTTGGTAGGGAACAGCAGAATGTATTGGATCACTGCCACCCTCACAGATTTTAGACTTTTTGGAATTAAGCTTGTTGGAATTGTACAGTGGCTGTGTAGACTGGAAGAATCAGGAAAGACAGATTTTCAATTTTGAAGATGGTGTATAGTCTGGCCGTTTGTAGAATTGTGTCTCTATCCCAACAATGTAACAGTTTGGCCACTACTGGATGAAGGGGGGGAGCTGGGTCACAGACTTCTGTGTGGAACTCTGTGCACTGATGTGAAAACCTTCGAGAATCCAGATGGAGCCACCATCTTGGATATCACATTTTCAAAAATCAATACCATGTTTAATCCCTTGATTCTTCCAGGAATCCTCACAACTCTAATGTTGTTTCTGCTGTTGTCCTGTCCCCTGCGTTCCGAAACCACCCCTCTTGCAATTAGTTCCAATATCGGCATCCGGATTGAGTTTGTGGCAGGACACATGTTGCCAACAGTGTCTTCTGTAGTTTGAACCCTTTACTGCTCATCTTAGTTTCCAGGGCTTCATGGGTAGCCACAATCGCCTCAAAGATTTTATCTAATTTGACCAAAGGGACAACCTCCATTGCTTTGGCAGTAATTTTACATGACATCTCCTCTTGTAAATGTGACATCTTTGGGTCACCAGGGCATGCTGTCCACAGGCCTGCCATCTTTCTGGTCTGCTTTGTACTGCCCCATCCTTATCACTACGTCACCTCAAAGTGAAGGTGCAGTTCCCACAAGAACCAAAGGCAAACACACTAAACCAAGCTTCTGTTATCTGTTCCACTGTTTGCCTTCCAGTTAACTAAGAGTGAGTAGTGAAGTTTCAACAATCCTGTGGTTAACCTCCAACCCTCCGTCTAAGGTATTGAGTACAAAAGTATTGCTGGAATCTTTCAGTTTCTGGAGTGTTTATCGGTCCCAACACTCAAATAGGGACCATCAGTCCTATGAAGAAAATGGCTGTTATATATGCCTTTTAGAGCTCTCACACTCGCAGTTCCAGCATATCCCATACAAATAATCAATGAAGTACTCCAAGCAATTGGCTTCCCTTAAAGCCCCTAGGGTGGCCAAAGTCTGTATCCCGTTGGTAAAGCTCCCTGGGTCTCTGCAAATGTATGGACTTACTGCCTGCATCAAAAGGTTTTTCCTTCCTGTGCAGACACTCTCTAGGAAGGATCACAGATTGCCCCGAGATATGCAATCAGTGTTGCACTCTTGGGTGCCACAAGCCATTGTGGCTCATCTACAAAGAGGGTTTTACACAACCCAGTTGATTTGCGGGCCCGGGGTAGCCCCCGGAGTCCACCATCTCCTGCTGTGTGTCTCTCTGGCTACTACTCGGCTTCACACAGAGCTCTAAGCCCTGCAGTTATCTGTAGATCCAGGGGGTAGGGACCATCAGGATCTGCCAGACCGCACCACTCATGGAGAGCTCAGGCAGGATACACTAGCCACTGCAGACTTTGGGTGTTCGTCTGATCCAGCGCAGCGCCATCTTGCTTCAAGGTATGCCAATCAGTCGAATCTTTTTCTGCAAGCGCAAGCTCGTCAAAGTATTTGCAGGTCCCTCAATTACAGAGGAGCCCCCTTCTGTCTGTTTTAGTTCATTTAGACGGAGAGGGCAGAGGGCCAGAAGAACCACAGAGGAGCCGGGACAGTAGCGGGCTGGGCAGGAGAAAGGAGAAACGCACCCTATTCCACATGGGCTGCAACTCATAGCCCACACCCAGCATTCAATACTGCCAAAAGTGCTTCTACCACTCCCTGAAGTTTAGCCAGTCTACCTAGTGAGACACCAAGATACAACACATTACATTAGTCAAGTCTGGAGATGACGAAGGCCTGGACCTCTGATTTCCTGGTCTCCTCTAGGAGAAAGCCTAGGATTTTACTCAGAATTTAAAATTCCGAAGCACTTTCCTACCAGACAGGAGATCTGGCTATTGAAGGATAAATTTGCATCAAACCAAACACCAATCACTTTCGGCTTAGACCTCGGTACAGGCCCAAAAACATCTGGCCATCATGCAGAGGACCAAATTGATGGTTGTTTCCCTACTAGCAGTACCTCAGTTTTACCAGCATTTAGCTTGAGGCAACTCTGAGACATCCACTCCGCAAGGTCAACCAGACAAGATCTAAGCAGAGTTTCAGAAGCTCCTCAGTCCTAAGAAAGAGTGATAATAAGCTGCATGTCATTGGCGTACTGTACGAATTTAAAGTCATGACACTCAATGACATCTGTAAGAGGGTGCATATACAAATTAAACAGAACAGGGTTCTGTGCTGAACTCTGCGGAACCCCCTGCGCAGAGGCACTACCTCCAGGAAAACCGGTTGTTGAACCACCTGAAAGGTACAGTTCTGGAGGAAGGAAGCTATCCAGTGCAGAACCAACTCCATTCTTCAACAGCTGTGCCAGCAGTGCTATGGGAGACGGTATCAATAACTGCATTTAAATCCAACATGGTCAGAGCAGCAGTTTTACCCCCATCCACTATCTGTCTCAGGGATTCAGATGCTAGCAGCAGTGCCGACTCCGTGCTGAACACTGTGGGAGAAAGCCCGATTGGGTCTCATGTAATAGCTCCCTCGCCTCAATAAAGTCGATCAGCTGATAGTTGACCTGTTTCTCTGCCACTTTGGCAAAAAGGGGGAGCAGATAAAATGGCCTCAGATTTTCTGGTTTTGTGGGTTCTAGGAAAGAGTTTTTTAAATAACGGCACCACAATAGCCTTTGTCCATCTTAAGGGAGCTTCTCCTGATGTGAAAGACATGTTAAGCAGGTCACATAACCCTGGGAGAATTACCTCATTACCACGCTCCAGGATCATCGAAGAGACTGGGTCATTAGGGGTGCCTGATTTCACCCTCCCCCATAAAGCAAGTAACTGATATAAGTCAAGAGGACTGAACTCAGAGAGTCCGGACTCTGTCTCCATTGGGTTAAACCAAACTTCGAGGCAAGGTGCCTCTTCAACCTCCTTTGGAAAAGAATCATAAACGCTCTGGATCTTGTCACCAAAGAAGTGGGCAATCACATTACACCTTTCCTCAGTGGGTGTGGTAGTCAGTGCAACCTGCTCAAAGGAACATAGGACCCGATGTAGCAAACAGTTTGAATTCGCTGTTTGCGACATGCAAACTGCACTTTGCAATGCACAAAACCCCTTTTGCGATTCAGTAACCTGGTTACCGAATCGCAAAACGGGTTTGCGAGTCACAAATAGGAAGGGGAGTCCCCTTCCTAATTGCGAGTCGCAGTGCAATCGCATTTAGCACCCATTTCAAATGGGTGGTAACCCATTCACAAAAGGGAAGGGGTCCCTATTGGACCCCTTCCCCTTTGTGAATGGAACAGCAAACATTTTTTCAGAGCAGGCAGTGGTCCTATGCCTGCTCTGAAAACATTAAAAGAAAAACGTTTCATTTTTTTGTTTTGTAATGCATCTCGTTTTCCTTTAAGGAAAACGGCCTGCATTACAAAAAAAAAAGCTTTATTTAAAAGCAGTCACAGACATGGTGGTCTGCTGTCTCCAGCAGGCCACCATCCCTGTGAGTGCCGCGAGTCTCAAGGGGGTCACAAATTGCGACCCACCTCATTAATATTAATGAGGTGGGCCTCTGCGACCCCCTTGCGAGTCGCAGATGGTGTCAGGGACACCATCCTACATTCCAATTTGCGACTCGCAAATTGCGAGTCGCTCTGACTCGCAATTTGCAAGTCGCAAATTGGAATATACCTACATCTGGCTCATAGTGCTTTAACGATAGAGAATAACTCGTGCGAGTTCTTAGCTTGCCCAATTTTATTGGCCTACAAGAGGCATTGTGTCTTTCTGATCTGCTTATGATGGCCTCTCAAAGCCTTGAGATAAGTAGTTTCATCCTGAGCGTTATAATTTTGGCACCAGTGTGCTCAAGACATTTGCAAGACTTTTTTCTTTTTTTTTTTGCATCCGGAGCTCTTCATTAACCCATTCAGCTGAAGGTTTAGGTCGCTTAGCTATATGTCTCATCAAAGGAGCAATATGGTCAAGCTCATCCGTAATCCAATTATCTAGCTGTAAATTGGCCGCTTCCAGAACGCCACATAAAGTAGCTCGATTTAATGCCAAGCCTTCCATAAAAGTGGTAGGGGTGACCTTCCTCCAGCTGCATGATTTATTCTGTCCAACTGAGCTTGCACTCACTATGAAACTAAGAGCCGGTTTCTGAAAGCGTATTGTACAATGATCTGACCAAATAAGTGGGGTGGGAGAATCCACCACAATGCCTGACAAATTAGAAAAGATGGGATCTATCGTGTGACCCATCTTATGTGTGGGTTTATGTACCAGTTGGACACACTGAAGAACTTTCAGATCTTCCACAAATGTGGCAGCCGACTTACACCTTGGGTCTTCCATGTGAAGACCGAGATCACCCAAAACTAAGAAATGGGAATGACGCAGTAGAAAAGAGAGCAGAGTATCAGCCAAGGCAGTGACAAAATTTGAGGCCAAACCTGTGGTCAGTAAATCAATTTGTCAGAGAAAGCCAAAGAAAAATGATCTGCCACACTGCCCGCGATATTGATTGCTGAAAAAGTACAATGGATGTTTTGTCTAACAATAGTAGCAATTCCCCCCACCCCCTTCTTTTGGGTCTGTCTATCCTGTAACACAATTGCATAACCCTGCAGAATTGCAGCTAGAATATCCAGTGACGAAAATTCAGTAAGCCATGTGTCAGGAAAAAAAGAGCATCTGGTCAATGGTCTGTTAGGAAGTCAAAAACTTCCATTTTATGCTTCACGAGGGATTTACAGTTGAACACATAAAAGTGTGCCCTAACTGAGTTGGACTGGCTCTCACATCCCCCCAAAGACCCAACATGTGGCGAAGTAAATATAAAATTACACCTACTGCAGCCCCTGGCACCACTGGTAACATCTAACATGTTAGCTTTTGTCAGCAATGCTCTCAACGACTGATTTCACTTGCTGTATAAAATTTCCAAGTCTGAATGCAGAAAGCTTCACTGGACTAGGTGGCCACCTGTATCCATTAGACATAGAAGGCAGTTTGAGCGCTAAGCCTGGACTTTTCCTGCCTTCGTCAAAGACTTTGAGAACTCAGACTTCAGCTCCACATCATAGTCGAGCCCAGGCTAAGCCAAGACATTATGCGCCATAAAATTTCTAGGTGTCAAGGTAACTATTTCATCAGGACAAACCTGGTCCATGTATTCGACCCACACTCCATTGCAGCCTGCCTTAAAACTTACCCTTCTCCTGGTCGGGGCATCCAGATGACTGCAGTTGGCACTTAACGCCAAAATGTGTTATTTTTAAATTCAAACTTTAAAACTTCATAACTTCGGTTCTACTTACTGTTTTTATGTCATTTTGTTTATTAAAATGTACTCTATACTACTTAAATGGGTTAAGATTTTTGCTTGTGTTTAGACTTTATTAGTGTTTGCGTACTGCATAAATACTGTTCGTTCTGTCAGCTCTTGGCGTGGTTTCTACTCTCTTTTTGCTTCTGACCTCCTGTTTTTGATCCTATGCTGAATTTTGTTTTTGTTAGCTTTAGTTAAAACTCCAGGAATTTTACCACTTCTGACCAGTGCAAGTGCTTTCTATCTAAATTGTTTTGGTGATTTGTTTATCCATGATTGACATATTTGATTTACTAGCAAGTCCCTAGTACAGTGCACCATGTGTACCCAGGGCCTGTATATCAAATGCTACTGGTGGGCCTGCAACACTGATTGCGCCACCCCCCATGAGTAGCCCTGTAAACATGGCTCAGAACTGCTACTGACCTGTCTGTGCGGATGGTTTTAAGCTGCCATTTCGATCTGACAAGTGCACCTACTTGCCAGGCCCAAACCTTCACTTTTGCTACATGTAAGACACCCCTAAGATAGGCCCAAGGCAGCCCCATTGGCAGGGTGACGTGTATTTAAAAGGTAGGTCGTGTACTAGTGTGTTTACATGTCCTAATAGTGAACTGCTAAATCTGTTTTTCACTATACAAAGGCCTACCTCTTCCTTGGAGTAAAAAGGGGATTGCCTTGAAATATATTTTAGAAGTGCATTTTCCCATTTGGCGCAGATAGAGATGTGGAGTTTGGGGTCTCTAAACTCACACTTTAAAATACATCTTTTGGTAAAGTTGTTTTTAGATTGTCTGTTTGAAAATGCTACTTTTAGAAAGTGGGAATTTCCTTGTTAAAATATTCTGTGCCTCTGCCTGTCTGTGGAATATATATCTGAGTCAGGAACCAGTTGGGCTGCTTGTGCATTCACTCTAGACAGTCACACAAAGAGAGATGAGGTCGGCTCTGCATTCCTGATGGGTCTTCCTGAGCTAGAGTAGTGGGAGGAGCTGACACTTGCACCTGAATAAGGTTGTGCCTGTCCTTACACACAGCAGTCTCCAACTGTCTGGAGAGTGTCTGGGGCCATGTCAGGATTTTGTGCACTACAAAGACTTCTCTTTGAAGTCTGCCTACTTCAAAGACAGAAATGGGTATACGTATTGGACCTCTGACCCCACATAGTTAGAACACTTCTGGACTGACGACATTATGCCAGGAAGAAGAGCTGGATGCTGTAGGAGGGATTGCCACTCTGCCTGTTGCTTTGTTGTGCTGGCCTGCTGCTTGCTGCTTCTGTCCTGGGAGCGAAGGGACTAAACTTTGCTTTCTACATTCTGCTTGTCAAGGTTCTCCAAGGGCGAGAAGTGAGCTTGCCTCCTGTTAAGTCTCAGGACCATCAAAGGCTTCACCTACAAGCACCTGGGCTCTCTTGCTGAGAGTCCGGACTTGTCAAGCGGCGCCAAATCCAGTTCGTGGGCCCTTGAAAGTGAGCTCTGGTGCAACTAAGAAGAAACTAAGCACATCGCCTCCAGAGCAATTTCAGAACTGGTGTCGCTCTCCAACTCCGTGCCACCTGCACCAGAGCCGGGGTTTCCACGGAGTGCAATGACCACAACATGCAATACACGCCCAATACCGCCGCAGCACCTCCAAAGCCCTGCCACAGCTTGATTCTTGAGTGCTGTGTCACCGACATCCGTGACACCCAACTCCACTGCAGCACCTGTGGCTCAGTGGTGTGATCAACACCGCAAAATTGACGCCTCCCATTTTGACCTGCTGGATTCACAGACGCCGCTGAGTCGTAAGGAACAGAAGCCCCGCTACCGATGCAGCATCACTTCCCCGGCAACCATAAGGAACCAACGCCTCACCTCCCCTTCCTAGCAGTAAGGAACCGAAGCCTCACCTCCCTGATAGCAGTAAGAAACCAACGCCACACCAGCTCCAGTGACGCATCACCTCCCCGACTCCATGCAACATCTGTCTCTCCATTGTTTTTGACAGTACTGTACCTGGGGTCCGTGTGACTCCGTGACCCACCCGCACGCCCCTGCGAGTGGCCTCGGACTGTTTGGAACGACTCCGTCAATACGCCTTGACAGCCCCAGTTGGAGCTATTGCGTTTCTAAGCACTTTACAAAAATTTCATCTTTGAAAATTCATATCTTTACTTGTGTATGTGGGATTTTTGTTGTTTTGGCTTGTTTTTCTCAGATAAAGATTGCCTATTTTTCTAAACTGATTTGGAGTCTGTTCGTAGTGGTTTCAGTGCGTGTGTGTACACAAATAATTTACACATTGCCTCTGAGATAAGCCAGACTGCTTGTGCCAAGTTACCAAGGTGTTGAGCAGGGGGTTATTTTAGCTGTGTTACTCCCTTACACTGACTAGAGTGAGGGTCCCTACTTGGACAGGGTGCAAACCACTGCCAACTAGGGACCCCATTTCTAACAAACACTTTACACATTGCCTCCAAGTTAGGCCTGTCTGCTCTGTGCCATGGCTACCAGAGTGTTGTGCTCAAATACATTTAGTGACTAAGGGTGCAGATTATGAGTGGCTTGTTATATTCCATCTCCTACATAAACCCTGGTTTATCCAGGGGTCAGAATTAAGAGTTAAAAGGTGTTTCACAAAGTCTTATTTACTTCAAGCTTTGTTAAATTTCAGCAGGTCAAACTCGCTGAAATGTAACAAGGGAGAGGAGTATAGTGTTTACTGTACCATACAGATTTTGGTACGTTAAAAACACCAAAATCTGCATGTAATCCCGCCAATAACTTGTACTAGGTGCTAAATATTGCACCTGAAAAATAACATTCCTCATGGTATTGTTATTTATCAGTTGCCCTAAATAGCACCTATACTTGTAATTAGGCCCCAAGTCCCCAACAAGGATTCTGGTTATTATTTGAGATGGGTATTCACCCCCTCAACTAATACCCCAATTTCTTTAAAACACCTTCTTGGACATAGCCACTACAACACCGCTCATCTCCCATCAAATTGTCATTCTACCTCGACAATCTTAAGTTCATGTCTCTAGGCCTCTGCTGTTTTTACTCTGATGGTGTAAAACGTGGGTGCAAATTACCCACTGCCTTAAAAGCATTAGTGCAGTGTGCAGTAATTAGTTTGAGTGCTAATTTCAACCAGGTTTTAAGTTTGGTACCCGAGATTGGGGAATTCTGCTCAATCTGTGCATGAATTCACTGATTCCCAGCAGTGAAACTCAGCATGTTGCCCTATTTGATCCTCTGATACATAGTATACACCAACCTCAGAAACGTTTTGCTCCAGACATGTAATTCCATTTTGGTCACAAACAGACATTTGCACCTTAAAAGGGATTTGCAGCAATTTCATCCACGTTTTTTAATGTCATAATTGGGGTCGCATGCACATATATTTCATATACCTTGTTGTAAAGTGACAATGACCTTGACACCCCTTGCCATGCTATCAAAACCAGACATGCTGATTATCTGCAGGACCTTCAACTTCTAGGACAAGCGATTTGGGCAGTGGTCCTTATCTGGTGGCTTGACTCTCTGAGATGCCAAAGAACAGTCAACACTTTACATTTCAGGTTATTTATCACTTTGACCACTACCTAAACATGCACAAATTGAAATATTGCTAGACAGGCAAACTGCACGTAAATGCCGGACAGACATGCAGAAAGGCAACAGTTTTGCAAATTGTCACATTCGTCCCTATTTTTCCCCCTTCTTCATGATAGGACTATTGGCAGGTGAAATGGGTTACACTGACAGACAGGGAGATTTGACAAACGTGAGGTTCTATCAAAGGAAATGACAGGTAGCAGTACTTTCCTTTACGGCATGAAGAAATATTAAATTTCATTTAAATTCCGACCTAGCAACAAGTATTCACTAGGATTACAATAAGTTTACCAAGTTAGGACCTAATTTAACACTGAAGACCAGCAGCATTTTGATTAGTGTACCTGTGTCGCTGCACTTGTGCATGAAGTGGAACAAAGTAAATAGCAGCAATGTGGGTTTGTCTATCATTCTAGTCAAGACAAAGGCTAATATTCTTGTTTGGGTAGTAGCAGCTCATACAAAAGTTCCGGATTAAAGGGAGCCATGGCCAATGCTCTCTGGAAATTACACATACAGGGGGTAGACAAGGGATCCAGTTATGCAACCTGCCAGCTTATGAACACAGATTTATTTTCTACTTGAAAATGTGTACTCTTTCCCTTTTCTCCATGATTTGGGCACAAAGAACTATCCTTAGCCTCTTTTGCAGTAATATTTCACTGTACAGAATTATTTCCTGACAGATGACAGGATATATATATATATATATATATATATATATATATATATATATATATATACACACACACACACACACACACACACACACACACACACACACACACACACACACAGAGTGATCTTTGAGTTCCACTCCGAAGCAACAGATGTCAACCCTGGTATGAACAGCTCAGTGGATCAAGACAACTATAGAAAATCATCTGAAGAGTTCCCTCACCAGTCACAGATGGCACAACCATGCACTGGATACATCCAGAATTTACAAATATTGGTTTATTGTTATACTTATTGAGCAAGAATGTAACCAGAAGGCCAACGTTATGCTTCAGGTGTAACAAACTACATTGTACTTTTGTAAACATCAGAATTAGAGCAGAGGAAAGGAAACATTCTCTCCCTCTAATCTAAGTTTCTATGGAAGACAAACACAACTGATTCTTCCACAACCCAGAACCTAAAATGTTACTGTCCTCAGCATGTCATTAGCTTGACATGTGGCAATCTGTTCAAGTCCTACAAATATTTCAGAATACTTCAGGACTTTTATGTTGCTGACAAGTCATAGGCTTCCTCACTCCTGCCAGTGGTAATGCTGCCAAGTGAAAAAATGCTTTCCAAGACTGTCCATCTTTCACAGATGATCCTGAAATTCAACTGCAGAGCCGACAAGCTGTCCCACGTAATGTGGACAGCTTTAGCAAACCTATGCTTTTTATCCAGCTAAACCACTTTGTCTCTGTTTTTGAACATATTTTATTTGGGTAGTTTTAGTTTATAAAAGCTGACCTGCAATATAATGGACAGTGTATTATCATGGCAAAAACTCAAGAACAATTTGGTGACTGCCTTGTTCTTCCTGTTTTAGCCAATTTGAAGAGCTCGAAGTCGGTTACCATAACGAGCTGCAATTGGGCACCACCAGAATTATGACAGTACACGTGATTGAAATACAAACAAAATTAACAGTGAACAAGAGTACCAAACAATGACAAGCCTTGTTAAGTTATATAAGCACAGGGAATTGAGATCCAGTCACAAAGGGAATTCTAAGACTGGTCATTCAAGAGTCCTTTTGTGATTAGTTAGGAAGGGACCCCAATCAATAAAGGTCCTAGAAATGTACAGCAGGGCAATGGAGGTCAGAGAGAGGCCGAGTGTACTCCACAAAACAGAATGCAAGCCTAAAACATATGAGGACAAAGTGAGACTCTCAAGGGGTCTTGTATCATGCCTCATATCTTCTTCAAAGGTAATGATCAGCTCATCCTACACAGCAGAAATCGGACTTTTGCACAATACTTTACCCTCTTCTCTGAATAAAGTTCAGCAAACCACTGTGTCATGCCAACAGGATACTCTGGGCAGAGGAGGACCTTTCCATTTCATTAGGATTGAGTGTCTGGCCAGGGGAGGGCTAGGTCCAGGGATCTCCTCAATATCCTGCCAAACTTAGGGTGTTTTTATACCCCAAACATGCAGCACTTTAGGCTTTGTACCGCATGATGACCAGCACTGATCTTTCTCCAATATGTATTCACAATGAGGCACTCCCAGAACATGTGGTTGAAGTCCACAACGGGCACATGGCGGCGAAGACATGACACCACTTTGCCTTCAGTGACTTGTAATTAACTTTAGGGTTCACAAATCTTTGCACATGAAACACTGGTGGCTAAATAAGCCAGAACTGGTATGGGTTATTTCTCTTGACAACATGAGGACTCTAAGCAGAAAAGTCAGTGACTGGTCTCCATCTCTGACAATCTTGCAGCCACGGGTTAGGGTAATGCCGATGCATTTATGTAACAGAATACAAGATATTTCTGTATTATTTTAACATATCACTTTTGTGCATTGCATTTCAGGCTTTGATTTGATTCCTACTCGGTACATGAAAAATAAAAGCACAAAGACTGGAGAGCCAGGTCAGTGACAGCAGGCTCTCAAAGTTTCAAGATGTACAAAATACCTAGAATTTCAAAGGGGATCATAATGAGCAAATCAATGTACGTTCAGTTTTCAGGATCAGTGAAGAGGAAACGGTTCAAACTCTAAATTTGACTACTGCTCCCAACAAAAACAAAGTCCTGGAGAAATGGTCAGGCAGCATGCTACAATACCCAGTTGTCCATTGGATTCACAACAAAACAATGAGGAAAGCAGTGACAGCTAACATGTATGCTGATATGGGATTTTAAAAGTGAATTCTTCTAAGATATCTAGTACATCTGCACACAGCAATTCTTTATTTCGCTCACTGTTATTCAGACTTAATCCAGTTAGCAAAACTGTGTTTATTAATACTGGCAAACATTATAAATATTTATTATAACAAGTGCATTTTCTTTTATTTACAAAACAAAATTATTCAGGGAAACTCGTACATTGAAGCAAAAACATTTTACAAAACAGCCCCTGAATAAAATAGGTTAAAGCTTTTTGGAAACAGGTACCATGAACTGGTGATTAGTATTTACAAATACATACAATTTTTAAGAAACTGCTTATTATTAATTAATTTCATTGGCAATGTAGCTGACTGGTGTGTATGCAAAAATGCAGCATAAAGCATTTTAAAGTTCAGTTCCAAATGAAACTTATACTTTGAATAAACCGTCATGTTCTGAGGTAAGGCACTGATTGGAACTGTAAAAGATTGCAAAAGATGAATACACAGCTATTTGCAAATGCTACAACAACAGTGCTTTAGACTGGATACATAAATACTGACCGACTATATCCAGAAAATAACACGATTACCAATGCCTAACTGCATCAAATAGTATTATCCTACACCACAAATATAAGAAAACATGTCAAATTAAACATTCTTCAAGAGGGAAACTCTGAATCAATGTTTCAAGGGCTTTCCACGCTGAAAATTCCTGAATGCATGAAAGTGATTTACATTTTTCAAAAAATGACATATTACTGTTTGCTGAGCTGTGCATCAGTCCTGAAACCTTTCTAAAGGATATTCACTTTTACGCGAAGTCTGTTTATAATTTGAAGTCTACAGGGAAAGGCAATTCAGGAAAACGTTACTATTTTTTTCAAAAATGGAAATTCCCTTTTGCATATTAGGAAAACTAAACTGTTTATGGCATTTCTGTTGACAGCTACGGGACAAACGCCAATAAATAGCTAGGAATTAGTGATTGAAGCAAAATCGTTTGCTCCATTTGCTTTGTAATTGAAATGAAAGAACAGTGTGCACAAACACATTAATGTGTAGGTGAAGCATGCTTCTTCGTTTTTAAAATATTGCCACAAGTTTGCATAGAAAAATAAAATAAATCTCAGAACACTGTCTTTCTTAAACTTTATGGGAGAGGCAGTCAGGGCATTTGAGCCGAACATCAATAGTTTTTTGCAATTACGACTTTATATCAAATTGTGATAGAGTTAAATAGCAGTATAATCATGCGTTATGGAATTCTATAAATTACAACTACAATTGCAAGCTAGCACCAAAAACATAACCTCCATTGGCTTATTCCTGGTCCACATTAATCTAATATCTCATCTAGTAAACGCTAATAAAGCCATGTGCAGTATTTGACAGAGGTGCTGTTAGTGTACCACTCCAATTTACACACCTTGCAATATATAATGCAGTGACAATGCATTTTTCCCCTTTTCTAGGTATGCAAACTCAGAATCTGCAGTGTCGGTGCACGTGGAGCTTGCCAAGCATTAACTGGCAAAATTCATGCAGGCAAAAATTCAGAAACCGTACTATTGCCAGGAGCCTCTCCAGTGAACATACACTTTCATATGACAGCACATTTCCTGCTAACTTAATATTTCAAGCTTCAAAACGCCAATGGAAAAGACAAGTTGGGTCCAGAAGCTCTGAAATATACAGTGGTGTATGCCTAATTTGTGCACATTTTGGATTTTTAAGGAATTCTCTAAGAATTCTGACAGTAATCCTAGGAAGCTTCAGCACCTTCTATTAATATTCAAATGCAGTTATTTTTCTCACACCGGCATAGATTTGTGTGTCCAGCTATATAATGTATAAAAGTGCAATCACTTAAAAAATATATTTTTATTTCTCGATGGGAAAATATTATCCCCTAGAGAAACACATTCCCTAACAATTTTGGGGGTGTTACACTAATGCAATCCCAGATACAGACTTCCCTTCTTTCATTGACTAGGGAAGGTTCTGACCTTGGCACAAAACCTGCTTTAAGTTTGTGAATGTCTAACTATCCAAAATGTGTGGGTGTTCAATTACTGGCTGATTTAGCATGCCTTGGAATGCCCATCTTGTGCTCCTGGGAGCAGATTTACCAAGACAGGTAATCCTATTTCTAAATGTTTGAATCAGTGACATTAATATACACCCTCGTTGACAGGTGAGCACATTTATGTGAATCTGGCCAAGGTCAGTGACTTGGGGCCTGATTTAGAGTATGACAAGCAGGTCCTTCATCTCAAACTTCTTGCCACTAGAGAAGCTACCATTCTCCAATATAAATGCATGAATAACATAGGTACCACTAATTAACTCCATTTTTTAAACATAGTCCAAAGTCGAGTAAATATAAGAGATTTCAAGAAATATACCACTAATATATTTTTTAATAGCGGGTCCCTCGTCAGAGAGGGAAATACAGAATACTCCTTGCTTAAACAAAAAAAAATTCTTGTGCATTAAGAATTAATCAGTAGGTTTGAGATAAGAGCAATGGACAGCAAATGTAACTCTTCAAAATACCTTGTCTGAAAGCAATGGCATTAAGAAGGTAGTTCAAGTTTTTAAAATGGTACTTTGCAGGCCTCTTTTACTATCAAAGAAACTATTCCTACTGTATGAACTGACAACAGGGCAAAATGATCTAATTTTAGAAGACATAATAATAATCATCAACCACAATCCTGTTTGTTTCTAGGCTAGTCATAACATGAAAGTCCGATATGGCCTCTGCAGTGCAGCTGAAAAAAACACCTGTAAAGTATAGCTCAAAACAACGCTGTTGTTTTTCTTTGAGCTTCCAGGTCTATTCAGCACAGAGGTATTTTAACATGGATGACACCAACGTCAGGATTTTATGGACTAACTTACTCCTGCTGCATGAATGCACAATATTTCACAGTCATACGGGTATGTTTAGTGTAAGGGGCCTTTGAAACAGCCTGAAGAAGTATGTTTACAACATACCACAAACCATCAAACCAAGTAACTCCATATTTGCAACTAACAGAAATGCATCTAATTCCAGCCAGGTACATTCTTCCACTCAGTTGTGAAATAGAAATGGTCACCTAAAATGCAGAAGCTAAGCAAAAGTCCCTCTAAGGAACAGGGCTGCAACCACCTATATTAACCAAGAAACCTCCACAAACAGGATTAGCTTGTTTACAAACAAGCAACAGGGGCTATTGTCCACATGGTGGCCAGGCTCTCACATTAGAACGTTGTGTTTTTTTACATCTCTTACAAACAATGGTAAACTTCTGGGTGGTCTTTTGGCGCAGAAAAAAACATTTAAAAAGTGTTCTTTACTCCATACATTCCCCAAAACGTGCCTTAATACACATTATGGGGAAAGGCTTGCACATGAGCGTGCATAAATTGTGGTAAACAACGGTGGCATGTTCAAATTACTATGGACAATTAACAACACAGGAGTGGTCACTTTTCTGCTCAAGTCGACTCCTCTAACTAGATGGTATGATATAAGAATGTGAGATGTGTTCTGCAGCAACACCATCTGGGTTCCTTCACATGTAGAGGACACTGAATACATTAAACTACCTCCTAAGAAAATTGTGGATAGAGCAATCAAAGAAATTAAAAAGCCAGAAACAAAGCAAATTGTGATCACCGAGACTGTAAGGTTGGACACGATACAGAATCTTTTGGTTAGAAATTGCTATATTCATTGGCTGCCTAGTCTGGTCTATCACATTTTTGTTACAATATAAACCATCCTGCCCATCATCAGCTGCACTTCGGTGGTCTAACCTCAAGAAAAGATCACATACCTTCTACTAAAATACTCTTACAGTCACCCTCTTAGAAAAATAGGAACGAAAGGCACTCTTTATAGGAAAATCATTTTTGCAAAGTAGTTTAAAATCCCAAGCTCTTAGTTCAGTCTCTGAAAAATGCATGTACTACGAGCCCCAGTATGGTACAATTTTGACACCATTCAACTCGCAACAGAAAGAAAAAACATATGTGCTGCAAAATGAAAAAAACCAGCACATCAGCAGAAGTACCTTCGTTTCTGGGATCTACACATTTATACAATGTACTTCACACGGTGGTGTCTCAGGGTGCCATACTTATTTTCTGGGTAATTATCTTCTAGTTAAACTTGAAAGTGGTACTTTTACTTAAATAGTGCGGACTTGGAGACACCGCAGACATCACAAACCGCATCTTTGCAGATGCCAATAAGTCCTTGAACAGCAAGGAAGCCCAACAGTTCAACTAAAGGTTTTTTTTTTCTATGAGGTAATTTGTAACACTGTAGTATTGTTGAAACACTTTTGACTACAATACATAGATATTTCAAGTTAGGTCACTGCCATCAATACTGTCAGTGTCCTAAAATATCTACGAGTCAGAACGAAAGGTTTGAAAGTTGAAATCACTGTCCGAAATAAAGTGCTATTTCTTTCAACTGTACAATGTACAAATTATTTTTCACTTCTGTCATCAATTATTGCACAAACATTAACAAAATGTAAAACTACATTCACCAACATACTTGTAAAAAAGCACAATATAAATCTACTATAATACTAATATACAAAATGGTTGGACTTTGCTAATTTTAACAGCACACGGCAATACCTTACTCAGTGATGAGTTGGTTCAAGGTTCTCCAGAACTGTAAAATGCACAAATGTACCTAGCACAGTTACATGTGGGTCCCTGATTTGGATTCCTTTGGCATTAAAAACTTACATACTATGACAAAACAACTGTGTGAAATAACCTGCAATAGTCTCAATCAACTATAAACCATAAACGTAAATTTTAGAAAGTATTATTGCTTTGGTTTTTCCATTGAGAATCATACTTCAAACCAGTCAAAAGAGACTGGACTTCAACTCAGGCGAGTGGATCATCTAAGTTGAAATGTATGCCCCATATCCCATGCAAGAAAAAAGCAAAATTTACATACAATATTGGGCATACAACAGAGGATTTTGCCATCATGCTTTTCATAAGCTAACATGTCATAATGATTTGCTTGTTTTCCTTCGGTTTTTTTTTTCGGCCTACACTATTAATGTTGAGCCAATCATTTTCCTCATTCCCTATTCAACACTGCATGCACTGATGTCTCTAGAAGAGGCCAGATAGGGCCATGCCCAAGCTCCATCTGCCCTAGCCCGTCCTGCGGCCCCAAAAACACAGCTATTGAATGTTCTCGGAGGCTGCAGAGCAACAAGACACTGAACCTTTTCACACACATTCATTTGCCCGACTTTTAACTGCAAACCAGCAAGTTTTTGAGGCTGTACACGAGCCTTAATGTTTGCTTAAAACATTTAAGTCTGACTACATATGTATACAGCCACGGATATATACACAAAGTCTGATTTAAACATTTCAAGCAAACATGTACACACATATATGCACCGGACAACTGATAAAACTGGTGGGACTACCTACAGCTTTCAATGAAGATCACATCAAACCCTCCTTCTTCAGAAAAACAATAAAACATTCTTCATCGCCATCTTCTCTCCCTGCCATCAGTTCTGTCACTAGAAGTGCACAAGCATCCTGGTTTCTTAATTTGTGTGTATGTATAGACACACTTAACAATAGCCCTTGGTAGGTGGCCACTCCAGTTTTATCCCTTGCCCAATGTGTGCCAATAAACCCAAGATTCGCTTTTAGAAAAGCCGCTGTGTGTGTAACATGGCATGCAGTGTACTGTTGGTTGCCTATAAACTCGTCCATACTAGTAAATGCTTATGCAAACGTGTTGCAGTATGTCACTTCTCTTTGCGTTCTTCTGGTCCTTAAAAAGCATGTCGCAGCAAGTCACTGCTGAGGTAAGTTTACCTTCAATGCTTCTTTGTTTAAAAAATATCGGCATACAAACCATGGTGCCCGATGGTACTCGTTATTTTTTCCCCTCATCATTGTCTAGGAATCAACGTTGTGCTATTTGATCAACATGAGAATAAATTAAAATGCTAAACCATTTCCCTTCGCTTCTTTAAGTGCCTTTGTCACATGTCAAACATATTTTTCTTTGCCCAAAATTATTCCTGGTGTCTCAGCCACTCTTATGTTGTTTGCCTCAATATCGCTTTGGTTCAAATGTGTTTATCGTCCCTGTTTGTGCCCATTTTTGCTGTCTAATTGATGTCCCTTAGCTGGTGGAAGCGAGACATATTTTTCAGTAAGTTCTTCTGATAATCACATGCTTTGTCAGTGCTTAGAAATCTAATTCAAACAGTCAAAAAGTTGGAGATCAACCATTTTTGGGAGGTTGCCATTGAAATCATCAAGCAAGTTGACAAAAGAGGCTTTAGAGTGCACCCAAGCGTGCACTTTTTAAAGTGTGAGTCTCTTTGGTGTGCCATTCTAGAGTTCCTCAGCTTGTGCTAGTGTGATGGCACCTAGGGGGTTGTTTTGGTAAATATCGCTTTTGACTGAGGGCTTCGAGTACCTGAGGAATCCGAGACCATGTGTCCAGGAGCCGGACGGCAGCCATCTCGAGGAGACTAGCGTCAAAGTCGGCCAGCAGGTTGACCGGTGATGCCTCCTTAAGGGCCCTGGGTAGGGCGAGCACCTCGGGCACGTTGCTGTTTCCCATGAAGAAGTGCATAAGAGCTCGCCTCTGCAAGGCACGACTGAGGAAGAATACGAAGTCCTCCAGCCTCTCTAGAAGGAAGGGTTCAGACCATTCCTGGAAGGAGCCCCGATGCAGCAAGTAGAAGAGGACGGTCTTGAGGGTGTATGAGGAGAGGGCAGAAGCTAACTGTGCTGAGAGGTGCCCGTCCAGGGCCTGGCAGGTCAAGTCCCGCACCCCCTTCATGATTTGCAAGCACTTGAGATGGCATGAGTCGGCAGGGGCCTGCTCCCGGGCCCAACCTAGCAGCTTCTGCTCCAGCCGGGAGAGGTTGAGGTCCCAGCGGGATTGAGAAGGCCTCGAGTGCGCAGGGAGGAATAGGCCCTGCGGCCACGGCTGAACGGTGAGGAAAAGACCCTCGCCCAGGCCCAGTGCGGGGATGAGGCGGACGGCCATGGAAAGGTGGCAGCACACGTAGTCGGAGCGGGGCAGGATGTGCAGGGTGAGGCGGTGCTGCTCGGGCCCGGCTGACAGACGGATGTTGCAGCGCTCCTGGAACTGGAAGCGGATCAGGCCCAGGCACCGCTGCATCCGCTGCTGGAACCAGCGCAGCACCGCGGCTGGGCACAGCAGGAGCGTCCCATTCGAGGTTGGCGAGCAGAAGGCCGCAGTGAAATGTCCGTAAGCGGGGGAGGCCTCAGGCCTACGCGGGGCGGGGCTGAGTCTACACAATATTCCGTCTGGTCCACGCTGTAGCTCGGCTCCCAGCCCCTGGGGCAGACGCAGCGGTACGAGGACGTCGAAGCCGTCGGGGCTGCCCACCTTGTGCTGCTCGTAGGCGCTGCCCACGGTCACGAAGTCCCCGCGCAGGCCCAGCCCGGGCTCCTGCGGTCGCGCCTTGCCCGCCCGGAGCAGCGCGCCCACCACCTGCCGCACGTGGGCCTTGCTGTGCCCCAGGAGATGCGGGGAGAGCCGTAGGCGCTGCTCGTAGTAGACCTCCAGCAGGGCCCTCCGCGCAGCCGGGGAGTACGCAGCGGGGGCAGGCTGGGAGGGCCGCGGCGGTGGGGCCCGGGGCGTTGGGGGCCCGCAGTGGCGGAGCAACAGGTAGCAGAGAAGGAGCAGGGCCGACACCCCCAGCAGAGGGAAAGAGGAGCTGGGGGCCGCGGGGTCCCGCTCCCCTTCCCGCTTGCGCAGGCCATGCAACAGGCAGAGCGCCCCCGCGCTCAGGCACAGCACCAGGCTCCAGAAGACGCGCAGGTTCAGGGAGTAGGCTGCGGGCATGGTGCGAGGCGTGGGGGGCCTCGGTGCAGAGGGGCGCGGGGCGACGGCATGGCAGCCTCCTGCCCAGGAGGGATCTCTGGTCCTGCACCGGCGGGCTGAGCAAAGGCAGAGGCTGCCGGGCACAGATGGAGGGCGAGCGGTGCCAGGGGCTCTCGGGGCGTCTCCTTCCTCCGGCGGCTGCCGAGCTCGGTGGCAGTTTTTGAAACTTCCTCTTCCGCGGGAAAAAAGGCGCCGCGTCACTTATCCCCAGCGTTTAGAGGAAATGCCGAAGTCTGGGACTGGAGAGCAGCCGGAGCTTGTGTCATCCCTCCGGGGAGGGCAGGGGTTGCAGGGGGCGTGGGGAGCCGCTGAGGCTGAACCCCGCCTAGGATGCTCTGCTTACTGTATGTCGTCTATTTACTACGGTGCCAGGCTGTTCAGGCAGGGCGTTTCCACCGGGTGTACTTACTGTTACTTCTGTGTGCAACTCCTTACTTGCTGCTTCGCATACCTCGTGCATTGCTTTATGAAATCGGACCGGGGGTCATATGTGCGCTCGCTGGACACATTATCAAACTTTTCATGTAGTACAGCTAGCGACTGATTCGTGCTGCTAGTAGAGCATTCATGTGCTGACTCGCCTGATCATGTGTTAATCACGTAATCTGTGGTCCACATGCGCTATTTATCACGTGTGTTATTTGCCACGTGTGAGATTTGCCATACAATACACCTAATGACAAATATGAGAGGTCGTTGCCTTTTAGGCCTTCTGGTGCCCTATCAAGCTAAATTGCATTGTACACACCTTTTAAGTAATTTCGATCAGCAAGTTTCCATGTGGCTGCACACACAGACCTCCGTTGGCTTCAATCCTTTACAGATCTTTCCTCCGTGTTGTTTAAAAAGAAAAAAAAGGGGGTGTACGGACAAAAGTAAGTAGGAACAAGGAAGGATGTATATTTGGTAGTTACCCAGTGCGTTAAATGTCCCTCGCTTCGTTACATTTTCACACGTCAAATCTGCCAGAACGTAACTGGGGAAAAGTATACAATATTTACCGTACCATGCACACTTTGGTGTGATAAGCATCACAATCCAAGATGTTATTCCTCAAAAACCTATGATGTGTTACTTATTGCACCAGAACTACAACCACCCCACAACATTGTTCTTTAATAGATGCAATAAATAGCATCTTCGCTCCTAATCAGGGCCAAAGTGTCTTGGTATGATGCCATAAAAGTTTTCTGGGGTATGATATGATGCGATTGACAGTTGCAGGTAAACAGAAGAATCCTTCACACTGAAGTTATCCTGCTGTTGGTGTGATGTCATTTCCCACTGATTCCTGCTTTTATTCGGTTAATTACACTGTTCTTGTTGCAAAACTCAGCAGGCTAGATGTCAGTCCTCAGAGTCCTACATCTTTGATAAAATCTATTTCTCTAAAACCGTGGCTCTTACTTTTGCTCGTTCACCATACATCATATTCAGTGGGCTCTGCTTCAGTTCCGCAACTAAAGGGAGCTGCCACCTCAGTTCCCCAAACTCTTTATATCACCCCACCCTATGTGATGCCTTTTGTTCACTTTATTTCAGTTGCAGTTGTGCTACAGCAGAGAGCTTATCTAATGCCTGCCACCTTGGACCTTATTGTGAGTGAGCCAAAGTTTTCTGATAGTGGTATTGACCCCTGTTTGCCACAACCAATAGTTAACGTATGATAAAGGCCTCGATCTATATTAAAGTTCAGCAGCAAAAAGCTGCTGGAATTCAAAGGGGAAACATATATGTTATTTCCTATCCTGCAGATTTGGTGCAGTAAGCACTAAAAACACAATGTTATTCTGCAACAGCTCGAAATAGATGCAGTTTATTGCCCCTAATAAATTCCAAAACCAAGAGAGTAGAATTTATGAGGTGCAATAAATCACACTTTCCCTTCGTCCCATAATTTGGGCTGCAGTCTTTTGGCCTATCTCACACTGCATCATTCCTTTTTTGTTTTTTTTGTAATAACTTGTTATTAGACTAAAGGTGCATAACACATGCAGTAAGTATCAATACAGCAATTAAACAAGTATGATTGGACCTAAAGAAAGGCACGTGGTACAAGAAATACTACATGCTTACAATCCCAATGATGGAGCACACTACACCACAACCATCACAGATAAGACCGGATCTAAATACGCAGAGATAATGGTGGTAGAAGATATGCAAGTCCTATGCATTATCTAATAAGAACTAACAACCTAAGACGTAATTAGTTATGGGAAGACGTGAGGGATGGAATAAGATGAGTCTGGGTCCTGCCACCCACCTGCTAGGGGAAATTATGTACAGCACACACAGGGTGCTCAATATGAGTAGTATCACTGGGATAGTTCCATCGAAAGGCATCACAGAAACCAACAGTTGTACTAATTGTGGTAATTGTGACAACCCAAGCATGTGCAAAATGGAAAAGATGTATATCTAGTAAGCGTCTATGAGATGTGGGGCACTAGGCGCTTGGGTGGCGATCATCTGAGTGTAATCAAGCATATTAGGGGTACTTGATGATGATGGGAGTCCCTAATGCACATAATGTGTGTGATGTACTCTGGCCTCCTGGGTCAGTAGGTCTGTGGAAGTGGCACTAAACTGAATCAGTGTGCTTGTTGACTTGAATCATTCTAGCTCAGCCTTAATCAGGTGGTGCCCGCCCCTAGATAGTGTCAAATACTTCCATTCAAGTCACTTATCCTGGTGATGATGCATTTTCAGTGGACTGTCTTTGCAAATTCCATCGGCCATGCACCTGCCGTGGAAGCTGACGGTTGTCTCAAGGGAGTCTACATATCTTGGTGATAGGCCTACCTTGTCACCCACATTGTGTAACAGGACTACATTCACAGAGGGGAATCTGGGGGCCCCTATGCAGGACAGTTCACAACAGAGAGCCTGCCATAACAGCTGCAGACCATTACAACTTCATATGTAGCAAATGGTTCCACTTCTGGCTTCACCTTTTGCATTACAAATAATAAAGAAGTTTCACTTTGTTAGTTTTGAAACCTCTCTCACGGTAGTGTCATGTTTGAGCAATAGAGCCAATCAGTCTTTCTCAATGTGTTCCTTTTGTAGCACAATCTGCCACTATAACCTGATGTGTTTTCAGAACGTTTGGAATATTCCACATTGATGAGGAACCCATGCAATAGGGAGACTACCCCTGACCGTGTTGCCACAGTTTAAGATATTGTAGGATAATGAAGACAGGTACATTTGTCAGGAGGGTCCCAAGACATTAGCCAAGGCAGCTTGATAACTTTCTATAACACCAGAGGTAATTATTGGTAGGCATATTCTTGTCATAGGCTTCGAAGCTCTTTGGTGTCCTTCTAGTAGCAGCTGTTCTTTTAGAGGGGATTCACTTAGCAGACAATTCTTTTCATATTATGGGCTGTCCTCCAATCAACCATTCCTCACTTCTCTATATGGGTGCAGTGCAAAGTAGGAAGGGGTCTGCTTTGAGCAGGGATGGCTCCTTTGCTACAGGGGAGGAGCGTCGCCTCCCCCCTGGCAGCAGCTAAACCTTTAAAAATAAAATGATAATAAACAATGTTTTTTATTGTTTTATTTTTAAAGGTACGGGGCCATGAGAGTGACCAGCACTGAGGGGAGTGCACAGAACACTCCCCTCAGTGTGCATTTATGTTTGGCTGGCTGCCTCAGGCCAGACATAAACACATGCACACAGGGCTACAGTTCCGGGTTGGAGACAGCAGGCCCAGGCTGCCAGTCTGCCCAGCCAATCATAACGCTGCAATGAGCAGTGTCATGATTGGCCGCAGGGCAGACTTGGAGCCTGCGCCTTGAGTGTAGCGGTGCGATTAAGGTAAGGTAAAAAAAAAAAAAGTTTTTTTTGTTGTTTTTTTAAATATATTTACTGGTATTTGGCCAACAAGCATTCAATAAATCAACTTCCCGTTAAACTGCCTCTCCCTAAACCCCTTCCCCCCTGTCAACTCCATTCCCAGTATGCAGTTGGTATTCTGCCATTGCTTTTCCCAGACAATAAATACTAGATGAAGGTGAAGCCAGTATATTACCATGTGTTAAGGACTGAGGTCCGCCTCAGTGCCTAAGTCCTCCGAAGATGTGATTTGGTTTTGAGTTCCCATTTGCGGGTTTTTGAGACAGTCTAGGAGATGGTCCCATTGCTGCGCTCCGTCTGCTGTCCCAGCCCCCCTCGCTGCCTCTCGGTGTAGAACTCTCCCGTCTGCCTCAGCCCATTTAATTAGCGTGTCTCGTTATCTTGCTATCCGCGGGCCCCTAGGGTCTTTCCAGTCCATCGTTATCTCCCTTTTGGCCAGTGTCAATGCCAGGTCAATGTATTTAGTTGTGATTCTCTGTGTGGTCGCGGGACACCTCCCAATAGGGCCACTAATGGTGAGGAGCGAAGCCTCCTGTCTGTTACTGCGTTTAGGTTATGTACTATTCCCGCTCAGTATTACTCCAGTGTCACGCAGCTCCACAGCATATGCATCCGATCTGCTTCAGGTTTCAAACATCGGGGGCATGTACTGTTCCCTGTATTGTACATTGATGCTATCTTGGTGGGGCTTAGATACGCCCTGTGAAAGATATGCAGGTTAATCAGTTTAAAACGGGCGTTTCTGGAGACCGTGTAGATATGTGCTGTGATTGTCCCCCACTGTGTGTCATCAATGGGTTTCTCGACATCCTCCTGCCAAAGGGCCCGCAGCCTGTCAAGAGGGAGCAAAGTGTCTCTATGTAATATTTTGTAGAGCGTGGACACGACCTTCCCCTCCCCCTCTATTATGCAGAGGGCATGGCATCCATGAGTGGGAGGTTCACTTAGACCCTGTTTCCAGTGTTTCTGTATGAGGGCTGAGATTGATCTATGCAAGAGGAATAGCCCTGGGGTGGGGAGGGAGTTCCAAATTGTTCCATCAGTGTTTCAAATGACTGCAGTTCCCCATGGGAAAACAGGTCCCTGATCATGGCCTCTCCCCCTGGGAGCACATTAAGGCAGGTTAGCGGCATAGCCTTTGAGTAGGGTGACGTGGTTCTAGTGCACTGTAAGCTGCGCTTCCAACAGGCGCGCATTACTTGGAGGTCTGGCGCCCATGTTTTCCGCGTCCCTTTATGGCTCAGGATTATCTTGTGTAGGGACTTATCAGTGTGTTCAGCTTGCTATCTCTTGTCTATGTCTAATGGCGCTAAACATACTGCCTTTGCTAGCCACTGTAATTGGCATGCTAGATAACATATCTCAACATCTGTTGCTGCCATTCCCCCCTCCTCAGTTGGCATTTGGAGTTTATGGAGAGCCAGTTTATGTCGCTCCGGTCCCCAGATAAAACTAGTCAGGATGGAGTCTATCTCCCTGAATGTCGAGCGGGGAACTAGTAGGGGCAGCGTCGAAAAGTAATACATTAACCTGGGCAAGCTGTCATTTTTATCAGCGCCAAGCGCCCCGCCAACGATAGGGGTAATGTCGCTCAGAACTGGGTATCTGCCCTCATCTTCCTTATCGCTCCATTCACATTTCCCTCTAGTAGATCTGCAGGTTTGTGGTAAATGTTCACACCTAGATAAAGGAATGTGGAGGAGGTCCACTGCAGACTGCCGGAGTTCGCCACTCGGGGTGCACCCTTGTGCAATGGAAAGATAAGAGATTTCTGCCAGTTTATACGCAATCCCAACACGTCCCCAAATTTTTCTAAGAGTGCCATGGCGCCCGGCAACTTCCTGTCTGGGTTTTCAAGAAATATTATCTTATCGTCCGCATATAGTGCTATTTGGTGAGTTTGGCCCTCGATAGTTAGTCCCTAATAGTATCTTCCCGTTCTTGCCATCTGTGCTAAGGGTTCCATCTCGATGGCAAACAGCAGTGGCAACAGCAAATAGCCTTGTCTGGTGCCCCTGCCAATATTGTACTATCTCGAGATAGTGCGACCTGTGCGAACACGGGCAGTGGGGGTTGTGTATAACAGCTTCATCCACTTTAGGTAATCCTGGCCCAGGCCCATCTGTTGCATTATGATCTCCAGGAAGTCCCATCTAAGACTATTAAATGCTTTTTCTATGTCCACTGCTATAATTGCAGTGGTGCGCAGGTTCGGCGACTGAGATTGTATTATATTGATTAGTCTCCGTATATTGAGGGCCTTACTACGGTGCAGGATAAATCTCATCTGGTCTGAATGTATTAATTTTTGCATATGGATCAGTAGTCTTGTGGCCAGGATTCGACTAAGTATTTTATAGTCCATGTTAAGCATGGATAGAGGGCGGTATGAGCGCACATCGTCAGCCAGGCAACCTTGTTTTGGCAGTGGTATCACTATTGCTTCATTTGTAGATGTAGGAAGCGCCCCAGTCTGCAGCGCCTCCGAGTAGAGGGCACTCAACCGTGGCGCCAACAGGTCTATATAGGCACTATAAAACTCTGCAGGTAAGCCATCCGCCCCTGGCACCTTTTCTCTAGCCATCGCTCCCACTGCTATGGTTACTCCTGATGGGGTGATCATCTCTCCTAATACCCGACGGTCTTCCTCTTCTGATATAGGAAGCCGTAGATCTTCCAGGCTTTGCAATTGGACTGAGTCCAGGGTTCCCGGGGGAAGGGGGGCGTATAATAGGGAGTAGTAATCAGTGAAGGTGTCATTAATTTCACCTTGCCCATACAGTCTCTTCCCTTCCGAGTCCGCAATCTCCCACACCATGGAGTGATGCCTCTGCGGGCCGAGAGCCAAGTCAGCAGTGCTCCCGCTTTATCTCCCTCCGCGTGCTGTCTAGCGACATATTTTTTGTAATCAAAGCATCTCAGTTTTTCAGTGGTCTGTGCTATTTTACCCCTTGTTTCAGATATAACGGAAGCTAATTCCGGGTCTTCGGCCCTCCTGCGTTCCGGCCTCCTTAGTTCTTCCTCGTATCTGTCTATCTCCCTTCCAGGGACTTCCGTACCCCCACCACCTTGGCCATGCAATGACCCCTAATAGTCACTTTGAAAGCTTTCTATTCTTGTGCCCGGGAATGTGGCGGTGCCTTGGTTGTGCATGAAGTAGTCATTAATCGCGACCCTAAGGGTATGGTGGAAGGCGACATCTTCCAGTGCTTCCACTCTGAGTCGCCAGTCTGGTATGCGGGGGCAGAGTCTTTTCCAGTCCAGAGTAACCAGCAAAGGATTATGATCAGATACTGTTCGGCAGAGATATTTGGCGTTAGTTACTATGCTGTTTACGTCAGGGGATGTCAGGACAACGTCCAGTCGTACATGTAAGTCATATAGCGGCGAGTAGAAGTCTCCAGGTGTCTGAGACCCCAGTGTTGCTTCGAACCGCGAACCCTCTGGTCAGCTTATGTGTAGTGGAATGTCTCAAGGTGGGGTGGGATCTGTCCATTTCTGTGTCTGCGATACAGTTAAAGTCGCCACCCATGATTGTGGTCTGGCTAATATGTGGCCCTAGCGTCTGTGATCTTGAGTTTAGAAAGGTGCCTTGGTCTTGGTTAGGGGCATATAGCTCTCCCAGTGTAATGTCCCTGCCTTCCAGGCCACCAGCCACCAGGGCATAACGTCCTTCCTTATCTATGTGTACCGCCGTTTTTTGGAATGGTACTCCTGGCCGTATCCATATCAGGGCCCCTTGTGCATACGCTGAGTATGTTGTGGCGTAGATCTGACCCTTCCATCACTTAGTTATGGCCTTAACCTCCTTGTCTGTGAGGTGTGTTACTTGGATGGTTGCTATATGCACTCCCCATCTTTTAAGCTGGCTATAAACGTTATATCGTTTACTGATACTGTTTAGTCCCCTAACATTCCAGGTGAGGAATTTATAAGCTAATGATCTATCCATAGTCTGTAAGTCTGAGTAATTGGACCATTTTATCGTCCCCAAATGTCTCCATCTTGTTGGGCAATAGCGTCAGTCCTGGCAGTGTCAGAGGGCGAGATGGAGTTGACTTCCCCATTAGAAAACCAGTAACAGTAAATAAAACAATTCCCTTAACCCCTTCGCTGCCAGGCCTTTTCCCCCTCCTGTGCCAGGCCTTTTTTTGCCTATTTGGGGCAGTTCGCGCTTAGGCCCTCATAACTTTTTGTCCACATAAGCTAACCAAGCCAAATTTGTGTCCTTTTTTTCCAACATCCTAGGGATTCTAGAGGTACCCAGACTTTGTGGTTTCCTTTGAAGCAGGCCAAGAAATTGGCCAAAATACAGTGAAAATTTCGTTTTTTTCAAAAAAATTGGAAAAAGTGGCTGCAGAAAAAGGCTTGTGGATTTCCCCCTGAAAATGGCATCAACAAAGGGTTTGCAGTGCTAAACTCAGCAGCTTCCTAGCTTTTAGGAACAGGCAGACTTGAATCATAAAACCCAAGTTTTCAACACAATTTTGGCATTTTACTGGGGCATACCCCATTTTTGCAATTTTTTGTGCTTTCAGCCTCCTTCCAGTCAGTGACAGGAATGGGCATGAAACCAATGCTGGATCCCAGAAACCTAACCATTTCTGAAAAGTAGACAAAATTCTGAATTCAGCAAGGGGTCATTTGTGTAGATCCTACAAGGGTTTCCTACAGAAAATAACAGCCGAAAAAGAAAAATATTGAAATTGAGGTGAAAAAAACATCAATTTTTCTCTACGTTTTACTCTGTAACTTTTCCCTGCAATGTCAGATTATGGAAAGCAATATACTGTTACGTCTGCTGGACTCCTCTGGTTGCGGGGATATATAGGGCTTGTAGGTTCATCAAGAACCCGAGTTACCCAGAGCCAATAAATGAGCTGCACCCTGCAGTGCGTTTTCATTCTATACCGGGTATACAGCAATTCATTTGCTGAAATATAAAGAGTAAAAAATTGCTATCAAGAAAACATTTGCATTTCCAAAAAGGGCACAAGATAAGGTGCTGAGGAGCAGTGGTTATTTGCACATCTCTGAATTCCGGGGTGACCATACAAGCATGTGAATTATAGGGAATTTCTCAAATAGATGTCTTTTTTACACACTCTCCTATATTTGGAAGGAAAAAATGTAGAGAAAGACAAGGGGCAATAGCACTTGTTTTGCTAATCTATGTTCCCCCAAGTCTCCAGATAAAAATTATACCTCACTTGTGTGGGTAGGCCTAGCGCCCGCGACAGGAAACGCCCCAAAGCGCAACGTGGACACATCCTAAATTTTGGGAGAAAACAGAGGTGTTTTTTGCGAAGTGCCTACCTGTAGATTTTGGCCTCTAGCTCAGCCGGCACCTAGGGAAACCTACCAAACCTGTGCATTTCTGAAAACTAGAGACCTAGGGGAATCCAAGGAGGGGTGACTTGTGGGGCTCGGACCAGGTTCTGTTACCCAGAATCCTTTGCAAACCTCAAAATTTGGCTAAAAAAACACATGTTCCTCACATTTCTGTGGCAGAAAGGTCTGGAATCTGAGAGGAGCTACAAATTTCCTTCCACCCAGCGTTCCCCCAAGTCTCCCGATAAAAATTATACCTCACTTGCGTGGGTAGGCCTAGCGCCGGCGACAGGAAACACCCCAAAGCGCAACGTGGACACATCCTAAATTTTGGAAAAAAACAGAGGTGTTTTTTGCGAAGTGCCTACCTGTAGAATTTGGCCTCTAGCTCAGCCGGCACCTAGGGAAACCTACCAAACCTGTGCATTTCTGAAAACTAGAGACCTAGGGGAATCCAAGGAGGGGTGACTTGCGGGGCTCGGACCAGGTTCTGTTACCCAGAATCCTTTGCAAACCTCAAAATTTGGCTAAAAAAACACATGTCCCTCACATTTCTGTGGCAGAAAGTTCTGGAATCTGAGAGGAGCTACAAATTTCCTTCCACCCAGCGTTCCCCCAAGTCTCCCGATAAAAATTATACCTCACTTGCATGGGTAGGCCTAGCGCCGGCGACCGGAAACACCCCAAAGCGCAACGTGGACACATCCTAAATTTTGGGAGAAAACAGAGGTGTTTTTTGCGAAGTGCCTACCTGTAGATTTTGGCCTCTAGCTCAGCCGGCACCTAGGGAAACCTACCAAACCTGTGCATTTCTGAAAACTAGAGACCTAGGGGAATCCAAGGAGGGGTGACTTGCGGGGCTCGGACCAGGTTCTGTTACCCAGAATCCTTTGCAAACCTCAAAATTTGGCTAAAAAACACATGTTCCTCACATTTCTGTGGCAGAAAGTTCTGGAATCTGAGAGGAGCTACAAATTTCCTTCCACCTAGCGTTCCCCCAAGTCTCCCGATAAAAATGATACCTCACTTGCGTGGGTAGGCCTAGCGCCGGCGACAGGAAACACCCCAAAGCGCAACGTGGACACATTCTAAATTTTGGAAAAAAACAGGTGTTTTTTGCGAAGTGCCTACCTGTAGATTTTGGCCTCTAGCTCAGCCGGCACCTAGGGAAACCTACCAAACCTGTGCATTTCTGAAAACTAGAGACCTAGGGGAATCCAAGGAGGGGTGACTTGCGGGCCTCGGACCAGGTTCTGTTACCCAGAATCCTTTGCAAACCTCAAAATGTGGCTAAAAAAACACATGTTCCTCACATTTCTGTGGCAGAAAGTTCTGGAATCTGAGAGGAGCTACAAATTTCCTTCCACCCAGCGTTCCCCCAAGTCTCCCGATAAAAATGATACCTCACTTGCATGGGTAGGCCTAGCGCCGGCGACAGGAAACACCCCAAAGCGCAATGTGGACACATCCTACATTTTGGGAGAAAACAGAGGTGTTTTTTGCGAAGTGCCTACCTGTAGATTTTGGCCTCTAGCTCAGCCGGCACCTAGGGAAACCTACCAAACCTATGCATTTCTGAAAACTAGAGACCTAGGGGAATCCAAGGAGGGGTGACTTGCGGGGCTCGGACCAGGTTCTGTTACCCAGAATCCTTTGCAAACCTCAAAATTTGGCTAAAAAAACACATGTCCCTCACATTTCTGTGGCAGAAAGTTCTAGAATCTGAGAGGAACTACAAATTTCCTTCCACCCAGCGTTCCCCCAAGTCTCCCGATAAAAATGATACCTCACTTGCGTGGGTAGGCCTAGCGCCGGCGACAGGAAACACCCCAAAGCGCAACGTGGACACATCCTAAATTTTGGAAAAAAACAGAGGTGTTTTTTGCGAAGTGCCTACCTGTAGATTTTGGCCTCTAGCTCAGCCGGCACCTAGGGAAACCTACCAAACCTGTGCATTTCTGAAAACTAGAGACCTAGGGGAATCCAAGGAGGGGTGACTTGCGGGGCTCGGACCAGGTTCTGTTACCCAGAATCCTTTGCAAACCTCAAAATTTGGCTAAAAAAACACATGTTCCTCACATTTCTGTGGCAGAAAGTTCTGGAATCTGAGAGGAGCTACAAATTTCCTTCCACCCAGCGTTCCCCCAAGTCTCCCGATAAAAATGATACCTCACTTGCGTGGGTAGGCCTAGCGCCGGCGACAGGAAACACCCCAAAGCGCAACGTGGACACATCCTAAATTTTGGGAGAAAACAGAGGTGTTTTTTGCCAAGTGCCTACCTGTAGATTTTGGTTTCTAGCTCAGCCGGCACCTAGGGAAACCTACCAAACCTGTGCATTTCTGAAAACTAGAGACCTAGGGGAATCCAAGGAGGGGTGACTTGCGGGGCTCGGACCAGGTTCTGTTACCCAGAATCCTTTGCAAACCTCAAAATTTGGCTAAAAAAGCACATGCTCCTCACATTTTTGTGGCAGAAAGTTCTGAAATCTGAGAGGAGCTACAAATTTCCTTCCACCCAGCGTTCCCCCAAGTCTCCCGATAAAAATGATACCTCACTTGCGTGGGTAGGCCTAGCGCCCGCAACAGGAAACGCCCCAAAACGCAACGTGGACACATCCCATTTTTTGAAAGAAAACAGTGCCTACCTGTGGATTTTGGCCTGTAGCTCACCCGGCACCTAGGGAAACCTACCAAACCTGTGCATTTCTGAAAACTAGAGACCTAGGGGAATCCAAGATGGGGTGACTTGCGGGGCTCGGACCAGGTTCTGTTACCCAGAATCCTTTGCAAACCTCAAAATGTGGCTAAAAAAACACATGTTCCTCACATTTCTGTGGCAGAAAGTTCTGGAATCTGAGAGGAGCCACAAATTTCCTTCCACCCAGCGTTCCCCTAAGTCTCTCAATAAAAATGGTACCTCACTTCTGTGGGTAGGCCTAGCGCCCACAAAAGGAAATGGCCCAAAACACAACGTGGACAGAACATATTTTTTCACAGAAAACAGAGGTGTTTTTTGCAAAGTGCCTACCTGTGGAGTTTGGCCTGTAGCTCAGCCGGCCCCGGGAGGGGGGGGGGGCAGAAATGCCCTAAAATAAATTTGCCCCCCCCCCCCAGCCCCCACCCCCCCCCGGGAGCGACCCTTGCCTAAGGGGTCGCTCCCCCTGCGTGACATTGGCGCCAAAAAACAAATCCCAGGTGCCTAGTGGTTTCTGCCCACTTGGGGGCAGATTGACCTAAAATCTGCCAATCTGCCCCCAAAGGGGGCAGAAATGGCCTAAATACAATTTGCCCCCCAGGGGAGCGACCCTTGCCTGATGGGTCGCTCCCCATCTCGAAAAAAAAAAAAAAAACAAAAAAAAAAACACAACAAAAAAATTTGCCCTGGTGCCCTGAGGGTTCTGCCCCCCCCTGGGGGCAGTTCGGCCTAATAATAGGGCGATCTGCCCCCAGGGGGGGCAGAAATGGCCTAAAATAAATTTGCCCCCCCCAGCCCCCACCCCCCCCCCGGGAGCGACCCTTGCCTACGGGGTCGCTCCCCCTGCGTGACATTGGCGCCAAAAAACAAATCCCCGGTGCCTAGTGGTTTCTGCCCCCTTGGGGGCAGATTGACCTAAAATCGGCCAATCTGCCCCCAAGGGGGGCAGAAATGGCCTAAATACAATTTGCCCCCCAGGGGAGCGACCCTTGCCTGATGGGTCGCTCCCCATCTTGAAAAAAACAAACAAACAAAAAAAAAACAACACAACAAAAAAAAAATCACTGGTGCCTAGAGGGTTCTGCCCCCCCTGGGGGCAGTTCGGCCTAATAATAGGCCGATCTGCCCCCAGGGGGGGCAGAAATGGCCTAAAATAAATTTGCCCCCCCCAGCCCCCACCCCCCCCCCGGGAGCGACCCTTGCCTACGGGGTCGCTCCCCCTGCGTGACATTGGCGCCAAAAATCAAATCCCAGGTGCCTAGTGGTTTCTGCCCCCTTGGGGGCAGATTGACCTAAAATCTGCCAATCTGCCCCCAAGGGGGGCAGAAATGGCCTAAATACAATTTGCCCCTCAGGGGAGCGACCCTTGCCTGATGGGTCGCTCCCCATCTCGAAAAAAACAAACAAACCAAAAAAAAACACAACAAAAAAATTTGCCCTGGTGCCCTGAGGGTTCTGCCCCGCCCCTGGGGGCAGAAATGGCCTAAAATAAATTTCCCCCCCCCAGCCCCCACCCCCCCCGGAGCGACCCTTGCCTACGGGGTCGCTCCCCCTGCGTGACATTGGCGCCAAAAAACAAATCCCCGGTGCCTAGTGGTTTCTGCCCCCTTGGGGGCAGATTGACCTAAAATCTGCCAATCTGCACCCAAGGGGGGCAGAAATGGCCTCAATACAATTTGCCCCCCAGGGGAGCGACCCTGGCCTGATGGGTCGCTCCCTATCTCGAAACAAACAAACAAACAAAAAAAAAATTGCCCTGGCGCCTAGAGGTTTCTGCCCTCCCCCCCCCCCGGGGGCAGATCAGCCTAATATTAGGCCGATCTGCCCCCAGGGGGGGCAGAAATGGCCTAAAATAAATTTGCCCCCCCAACCCCCACCCCACCCGGGAGCGACCCTTGCCTACGGGGTCGCTCCCACTGAGTGACATTGGCACCACAAAACAAATCCCCGGTGCCTAGTGCTTTCTGCCCCCTTGGGGGCAGATTGACCTAAAATCGGCCAATCTGCCCCCAGGGGGGCAGAAATGGTCTAAATACAATTTGCCCCCCAGGTGAGCGACCCTTGCCTGATGGGTCGCTCCCCATCTCTAAAAAAAGAAACAAAAAAAAAAAAATTGCCCTGGCACCTAGAGGTTTCTGCCCCCCCTGGGGGCAGATCGGCCTAATAATAGGCCGATCTGCCCCCGGGGGGGGCAGAAATGGCCTAAAATAAATTGCCCTCCCCCCCAGGGAGCGACCCTTGCCTAAGGGGTCGCTCCCTTTGCGTGAAATTCACGCAAAGAAAAAATTCCCTGGTGTCTAGTGGTTTCTACCCCCCTTGGGGGCAGATTGGCCTCATCAAAATAGGCCAATCCGCCCCCAAGGGGGGCAGAAATGGCCAAAATATAATTTTCCCCCAAGGGGAGCGACCATTGCCTAAGGGGTCGCTCCCCACCAAAAAAAAAAGAAATGAAACATAAAAAAAAAAAAAAAAAAAAAATGGTCCCTGGTGCCTAGAGGTTTCTGCAGAAAAGGCCTTCTCAAAAAAATGCCCCCCCTGGGAGCGACCCTTGCCGAAGGGGTCGCTCCCTTTTGTCTGTTTCAATAAAAAAAAAAAAAATCCCTGGTGTCTAGTGGGGTTTCAAAAGCCGGATTGCAAGCAATCCGGCTTTTGAAACCCTCGGAGGGACTTCAAAGGGAAGGAAATACTTTTCCTTCCCTTTGAAGCCCCTCCGGGCCTCCCAAGTGATTGAAAAAGAAATGCTTTTGCATTTCTTTTTCAATGGCGCTGGAAGCAGAGCTTCCAGCGCGACTAGGGAGGCCCCTGTGACAAATCAGCGCGCGCTCGCGCGCTGACGTCACAGGGGGGGGTTGGGGGGGGTCGGGGGTGGAAGGGGAAGGTCTTCCCCTTCCATCCCGACTTGGGGGGGGGAAGGGGGGTGCACGGGGGGCGCGCTAGCGCGCCCCCAAGTTCCCCTGTGCCTAGGACGAGATGATCTCGTCCAAGGCACAGGGGAACTGTAGCCTTGGACCAGATCATCTCGTCCAAGGCACAGAAGGGGTTAAACTCACAACTACCTCTCCCCAGGACCGGTAACAAAACTATCCCCATCCAAACATTTACTAACTGCTTAAACATTATATGTGGAGGCGAGAGCGAGGACCAAGGGCAGTGCCCGTGGCTCTCCTCCCATCGTTCGGGTCTTCATCTTTGGAGAGTTCTTCCTGGCCTTGATGAGGTAAGCTCATTTGTCATGCTGGTGTTGGGCGCTTATACGTTTCAGTTAACTAAGTCGTGGAGCATCAGCGCTTCCGTCTCTTACACGCCGATATTCTCAGTGAGTCAACCGTGCTAGTGGGTTCCAGTCAGCCGTCTGTTGCGGCCCGCCCTCCAAGGAGGCCTCGTCTCTGGAGCAGGGGTCAAGGCCCCTCAAAGGATTTCATCCGATGTCCCTGGAGTGATCTTCGGCAGAGATTCAGTGGCGTCATGGGACGAGCAGTAGGTGCTGCCCGACATGGACTCCTGGTCCGAGTGAGTCTCAAGAGTGGTGTGGCGATCTTGTCCCCCCCTCCCCCCACCTCCTAGGGATGCTGCTGCATGTACTGCCTCTCATATTTCCTGCAACGCCTGGCTGCGTGGCGGCGCCGCAGTCGTCCGTCGTTTCCCCGTTCTCGTGCAAGTTCCTGCTTGGGCCTGCATTGCCCCCTCCGGCCTACTAGTCTCTTTCCTTCCAGACGTGTCCAGCCATTCCTGTGCCTGCTGTGGCGTGGTAAAGAAGGGCATATCATTGTTTGTGATGACCTTCAGCCTGGCCGGGAATAACATGGTGTATCGTATGCCTCTCTCTCTTAGTCGTCGTTTGATCTCAACAAAGGTGGCTCTTTGCTTCTGAATGTCTCTTGTGAAATCCGGAAATATCATTATATGTTGGTCTCCAAGTGTGATGTCCCCTTTCGTTCGTGCCTGAGTCAGGATCAAGTCTCTATCTTTAAAGTGTAGCAGTTTGGCTATGATCGGGCGTGGTCTGGCACCCGGTGGAGGGGGCTTCGCCGGAATCCTGTGAGCTCGCTCTATTGCAAAATATTGCGACAGGCCCTCAGGCGCCACTTCTTTACGTATCCAATTCTATATTAGGTGCGTCATGCTCTGCTTTTTCAGGGAAACCAACCAGGCGTAAGTTACTTCTCCGCGCTCTGTTCTCAGCATCCTCTGCTCGGGTTTCGAGTATTTTAACCCGCGAATACAGTGCAGCCACCGTTTTGGTTATTATCTGGCATTCCGGGGCAAGTTGTTCCAGGGATTTTTCATTAGTGATCACTCTGTCAGTCATTCACCTGTGGTCATCCCTGAGAAGTGTTAGTTCCACCGAGAGTGTGTCAATCTTTAGTTCTAGTGCATCACGAGAGGCCTGTATGGCCTGTTTTATAGTGTCCAGAGTGGTCTCTTGCTATGAGGTCCTGTCTGATTCGCCCATGTCTTCGTCCCTCTGGGGGCCTCTTGCCACCTCATTGCCAGGGCCATCTCGTTTTTTTGGTTTGCCCATGTGTTCAGCTGTCCTTGGACTGGCGCAGGGTCTATGTTCTGTGTGGTGGTGGCCCGGGCGCCTACCCCGCTTCACCTCTTCACCACCCCAGGCCGCGGAGCTGTGCTGCATGAATCTTTAGTCCTCTCTGCCCCGGATACGCTCAGCAGGGCATCCCCAATTGCTTATGTTGCCGTGTAGGATCTTATCACCGCTGATACCTTCGAGGGGGACACCCAGGATCCGTCCTGCTCGTGGATGTCGCTCCCGTTCCTCTACCCAGGGCCCCAAATTTGCGGTCTGCCGCCATCTCCTGTCCACAAGCCTGATATCTACACCCCAGGCTCAAGGCACCCAGGCAATGTCCAGGCCCTTACTTTGTCCTTTCTCCGTCTGACCGCTCTTCATGCTTCGGGGGGTGGGGGTGTGGGGCCCCACTTCCCCTCGTTTGCTGTGTCCTGGTGAGAGTCAGTGGTCTCAGGCTTTCTCACACCGCAGGCCCCTTCTGTTAAATCCGCATCTGCGCCCTCAGTGCAGCTCCCTCAGGGGACTCTGGGTCTCTCCCTCCGCACCTCCGAATCGGGTTGTTACAGCGGCAACACCCGTCCGGCTCTCCCGCTCTGGGGTTTCGCCGCGCCGCCTCAACCTTCCATCGGGCCCAGCTAGGCAATCTCCAGTATTCGGCCTCCTCTCGTCACTCACCGGTCGGCTCTCTCTCCACTCCGGTGCCCGGCGTCTTCCTCCAGGTCCGCACCTAGTTTCCCCAGGGCCCGCCATCTTGCTTTTTGTTCGGCCTTCTGGAGTCTTGCCGCCGTGCATCTCGACTCCTCACAGGATCTTTCCAGGTTTTCACATTTGGACTGGACTGCCTGCAGTTCCAACATGTTTTCCCCCCAGACCGGGTCGATTCTGTCAGCCGGGGGGGGACAGGATATGTGCCAAATGATCGGAGGCAACCGGGCGCTCCACGTTACGCGTGCTGCTCCATCGGCCTCAAGCCACCCACCCCATGTTTTTATTTTTGTTTTATTCCCCGCCCACCACTTTACCCAGTTGCGACTGGCATGGAGCATTCTATGAATCGCCTTCCACACAGACAACATTCAACTGATCACATGGTTATCCCGGGGAGAGATAGATAAGTTAATTAAATACACTGGTAGAATGACCTTAAAAGAATCCAGGAGCTGATTTTCCGAATAAACCCACGTTTGGACTAAGGAAAGTAGGCTAGCAGGAGCAGATGGTGGGCATGGTAATACATTTCATTGTGAGGTAACTGCTGCCCTCCTGCGATAGTGTGGGACCATAATTCATGAGATTTCAGTCTAGGTTTCACCTCCATCCAGATATACTATATAATGTCTTGAGTCTATGCCACTCAGGGTGTTCATAGGACATAGTTATGTCTAGGTGACACAGTCATGACCCCACAGTGAAAGGTTGAGATGGGTCCAACGTACAAAGCTTTTCATCTATGTCATGAGTGGGAGCAAATTGTCATCTGCAGTGTTTTGTAGACCCCTATTGATTTGTATCCCTAGATACTTAAGGACATCGCATGTCATAACCATAGAAGCTAGCTTTCGTGATGGTACGTGTGATCGGGTGCGCCTCACACTTTTTCCAGTTAATTTTGTACCTTGAAGTCTGAGAATTACCATAAAAGGCGCAAAAAGTAGGTATGGAAGTATTTGGGTCCTTGAACGCACGTAATACTTCATCATATAAAAATGCTTTGACGGGCACAGACAGTGTGGGAATGTCATGTAGTATTTCCTCAACCTGACAGAGTGCAGCAGACAGGAAGAAGAGAAGCAGGGATTAACAACATTACTGGCATGTACCAGGATGGACTGAAGTCAGACAAGTAAGGAAGACTTCACAGTGAACACCTGCCTCTGGTGATCTGTCAAGCCAGCGGACCTGCATCCTGACCTTGGCCAGCACCAAGAGTGTGGCACAGGTAACATCAATCCATTTGATCAGAGGCCAAAGCATGCTAAAAGTTCATGGAAAGCCCTCTTCATTCCTTATTGCTCTGGAGACATCTTGATCACCTTTCTCCAGGTCTCTTTTAGATGATAAGTGACAACAGTGTTGCACCTGCTGCAACCTCTGCAATGTGGTGGGGGCAGGGTGGTTGCACCATGTTGCTGGAATATGCCAGCACTTAAGGGAATATGTTTCTCTCACCAAAACAGTTGCATTGTCAGTGATGGCAATCGCTAGTGAGGTGTTCTGCAATATTTGACTAGGTTCACACGGCTGCTGGCTCCTGAGAATTGAGGTTACTCAGTCCGCAGTCTGACCCACTGGGTTCCGCATTTGGATTAGTGCATCATATGTCATTGTCCATAACACCGTATGACACATGTGATCTGCTATATCGCAGATGTGTTTAAACAATCAGAACTTAGGGCCTGATTTAGGTCTTGGTGGAGGGGAATACTCGGTCACAAACATGATGGATTTCCCGTCTGCCTTATTACGATCTCATGGTATCCTATGGATATCGTAGCAAGGCGGACGGGATAGCCGTCAGGTTTGTAATGGAGTATTCCCTCCGCCACTATCTAAATCAGGCCCTAAGATTACTGCCGCCCCGTAAGTTCCACAAGGCACAGTAAAGCTCTCGTCCTTAAGAAAAGTGGCCAACGTGGGACCAGCTCGCAAGGTGTTTTCAGGCAGCAGCCATCTTGGGTGAGTTCAAGCACTGCCTCCCATTGCATTATTTTGGTAGGTCATTCATACAGCTGCATTACTCATGACTCATTGAAGTGAGTTTCTCAATTGGGTAAACATTATTGCGGTCTCTTTTTAGTCAGTATGATTAACCTCTCACAACTTTGGTAATGGAAAGCTAGTATGCACTTGTATTCACTTAAAACTGTGAGCGCAACTTTACCCACGCCAGAGTCATTAACTACTGTATTCATCTTTGCTTGGTCACTGCACCTCTTTCTCAGAACTTTGGCTTTAGAGATTGACATTATGTTCCAATCATTGATTTGTTGGGAGGTCATCTGTTTAAGTGCTACAGTTGTGCAGCTGGGCTTATTTCCACTTCTTTTTGTTTGTTGCCATAAAAACTCTGCTGCTTAAGTCCTGGATGTAGATGTATCTGATATTTCATTCACTTTATTGCACTGAACGTTGCAGGTACTATACCCAAATTAAACGTTCTAGAGCCTGATTATGAGTGGGTTAGTTAATTCCAACCCGTGAGTAAACCCCTGTTTACGCATGGGTCGGAATAATGACTTTGAAGGTATTAAACACCTCCTATAATCATCAGATGTGCCAAAAAAACTCATCCTTTATTATGTTTCGGCAGGGCAAACCTCTCGAAATTTAACAAGGGAAAAGCTTACTGTATCATATGGATTTTGGTGTGTTTAAACACCAAAATCTGCATGTTATTCCCCAGAAACTTGTAATAGGTGCTATTTATCATACCGATAAATAGCAAACCCAATGGTATCATTTATCTGGGGCGATATATGGTACCTGTGCTCTTAATCATGCTCTTAGCCGTTCCAACACCTACATAGGTTTGCTGTTCTTAACTGCACAGTTTCAGTCATCAATATGGGCTAGTTAGTTTTTGGGTTCGCTACCTTTAGCAAACTTCTGTTTTCCTTAACTGCACAGAATCTCACAGCTTCAGTCCGACAGCTGAACCTACCAGCTCCGCCTATGAGATGCTATTATTCACTGATGTCAGTGGTTTTGCCTGTTATTGTTGGCACTCACAACTTACAGGGTATTCAGACCAATTCACTACTGTTAAAAGAGGGGTGCAAGCAATATTGCATCATTGTAGAAAGTAGTGCCTGTTATCCTCTTTAGTGCGGGTCTTGACCAGTGCCAAGACCAGGGAGGGGGTTAAAAAAATCCTCTGTTGCATCACATCAGAGGATTTTTTTTTTTAATTAAAAACCCCCTGGGTTACACTGAAGACCCAGGCTGACGTCACTATCTGTTTTCCTGCTCCAGTGGGAAAAATGGGCCCAATCGGGCCTCCCCAACGTTTCTCCCCTTTCAAACAAGGCCTTCCTAAACAGGTTCTGTGGCCCTTGATCACAGCACAGCTGTGATCGAGGGCCAGGAAACCCCACTGGACACCAGGGATTTTGCTTGTGGGGGGGGAGGGTCAGCCCCCTCGGCAAACAGGCCTTAAAGTAGCACAGAAGGATCATATGCCTACTGCAAAGATCAAATCTGTATTTTATGGAAATAGCTGAGTGGATTAGTAAAGTCAGCCATTACCTGCACTATAATACAAATGAAATGTGTGTGCGGGGGCTATGGAGAGATGAAGGGCACTTTTGCTAGGTGGTAGTGAGGGAATCCGAGGAGGAGGTCATGGGGTGAGAGCACCAATAAAGATTGTTGGACTCCGCGCTAGAGACTACGACAATTGGTATGTGACAAGGTGAAGTAATAGTGTATTTTTTTAATGTCATGAAGGAACGTGCTGATTGAGGGTAGAAGCGAAGGTAAGGTGACCTTTACTGTTGCACGTATCACACACACAAACCCCACCAGCAATTTTGTGACTGTCTATGTAGGCTAGTGTTTTAGAGCCACAGTTGAGCCAGTAGCAGAGATGGCATCTCGTTGGATGACTGCTGCTCAAGCCCTCACTCGGGTTATAGAGGACAGCTCTGACGTAGGATCAGAGACTGAGACAGCATCTGAGGGCTAGGACAAAGATTCAGACTCTGGGAGTGATTTTTCAGTCGTCGGAGTCACATTCCATAACTCCTTTTCCATTGATTATGAGGGAGGTGATGAGGACTGTCCTGCTGTCCCTTCGCAAGCACAGTCTTATGCCAACCCAGAGAACAGGTGCATGCAGCGGCAAAAAGAGAGAGAGTGCTCTCTTGGGAGCTCCCCAATTTAGTTCAGCCCCAAATTCCACTGCCCAAATCATATTGTGGAGACATCAAAATTATCTATCACTAAACAACCTGGTTTTGTAAGGCAGGCACCTGCGTTTTTGGTCCTGGGCTCGGCGGCCATATAGGGAAACCTACCAAACTCAGACATTTCTGGAAACTAGACATCCGGGGGAGTTCACAGAGGTGTGACTTGTGTGGATTCCGCAAAGTTTTCTTACACAAAATACCCTGCAAAGGTGAAATGTTGAATAAAAACTAAAAAATGTTTCTTGCATTACTGTCACACAAACTATCGGAATGTGCTGGGATGCACAAAATTCCTACCACCCAGTGTTTCCCCACCTGTCCTGATAAAAAACGCTACCCCACTTGAGTGCCTGTACCTAGTGCCTGCATCAGGAATGGATCACATCAGGGACAACAGTTTCCCTCATGGAAGGACCAACATTGCCCGTCGTGTGATCTATTCCTGTCGCAGGCACTAGGCCTACCCACACAAGTGAGGTACAATTTTTATCGGGAAACTTGGGGGAATGCTGGGTGGAAGGAAATTTGTGGCTCTTCTAAGATTCCAGAACTTTCTATCACTGAAATATGAGGAAAAAGTTTTGTTTTGTCAAATGTTGAGGTTTGCAAAGGATTCTGTGTAACAGAACCTGTTGAGAGCCCCACAAGTCACCCCATTCTGAATTCCCCTAGATGTCTAGTTTTCAAAAATGTATAGGTTTGCTAGGTTTCCATAGGTGCCGGCTGAACTAGTGGCCAAAGACCACAGCTAGGCACCTTGCAAAAAACAGGTTAGTTGTCTTTGGGAAAATGTGATGTGTCCATGTTGTGTTTTGGGGCATTTCCTGTCGCGGGCACTAGGCCTACCCGCACAAGTGAGGTACCATTTTTATCGGGAGGCTTGGGGGAATACCGGGTGGAAGGAAATTTGTGGCTTCTCTCAGATTCCAGAACTTTGCAGCACCAAAACCTGCGTGAAAAGTGATTTTTTTTGTTTTTTTGTTTTGTTGCTAAATTGAGGTTTGCAAAGGATTCTGGATAACAGAGCCTGGTGAGAGCCCCACAAGTCTCCCCATCCTGGATTCCCCTAGGTGTCTAGTTTTCAAACATGCACAGGTTTGGTATGTTTCCTCAGGTGCTGGCTGAGCTAGAGGCCAAAATCCACAGCTAGGCACTTTCCAAAAAACATGTCAGATTTCAATGTAAAAATGTGATGTGTCCATGTTGCATTTCCTGTCACGGGCATTTGGCCTACCCATGCAAGTGAGGTACCATTTTTAATGGGAGACTTGGGGGAACAATGACTTGCAGAACAAGTGTTACTGCCCCTTGTCTTTCTCTACATTTTTTCTTTCCAAATGTAAGACAGTGTGTAAAAAAGACATCTATTTGAGAAACGCCCTGTAATTCACATGCTAGTATGGGCACCCCAGAAATCAGAAATGTGCAAAAACCACTGCTTCTCAATACCTTATCTTGGGCCCATTGTGGAAATATAAAGGTTTCCTTGATACCTATTTTTCAGTCTTTATATTTCATGAAAACAATTGCTGTACACCTGGTATACAATGAAAACCCATTGCAAGGTGCAGCTTGTTTATTGGCTCTGGGTACCTAGGGTTCTAAATGAACCTACAAGCCCAATATATCCCTGCAACCAGAAGAGTCCAGCAGACGTAACGGTATATTACTTTTGAAAATATGACATCGCAGGAAAAAGTTACAGAGTAAACCGTGGAGAAAAATGGCTGTTTTTTTTTCAACTCAATTTCATTTTTTTTTTTTTATTTCAGCTGTTATTTTCTGCAGGAAAACCTTGTAGAATCTACACAAATGACCGCTTGTTCAGAATTTGGTCTACGTTTCAGAAACGTTTAGCTGTACAGGATCCAGCATTGGTTTCACACCCATTTCTGTCACTAACTGGAAGGAGGCTAAAAGCACAAAAAATAGTAAAAATGGGGTATGTCCTAGTAAAATGCCAAACTTGTGTTGAAAAATGTGTTTTTCACATTCAAGTCTGCCTGTTTCTGAAAGCTGAGAAGATGGTGATTTTAGCACTGCAATTGATGCCATTTTCAGGGAAAAAACTACATTTTAGCTGTAGTTTGGCTAATTTCTTGGTCTCCTCCAGGGGAACCCACAAACTCTCAGTACCTTTAGAATCCATAGGATGTTGGAAAAAAAGATACAAATTTGGTGTGGATAACTAATGTGGACAAAAAGTTAAGAAGACCTAAGCGCAAACTGCTCCAAATAGCCAAAAAAAGGGCTCAGCAGGGGGAGGAGGGGGGAGGCCCAGCAGCTAAGGGGTTAAGAAGTGAGTGCTATTTGTGATAACTTTTACTTCACCACAGGAAATTACCCATGCTAGATGTGGAGTGAGTGAAATGCACACAAATGAGCACTTACTTGCTTCTTATTTATCTTAGCGATATGCTCCAGGTTCCAAAACACACCTTTTACCCTGAACAAATTTGTTGAGCACTTACTAAACAAAGATGGGTCATAATTTCATAATTATCCCTATAGTGCAATAAACACGTCCCAACCATTCCTGCAGCTGGATGTCCCCCACACAGCACTTGCTGTCAGCGCTTTAGTGTACTGGCAGCATTAGTCCAATAGTCCAACTGGGGAGTGTCCATTTTTCAAGGCAATCCGATCAGAGCCTGTGTGGCTGGAGAGGATCCAAGTGTTGTTTTGCCTATTGCTCAGAGAAATGAGATTTCAGTCCATTCATGGGCATATTGTGATGTATACACTGAACGATGCAGCGAACAATAAAAGCAATGCATTGCCATGGTTACGCAACAGGTGTCTCCATTGTGTCTTAACTGTAAAAGCGCAATGAAGTATTTTGGCAGAAGCACAGTGACCTGAGAAATTGGAAATATTAGTGAGAGCTGTTTGGGTAACAAGCACAACTCTTTCAATCAACTAGTTCCACTCTACTTGGGAATTCCATTACTGCTTGCCAGAACTCACAAATCTTTCAATGTCTTAATTATATTTCAATTGCTAAGCAATTTTACAGTATAGTGTGCCAAACCCTAAATACCACCTTGACTTTTTCACAAGGCTCAATTGAAAATATTCCAAATGTAGTCTGAGACGTTGAGTTCTGGTGATATTTGTTTTGCTGAACATTTACATTTTGTTGCCAAGATTGCCACTAAAATTGAAAGAATAAGATCCTTTATATTTTAAGAAAGCTGCCTTCTGATTAATATTTCTTACAGTAGACCCAATTATTTTAAAAATTAGATGCCATCCTTCAAAAAGAATTGGAACATGTCACGTCTAGCTAAAGACATTGTTTATTGTGAAAAAGCACATGAGGAGGGTTTCTGTTGGTTGTGCCACTCGATTTATGCTGCAGAAGAGCAGGATTGACTAAATTATGTGGCAAGGAAAGGGAATTTATGTGGCTCAATGCGCCACATTCTGTGGCAGTATTATTTTATGACTTTGTCATTTTAACACATTAATACTGTTTAGGCAAAATTGGAATTGCTTTGTGTCAGCCACCCAAATAAAGCAATCATTACTGTCATGGATCCTATTTAGTTTTATTGGGAATCAGGAGATAGCTTTGCCTTCTGGCTTGCTGGCCTGTGCCCCCGTCACCTAGTTACTTTGAACCTACTTAGCTTGCTCTCTTTTAGCACATTTCTTTAATTATTTCTTCCAAAGTGGCTGCCATATTTACAGTTGGGAAGATGTTTTGATTTCATATTATCAGTGCCACTCTGTGAAAGTGTCACTATCCACGTCAAAGACAAGTGATATACGTAGATATTCGCATCATGTTCTTTTCCCACGTACATGTGCAGAAACATAACGTACTTTTTACAGGGAATTGCTTATGTAAATGCTGCCTAAAGCATGCCTTCTTATCGATTGTTTGGGAACATACCTGCGTCAGGGGTCCTATAAGATCTGTATAAATACATCTCACGCAGGTAGGGTTATCAGAGGGATTCCTAACAGATGCCATCAACGCTGTCTATGCCATACGTCACCTTGATGCAGATCCAACCTTCGTGTCCCCACAGAGTCTGATCTAGAGACCTCATTCCAAGGTAACAAGATTTGGGGGGCTCTTCTCATAGACCTGGTCCTGGCAGATTAGGTTTAACACACCTAGCTCTCTTTAGGTTAGAGATTAGGTTCATCATGCTGGGGTTTTAGGGCCTATTTCACATCTATTTTACATCCCATGTTGTTGCAATATGGTGGGGGTCTTTACATTCATGACTTGTTTTTACAATTCTGTTTCTTGCATTGTTTGTTATCCTAATCATTGCAGCTCATGCATTTTACTGTAGATTGCAGTCTTGTTAATAAAACCTATTGAAAACTTTAAAAACGATTGAACATTTTACTGCATCTTCTTCATTGTTGCTCATGTGAGAAGAGGGAAATCTCCATTTAACCACAACTCCCCTGAGATGTCGCACTTCTGAGTCCATTCGTACAGGCTGCCACAAATCACCTTTTACTATTAGGGTTTTTGGTGAGGTACTGCTTGTGAGCCGGGAAGGTTGGGCTGACAGTTGCGACTTGTTGTGGGATTGGCCTAGTCGGCTACAAACAAAAGTGTTGTCATCCCTAAACCAGCAGTCTTGCCTAGATCAAGAGTACAACTACGACATTATCTGAGAGGTAACCAGTTAACCTTTGCAAAAAGTCTAACAATTTGTAGATCCTCATGTAGCTTTTTTTGTAGTAACTCTTGAACCATTGGAATGAGGAAAACTCAGCAAGTTATGCAGAGGTTAGTAAATTATGTGGTACGTGTACTAATTCTGTGGATCATGCCACAGCCCCAAATCGTACAATTCCAAGTGTCCTGTCAATTAGCTGACGAATGCATGGTGTAGGTCATCTGAACTGCGCAACATTTCTATTGGTTGTTAATTGCAGCCTGTTTTCATTGGCGGCTTACTATGTTTCCACGTGTAAAGAGATTTATCTCATTAAAGGTGGCAAGCATTGGGTTTGTTAAATTTTAACCCCTACCCTATTCTTCCCTGAGAGTTATGCCTCTACCAGGAGCAGATGTAGCAACTGTGACCCCAGTTCAAGGGCTGGCCCTCGCCCAAAGCTCCAAAGATCATCAATTAAAATGCAGATATCACTGTATACATGTATGTAATGTGTAAGTTATTTCAGTCTTATAGAGCTAGTTTGCCCTTGTGCGCCAGATAAAACTCTGTAAAGACAGTATGCACTACATTGACTGGTTCTTTTAAGTCAGAAACACTTCTTAAGTACCTAAAATGTGTTTTTCAGGTGTTTCCTTTAAGAAACATTTACTGGTGCTACCTCTGTGACTATCCAAGAAGTCTCAGGGACCTGTTCACAAAGGTATGCTTGCATGTGTTTATCCCCACGTGTGGATGGTTGCCTACGTCTAGGTGTTTTCCAAGTGGAGATCTTTGCCTAAATGTAGACTTATGAGTCTTCAACCCCTCAAATGATGGGGTGGAAGCTCTTACAACTGAATTCATGACTGAAAAGTTACTGTAACTTTGTGGCCACCGGGTCAGAAATCTCCTTATAGAAATTATTAGAGTTTTAAAAAACAAAGATTGAAACACGTCTGTAACTCCTAGTCATTGAGGACTATCAAAGTAACAGGGGCCAATGCACCTATACTAAAATGTCACAAATTAACCACTACTTTATCTATCGGTGATGATTTATGCTGTATCATAGATAAGGGAGGCTCTGCCACCCCCATCCTCTTAAACCTCTCCATAGCATTTGATATGGTTTCTCATAAGATCGTGCTGTCACTCCTTTTGTCAATTGACATACCTAGCCGTGATCTTGCTTGACTATTCTCCTTTTTTCTCTGTCCGAACACAAACTGTCACTTTACCCACTTTTCACTCTGATGCCTTTAAATTATTCTGTGGAATGCTCCAGGTCTTGCCTGAACCCTAAACTATATATAATCTATATGAATCCTCTTAATCTGCTCATCTTTTTTTTGTGCTCAATATTATGTCGAATATGGATGACACTCAAATCACTTTCAGTATTGGCAACAACATCTCTCACAACTAAGAAAAAAGTGACGTCTGCAGTTGCTAAATGGATGCAAGAAAACTGTTTCAAACTTAAGGGGGAAAAGACTGAAGTCTTAGGGCCAGATTCAAAATATGTCAGACGATACTAAGTCCATCAAGGCCACAAAGGATATTATGTCCGCCACCTTGAAGGACTAGTGTCTGCCAGATTTCAACATGACTACTGGCCCAACAGTGATCTCTGTACTTTCACAGGAACCACTGTCATGGAGAGGCCTGCCAAGGTGCAAATCCTCAGGTGAACAGCCACCATCGGTTTTGTACAAACATTTTGTATTTAAAAAACAAACTCTCAAAGTGGGAGTTTGTTTCTGAATAACAAAAAAAAGAACAACTCCCACACAGTTTTTCCCTGTGTATGGGGGATCATTATTAGCTTTTTCTGTCTGTCACTGCCAGGCTTTATATAGAGGTGATGGACAGAGAAAAACAACATCCCTCCATCACCCTAAATAGGGAGGGCATTATAATGCCCTTCTTCTTGTGGCCATCGGAGGAAGATTTTCATCGATTGAGCCATCGGCGGCTTCGTTGACAGAAAGCTGATAGTGTTTCTAATAGTAAATAGGGCAGATGGACCATCATTTTGGCAGACATGGCATGCTGTCACTATTGCAAAAGAGTACCCTGCCCTTCAGACTCTAAGGGCCATATGTACGAAAGCTTTTTCCCATAGACACAGAATGGGTAAAATCCTTTGGTACATCTGGCCCTAAATCCCTACCGTAATTTTTTGGGAGGCAGCAAATAGCCGTCTGCCTGGTGGCACTCTGAGCCTGGAAATATTTGTTCACTGGACCGTTCTAGCAAGATCATGAGCTTAGTCCGTCGTATCTTTCTTTCCTCTGGCAATATATCAGCATGGTAGATTCCACCTGCTTTTTTATTTGCAGATGGTTTGCAAAATCATTTCTCTACTTTCATCTTTTGTTAAGAAAAATATTGTAATCGCCGTCATCTTATCCCGACTTTAGTACAGCAGCTCGCTCTAGCATGGTCATCCTGGTTATCTTGTTAATCATATTCAAGTGGTACAGAATACTGCAGCCTCTAGCGCAGAGATCTCTGTACAGAAAAGGTAAGGGAGACAGAGACGGAAACCTCCAGCCAGACGTTTGTGCATTGCATTCTGCAATACATAAAGTAGCACTGCTCTACGTACTCTAAACCGGTTTTTGTAAACATTCCTGTTTGAATGTAGAAGAGTCAAAGTCATTGTCTGATCTCTAAGTGTGCTTTGTGGGTGAGGTGGGCCACAGGAGACATGCCTTTCTGAGGGTGTGGGTGTATGTCTGCGTTGTTGTTTGTTAGACAGGATGTGTGCCTATCCATTACTGGACACGTCTTGGTGTTTACCTGCAAATGTTTTGTGTGCCTTCTTTGATGGGTCCTTGCTTTGTTGGCTGTGTCTGCCATACTCTGCATTTCCCTAAGTCTTTGTGTCACTATGAATGTCTGAGTATGTGCCTGTGTCCTTTGCCTATCTCAATGTGCGTCTGTCTGCATGCGCACCTGTTGTGTGTGGGGGTGTATGAGTATATAAAGGAGTGGGTAAGTGTAAATCTATGCCTGATTGTGTCGGTTGTTTGTGAGATGGTTAGCGTGTTCATGGATTTTGGATACTGATCGAAGAGACCTGCACTTGCTTGGGAATCATCACTGCCCCAATTACACAAGGGACATGTTTGTTTTCTGGCCAATATGTAAACTCGACAACCAACGCCATATTCACCTACCACCCATCTGAGTATCTAAATTTGTTCGTTGCTGTGTGTTGTAGGAAGGCGTAAGCTGGCTTCAATGTGATTCAAACCTATTGATACAGTGAAGGTTTAAATCATTTTGAATACTTCAAACCACTTGGCACAGCAATGTAAGATAATTCCCAAAATTCAAATTCTGATTAAAACAGATTGAAGAGAAAAAGAGTACTTCCTGGGACTCTTGTCTTGGATTAAAGATTTCTGATACAGGACCAGAGTGCTGTTTAATCTCATAGAATGTGCCAGAACTGTCCAATATTACGTGCTAATAAACAGTCAAATACAGTTTATCAGTCTGTAAAGTAAGTTTTAAACCCTCAGCTTCATCACAGGTTTCATAGTATTTTTAAATGTAATGTCACCTAATTTCCCATTTCAATGGACATGGTGCAGAAGATTACCCTCCAACAAGCACACCTAGGGTTTGGGAAATCCATTTATTTCCCTCTGCTGGTCCTGTAATTTTGCAAATTGTGAAGGCGGCACCAAAGCATCTGAAGACTGGGTTTCATCATTGTTTATATGTATACACTACAGCTCTTCATGTACTTTGCAATGCTCTGTGAAATGAAAACCAAACCATTTTAAGTAACGCATTTTTTTGTGATTCAACATTGCATTATCAACATGCAACTCATATTTTAAAATGATGTTCTTTTTTCTTGACCCATGAATGTAGTAATTTAAAAGTTGGTTTAATAAACATTTTAGTTGAAGGTGGAGGGCAGGGTCATCATACAAAAGTTAGGAGCCACTCGGGTATGAGGAAATTTCTGTATTATGTTAGGCCGTTAGGTTACAGCGGCAACAGCTAAGGCTTTTCAGGGCGTTCATCCTTCCCACAACTGTCCGTATCAGTTAGCTTGCACTGCAAACCATACACCAACATTCTATTACAATCATCAGACCTGCCAGCAATGGAACATTTTCCAAAGGGTGATCTTTCAGCTGATTCTTGGGAGTGGGCATAGCGCGCAGGGCTGCATTGCAGTAGTTAAAACACAAAACATGACATGCTAATTGGGATAATTGCCAGGCAATTTATTAATTGCTGCATGCACATTAACTGTTCTTTAATTCATATAGAGGAACAAGGCTGAACATGTAGGGAGTACTTTATCCCATATAATACATTGTCACAGCATCACCTTTCCCATAAAGCACTTAAAAACATGGAGGGTAGCGAGCGTGTTTGCAGACATGAGGAATAAAAATAAAACCTCTAGTGAAAAATTAAACACATCGAAAACCTCTTAGATATTTGTTGCAACATATATTAGAAACAGTTCAATACAAGCCATTTTTTTTTTGAGGGGAGGGGAAGCTGCAGTAGCATGGAACGGATAGAAACTTGCAGAAAGAAAGTCTAGCTTTTCTCTATCAAAGGAGTGCAAAAAATAAACATTCTCTATGTTTGTCTTTGAAAACTATTAAAACAGAGCAGAGGAAAGAAAAGCATAAGCTGTAATCTGGTGCTCTAGATGGACTTGTTGCAGCTAAGCAACAATAAGTTACTGTCACACCTTCATCTTGCCTGGGAGAGATGGGAAGAGATATGAATGGGACACACATCTGAGACTATCTCAGAAAAATAGACATCATCATTTTATCTCTCACCTTGTTTACACCAATGAATAACAATCATTTGGTTGCTCGAGTTAGAGCTATTAGCGTTGTAAAGTCCTAACAAGACTTTTCTTGCCCAATAAATTGAAAATGAAATGTAATAGAGTTTTACATAAGGGAGACGATGAGCATGAAGGAGCACACAAAAGGAAACAGAAGTTTGCTCGCAGTCAAACGTATCAGCAGTTATGCAGTTATCCAAGTAACAGTGTCAATGTCATGCAAAGTGCTCAACTACTGCCCAGTGAGATCACACTGCATAGGAAATAAAAAGAAAAAGTAGTCCAGAAACCATGGGGAAAACATGGAGCCTCGTATTTTTTCAGCAGTTGGCCGGTGCGCTCAAGGCGGGCTAAACACCGGAAAAGGCATGACGTATGCATGCCTTTCACAAATGAAATCAAATGATTTTTAAAAGGCATGCCCACGAACCAACTAAACTGATGGGCATGACGTGGGTGTGGTTAAAAGCCCACAGAGAGATTACTTGCATGCTCAACCCTAAAAAAAATACAATAAGGATCTAAACCATGCCTTGCAGTTTCAATGCAGCTCCTTGAAGCCGGTTCATAAAGAAAGGAACATGTAAGTTCAGTGGATGTCAGGTTGGGGTATCAGTTTTGCAAAAAAAAAAAAGCACTCCCAAAGAATAAACTTTGTCTGTATTGGCAAACATTTTTCACTGAAATTCCCATCCCGAATATACAGTAAAGTTACTCAAATAAAGGGTAGGCATAAGTGAGTGTGTGTCTACTGTGGCATAGGGGCATCCTCAAACTTCATGGATATGTAGAGGAAAAGGTTTATATATCTGGAAATTGTTTGTCCAGCTACGGTGTTTTTTAAAATGTTTTAGATGTTTAAATGTTAAAACTTTGATTGAAAATAGATATCTAACATTCACACAAGTCAGTTAAAGTATAGACAATCACCCAATATAATTATGTACTAACCAATTTCTAAACAATACCGAACGCTAAGGTCCACAAATCACTTTGAAGTCAGATAACAAGAATCCCTGATCCATAAAGAGTATCACGACTCCATAAGAGCTCCAGAGCCATATAATTGGTAGAAATGTGGTATATAAATGCTCTTAAAATAACATGTCTGCTATGCTTCCTCCTGGAGATTTTTTTGACCCTTGTACAATTCACTAGTGTAAGTATCAGGAATGGGTATATGTGGAAATCCAAGATTTACATACATTTCCATGATTCAGAAGGATTATTGCTAGTCCCCAAAAGTTGGAAAGCTATGCAAACTACATGGCAAACCCTCTGGTGCATAGCTTTTTAGCTGTGTGCAAAATAATAATAAATTTGACCGAAAATGTTTTTTTTTTTTTTGTTTGTTTTTATCATTGGTTGTTAGTTGTTTTGTGCAGTGCCTAATTTGAAAATTAAAATGTGCCAGTGCCCAAAGCTCTCCTCTGAAACACGCGGCTGCTGCAATTAAATGTGCCAGCACGGAATACTGAGGGAGCCTAATCCTAAAGCTATCTCAGGCCTCTTTAATCCATTTACAGGCACCCCCTGCCCTTCAGCTCACTCTTGCAGTTTTCTGCTTTTGGCCTTTGTGACGCTTTTTCGTTTTTGTCTTCCTCCGTCTTTCCCATATATGTCTTTTCTTGCAGTAAATGCCTGAAGCTGCAAAAAAAGTGCGGGCTCTCAAAAATAAGTGCAGGGCACACACCGGAATTCACCAGCTCAAATTAAGCACTTGTTTTGTGCAAAAATGTGTGATCTATAATTTCGAAGAGCATTGCTCCTTTTGGGGTAAGTGTACTGGCTTTTATGTGTTTTCTCTGGAATGGACCAAGCAGGCTATAAAACTATGATAATAGGTGTTTTATTGGTGTTTGATTAGGTCTGTTGCTTTCAATTGGCGGTTTAATTTACACAGCAGAGTTTCCCTTTTTATGTTAGTGGATACAGGAGCAGTCTGATGGTAAACCTGAAAACTGCTAGCTGATTAACTTGGAATTCCAGCAGAGTGGACATCTGAAAATTGGGCCCTTGTGCGACACCCTACTCAACTGTTTGCTTTTTATCTGAAAGCACTTGGCTGTTTGATACATTTGAGTTTATTATTAACATGCCAAAACAGATCTACAGGTTTAAGAACGCAATGTGCTAATAAGGCAGGACTTGGTGCGTGTCAAACTTTGCATGTGGCCCATTTAGAGTTGTATACATTTCCTTTTCCTAATGGTTATATTTGGTAGTTACAGTTAATAGAAGGATATGTGTGGTCTTGACAACTAATGCCACCTCTAAATTAGGCAAATAAAAGACTGACAAGATCGAGAAGTATTATTTTGGACTGACATAGCGTTAAACAACTATTTTATTTAATAGTAAATGCACTCCTGCCCTCTAATCGGGATTTTGGCACCACGTTGTGGTTGCAGAAAAAGTGAAGCTTCTAACTCAGAAATTATAAATTACTAACAGTGCAACAAAGCCAATGAAATAAATTACATCATCCACGCTGTTTAGGGCAAAAACAAAATTTGAATGGAATTTAAACAGATAAATAGGTAAAGACAGCTGACTGGAAGCCCATGTATGTATATTTGTATGTATTTTTTTATAATTTTTATTTTTCAATATTGGAAGCTGGCGGGTCAGTTAAAGATGTTTCTGGGCCAGACCTAAAAATAGGACTGAGGGAGTGGACCCACTAAATAGTTAAATACAGTTGGGCTTTCCGATTAACCTACAACTATGAAACTATGTTCCACTGAAACTCGTTTAACAAACCCAGACTCCTCCAGGCCAAGGAGTTAAGGTACCTGAACTGTGACAGAGCTGCTGTCCCTTACTAATGGTATAACACCTGTTACACAAATCTATTTAACATTGCAAAGTGTGTGTGGCTATCCAGCAACCTTGACTGGATTTCAGTAGCCAACTCTCCCTCGAGATCAGTGCCAAACACAAGCGGTTTAAGAAGTCTACGATCTTCAGACAGTCCGCCCTCGTTAGAATTTGGGAAGCACGTTTGCCTTGGGGCGGTGCCTTTTACTTTTGGAAAGGTGTGCTTTAAAGGGTTGTTCTTGTTAAAAGACACTAAACACAGCTGTGCAAAAAACATTGATTCCCAGAAAAGGAAGCCAACATGTTTAGTGATGGAGGACGCCTCTTAATGAATCAGTTCTGTTTCCTAAAAGCCTTATTGCCATTTATGCATGCATCCATTAAATTCCAGAGGAAACAATCTAAATATAAAAAAAGAAAAGTTAATGTCATAGAAACAGAATGTGGGTGCGTTGGCCATGGATGAAAATAAAAATACACACAATATTTATTTAGTAAGAAAGGATGTAGGTCAACAAGTACGTCTAAAACACAAGATCGGTCACAACGTGCATTGAAAATATGTATGCGTGATGTGCTGCGAGCTTAAATGAAGCATTCCACTGACGATGTTTGAAGGTAGGGTGAGTTAAATGGATTAAATCATGATGAGAGATATAAAAGGATAAGATGTCAAAATACTACGATCAGGCGCAACGTCGCACAAACCACCAACACTCAAAATTGGGGGTTAAAAGGCGGCTTTAATAGAACAGGTCTGGGGAATAAAACCTTGGCATTTAGCCTAACAAAACTATACAAGTCTCACTAATACATGAAACATCCTAAACTCCCACCCCCACCCTCTACAAACTTACCCCTCATCAATGCCCCCTTTCCATCCCCACCTAGCCCCGACCCAACCAGTAGCCATCTGTCCTGCTGTCCACCTTCTGTATTATCCCCTTGCCTTTTCCTCCCTTTTGCTCCTTGTCAAAAACTCCCTGCCATCTCAACTTTGTGCAACCTTACCCCTCTCCTCCAAAGCGTATCTGTAAAGACCCCCGCACGCCAGACCTGCCTATGAGTGACAAAATAACAAAAATAAAGTAAGACAAAGCAAACCAAGACCTGTCCTGGTAAAACTTAGCATAAGCAAATGTCAACCCATAACAACCAACCTACCAAAAAACCTCTAATAGAACCAAAAGAGTGGATAGTGAAAATTTAGCACAAAAAATGAAGAAACTACATATACTGGGAGGGCACAGAAATCACCAACAGCAACCACCCTGGGTGTGGCAAGACGGCCAAAGAGGCCGTCCAAAGCCTTCCCCCTCCATATATACCCCTAACAAAAAAGCCCACCCTTTCTGTTCCTTTGACCAATCGGGTGTCGTGAGGTGGATTGTACCACCCACGCCCGATCTGCCCGGGGGGAGACCGGGTAAGCCCTCACTCCCCCCAGGCCCCCATCGGGCGCAACGTCGCACAAACCACCAACACTCAAAAAGGGGGGTTAAAAGGCCGCTTATTAGAACAGGTCTGGGGAATAAAACCTTAGCATTTAGCCTTACAAAACTATACAAGCCTCACTAATACATGAAACATCCTAAACATCCCACCCCCACCCTCTACAAACTTACCCCTCATCAATGCCCCCTTTCCATCCCCACCTTGCCCCGACCCAACCAGTAGCCATCTGTCCTGCTGTCCACCTTCTGTATTATCCCCTTGCCTTTTCCTCCCTTTTGCTCCTTGTCAAAAACTCCCCGCCATCTCAACTTTGTGCAACCGTACCCTTCCCACCCAAAGCGTATCTGTAAAGACCCCGCCACACAGGAAAACCCGACAGGCGTTTTCCTGCCCCACCCATGTTAGCTGACCTCAATAATGATCCCATAACTTCTCCCCCAATAACTCGGCTATCTTAATCCTCAACTCCAGGAAGTAATGCTCATTGCCCAAAAACAATAAATGCACACCATCTTGTCTAAAAAAATGTGTATCACTATGCACAATATCGCTATGATGCAAAACCGAAAATCCTTCCGTCAAACAAAAACCCTGCATCTCCCTATTTACTTTCCTCCTCTGCTTCTCAATTCCTTTAAATGAATATGCTCCCCTCCAAACCCTTCTAGGAACCAGTTCTGTCCACACAATATGCGCCCCTGACCACTTCTGCTTAATCCTCATAAGATCCAGCTTCATGGCCTTCAAAAGCCCTATACCCGATAAGGGATAAGGCAACCAAATTGTTCTTCCCAAATGCAGCACCAGCAAATCCGGACAAACCCCCTGTGACAAACGTTTTGAAAGCACAAATAACAATTCTCCCCATCTCATACCACTTTTACCGATCCACGACACCCTAAATCTGGCCCCACCCAGCCCCAACTGTCTTCCAAAGTGTCTTGATGATGCCTGCTTCTCCGCCCACCTCACGAACGAGTGCCCCACCATCCAAACAGAACAAACTGCTCCATGTGGGCCAGCTACACAACCTGTAATCAGAAAAACAACAGAAAAAAACATTACCTTCCAAGCAAAACAGGTTAATCAATGGTCTTCAAAAAGACTCGACCTAACATACCGCCTAAAACACTGAGACTTCCAATGACCCAAATCCATTATTGCCCTGTCTGAAAACCCACGCTGCCGAGCCTCCGTGGCAGCACCGATTCTAAAAGAATGCTTCCCATATAGACTTGGATCCATGCCCAAATGTGTCAAATACATCTTCAAAACTGACAGCAACTGATGGGATTTTAAACAAGAACCATCTTCGTGTATAAATAGTAGCAGAGAAATTGCCGGCAACTTACCCACAAAAGACCGCCAACAAAAACCTGGCCCCTCAGGAAATTGCGACCCTCTCAATACCACCTCCCTACCCCTCCCAAATTGATCCGTTTTGGAAGCACGTACCCACACATACACCCCACCCTGCCTTTCTTTAACCTCAGAGCATAAAATACCCTTACCTCTTACACCCAGAAACTCTAAATGCTCCATGAAAAAGCCATGACATGCTTAATGCCAATAAATGAACCTCCCATTGGGAAAAACAAACATCCTTGAGGACCAACATAATGTCTTTTAAAAGCTGCGAGGTTATCGGGTACCGCCGATCTCGCCTCGCACCCTCCTCCCTAACCCATCCGGCAATGATCCTCCTACAAATTTCTCCTTCCACCGGATCATAACCCCAAAAATACTTACCGTAAAATGAAATACCGGACAACTTACCGGAAATACTTACAGCAGATAAGCCCAAATCGACTTGCTGCATAATGAAACGCACAGCATCTTCCCTTCTTTCTTTAATGACTAAATTCCCCCCTCGCTCTTCTAACCGCCCCTGATGCTAAAAATTCAGACCAAGCCTGCTCATAACTTTTCCTCATAGAAGGGGCTATAGACTGCTGAATCAGCTCCAGCATCCTCAAATTCCTAACTCCCATAAAGTCCCAGGAACTGGTGTCTTCAAAACGTCCGCTCCCGATGCAAGACCACGGAATCTCTGCCACTGAAAATGAGATAGCACATCAGCAATATCGTTATTGACACCTGGAACATATTTGGCTTTGAACATAATATTAAATTGTAAACATTTCAACAGGAATAATCGCAAAAGCCGCAGGACTTTCTCATCCCTGGCCTTCTGACCATTAGCCAAGTTCACTACTGTCTGGTTGTCCACATTAAAGATCACATTCCTATTGGCTAAGACCTGACGCCAAATAGACAATGCCACCACTAATGGAAAAAACTCCAAAAACGCAATACTGTGGTGAGCATCTTTCCATGCTTTTGGCCAAGCCTCCGCAGCCCAATGCCCATCCCAAAAAACACCAAAACCATGAGCACCTGCTGCATCCGAAAAAATTTGCACCTGCCAAAACCAGTCCGCATCATCCACCAACATAGTGACTCCATTGAAATCTCGTAGAAAAACAATCCACATTTTCAAGTCCTCCCGAACGCTTGCACGCAAACGGTCATGATGATGAGGCAAGAATGTTCCTTTTATAGAAAAACCTAGTCTCCTACAGAAAGCCCTTCCAACCCTCACAACTTTGCAGGCAAAATTTAAATGACCAAGTAAACATTGAACCTGCCTCAACTCCAACTTAGTCTTGTGCACAGCCTCTATCAGCAAGCCAATCAGTAATTGCACCTTGTCTGAAGGCAAACGGATTTCAATTTTTTTGCGAATCCAATTCGATTCCCAAAAAATTCAAACAAGTGGCTGGACCCTCGGTCTTTTCAGGCTCTAAAGGAACTCCCAAATCAGACATGACTCTCTAAAAACCACATAGCGCCACCTCACAATCATTCGATTCAGCAGCCCCCACAAAAAAAGAAGTCATCCAAATAATGAGTCACTAATTTATAACCTGTCCTGATCTGGAAGTACCATTGCAGAAATTAGCTGAACATCTCAAACAATGAACAAGAAACAGAACATTCCATAGGCAAAATCCTATCAACATAAATGGCACCTTCAAACTGGATGCCCAGCAAAGAACACTCCTCAATATGTACTGGAAGGAGCCTAAAAGCAGACTGAATATCTGATTTTGCCATCCTTGCATCACTGCAACAGCGTTTCACTAAAGCTATTGCTTTGTCTACCGACGTGTAATGCACAACAGAATCCTCCATGGCAATAAAATCATTAATGGCAGGACCCACCGGCCAAGATAAATGGTGAATCAAGTGAAATTGACCCTGTTGTTTCCTAGGCACTACACCCAGTGGAGAAATGGTCAAATTTTCCAAAGGCCAACTATGAAAAGGACCAACAATTCTGCCCAACAAAACTTATTTTTTCTATTTTTCCCTCACCACATCCGGGTGATCTAAGGCTAATTTCAAATTCCTCGCCCACCTCCTAATTCTCGGCCCTTGATAACATAACTTAAAACCAACTGCAAATCCCCACCCCAGCGCCTTCGCTTCGGTCTCCTTCGGATAACCCTGTAACCAGAAACTCAAAACATCCAGGTTTATAGGTGTAGGGCCCTTTACCTGCCACATGTTGCGTGTAACCCCTGCCCCTATCGCCACCTCTTCCTTGTGATCCCTGTCCCCCCTAGTGCATACCTCCGAAGCACTGGAAAATGGGATATCTACCTCCACAGCTTGAGCAGTCATGCCTAAATTTACACTGTTTCCTTGTACATACTCCGCTATTAAATGACCAACACAACCCATTCTGTGGCAATTGACTTCTTGAGGTATTACCCACCCCATATTGGGTAGGACGGCTCTGAAAGGGCTTGTACTGTAAAGGTAAACCGCTAGCTGTGTGCATGACTGGTGCATTCCTCGCCGTCCTCAACCACTGCATCCATAATTCATTGTCAATTTCACTCCATTCTTTATCGGGATAAATCCCCATGCGAGCTCGAAATTCCTCATCATAACGAAACCACCCAAAACTACCATAATCCATTTGAGTCCGACGAACAATATCCATGTATTTGAATAAAGCAACGCTCCTATCTGGAAAGCGTTCACAGTATACACCAGCGTAAATCAAAAATGCTGAAGTCCAGTTCTCAATCGTAGTTGGCACTTTTGGCCTCCTGGCCAACTCCCACTCTTCTTCCTTTGACCCTTCCTTGGCTTGAATCTTCCTATGCAACAGTTTAAACACATCTATAAGCTCAACCCTGCAAATCTTATCTTTCAAAGACTGAGTGAGATGCGCCCCCAAAGGCATCGACACTCCCATGTAAGGAAGCTTTTTATTCTTTACCTTTCCCCAGTGTTATCCCCCTGACTGTCTTTACCTTGGTTTTGTGCCAAACGCTTAGGTTCTGCCTCACCTGAACTTGCTGGCGGAACACTTACCTCCGATTCGCCAACCTTTGAAATCACAGAATCCTTATTCAAACTACTAGTCTGCACACCATATCTTTTACCATCGCCCTCCTTACAGATGACCTTAAATCCACAACCCCCCTCCCAACGATACCTGAATTAAAAGGTCTCTCCTCACCTCTAGGTACATTTCCAGACTAGCAGAATAATCTCCTCTCTCCACCTTGACGATTGCTCTGGACCGCTGCCTTCCTCATATCCTGCAAAACACCAAATCTCCGAGACTTGTTATTCCCTTGCCCATTTAAACCCCCTTGAAGACCCCCTACTAAAACCTCTGACTCATTGACCTCATCAAAATCCAAACATTCCTCTCCAGTACCGATGTCATGTGTCAATCCACTAACGCTCTGGCGAGTAGAGGGCTCATCGTAAGCAACACATCATTTTAACACATGAGATGATGAAGGCACCTCCCCCGATGTCGTGTGAGCCGCTACGAGTCTCACCCTCTCTTATTCTCGGTGTCCTAGGGGTGTACTAACCCCCACCGTGTGTCCTGAGGAGAAGGCAGGCCGCCAGTGTCCTGGCCTTTTCCTATTTCTTGAGGGGAGTGGGGCTTGTCTGCGTAAACGCGCCACCTTCTTCTTTGAGGCAGGCGCATGCGCACTCGCTCGAATCTCCGCCTCCAGGCGGGCAACGGCCGCCACCGCACTCTCATCGGCAGCGCCTCTTCCTCAGGAGGCTACACGCTACCTAATTGAGGCTCCTGCGTGCCGCGCTAGCCTCATACGGCCCCTCCTAGCTCCAGCAAATCCCGACTGAAAGTCTGCCATGCCAAAACCCTCCACCACCGCGCAATCGCCGCCCAACTCTGAAAAACGCCGGCCCATAACACTTTTCCACTTAAACTTCTTCCCAGTCACAGGTGACGAACAAGCCATAACGGCTGCTGCCACGTCCTCAGATGATGTCCTCTTAGGTCTCTTCAAACCCATCCCCTCCTGATCTAATACGCCCTGCTGCAAAAGGTCCTCCCTACCCTCCTCCTGTAAAACCCTCAAAGTCTCCATTACTCTAACTGAGGTAACCATATTTGCTTACAATATGTGAAACAACCAACATGACTTGTACTAGTCTTCTAAGGCCTACCTACACAAAAATCACCAACAGCAACCACCCTGGGTGTGGCAAGACAGCCAAAGAGGCCGCCCAAAGCCTGCCCCCTCCATATATACCCCTAACAAAAAAGCCCACCCTTCCATTCCTTTGACCAATCGGGTGTCGTGAGGTGGATTGTACCACCCACGCCCGATCTGCCTGGGGGGGAGACGGGGCAAGCCCTTGCTCCCCCCAAACCCCATTAAGCACCTTGGTAGAGCATTTTAGCGAAGAAGTTCTGAATTTCCATGTTCCCTGAGGGAATAGCTTATGCATGACACGGCTGTTTGCATTATGGGAACTGTAGTCATGTTGGAACCCCCCAAAAATAAATACTATCAGGACAAGAACTCCTAAAATGCAAACAAAAACATGGGCTGGATAAATTACTTACACATGCAACATGAAGAGGTCTACTAGTGTCAAATTACATCATACCATTTGAGTAACCTTCATCTTGTCCCGTTTTTGTGGCAAACTGCAAAAATTATGCTAGTATGGCTCGTACGTTCATTCAAGTGCGCCCGCCTTCTAGCTCAGCTGTAGTCCTCTCTAAAAGGGGGCAACAGATGATAAGAGGGCTGGAGGCGGTACCACGCAGCACCACGGACAGCCGGGTTAATTTCCATGAAGAGAGGGGGTGGTCTGTAATCAACCTTGTTTCTTTTATTGCTACCAGCAGAGACCATATGTAGAAAAAATGAAAAGTAGTACAGTTTTACATATGCAAGCGATTTACAATGCCATGGCATGAGCGTGAAGGAGCACGCAAAAGGAAACAGAAGTTCGCTCGCAGTCAAACGTATCGGCAGTTATGCAATTATCCAAGTAACAGTGTCGATGTCATGCAAAGCGCTCGACTACTGCCCAGCAAGATCGCACTGTGTAGGAAATAAAAACAGAAAAGTAGTCCAGATACAGTGCGGAAAACATGGAGGCTTGTATGTTTTCAGTAATTTACTGATGCTCTCGAGGATGGCTGAACACCGGAAAAGGCAAGACCTATGCATGTCTTTCACAAATGAAATCAAGTTAATTTTAAAAGGCAAGCCCACGAACCAGCCAACCTGATGGCCTTGCAGTGGGCGTGGTTTAAAGCCAACAGAGAGATTACAAAAGGGGCCAGAGCACTTGCATGCTCCACCCTGAAAAGGAGATTCAGTGAAAGAAAATATCAACCTAGGATCACACACATTAGTTAAACAGGGAAGCTGGGATTGATCTCAGGTTTTCAATTTTCACTGCAATTCAGCTACTAATGTAGCATGTTTTTCTGATATCAAAGGGTAAGGTTATATCCTGAAAGATGAGTTTATAGCATGGGTGACAGGCAGAATTAGTTTTCTCTTTGTTTTCATGAAGTGCTCACATGAGCACATCACAAAGAGAGAGACTGAACTCCCTTGGCGTCTTGCAACATTACTTAGTTCACAGTATGCTATGAAATGGCATAGAGTCCTTTAATTAATCCGAGGCCTGCACGACCTGCATAAATCAGTGCTTGGTGTCACTGACGGCCACTGGACAGAAGCACTAGAGCTGCTTGATTTCTGTCAATTGACTTTCTAGCACTACCAGTATGCTGGGGAGAGTGAAAAGTGCGGACAGTGACATGAGCGCTTCATGAAAGAGAGAGTCTGAACACTCCATTGCCATCTTAAAGCATAATGCTGCTCCGTGAAGACCGCTTTCTTTGTGGCTGGTATGACTGAAATAAAAATGGACAGAGGCGCTTCAAATTAAATGGTCAGTCTGAACTCTCAACCAACCTGAACATATAAAACACGTTCAAGTACGTGGCTTGTGAGCAGTGCTTAATTTGTTTCCAGTGTGGAGCACCTGCACTTATTTTTTAGGGCCGGGGCTTATTCTTCTGGCTGAAGCATTTGCTGCGAGCAAAAGACACATATGAGAAAGACAAAGGAAGGTAGAAACGAAAAAGCTTCACAAAGGGAGAACGCAGAAGCTGCAAGAGTGAGCTGAAGGGGCATGGAGAAGCTGTAAATGGATTGAAGAAGCTGAGAGGGCTTCAGAATTACGCCGCCTCAGTATTCTGTGCTCCCACATTTAATTGCAGCAGCCGCGTGTTTCAGTAGAGGGCTTTGAGCACCAGCACATTTTTATTTACAAATTAAGCGCTGCTTGTGAGCCATCCTGCTAACTGTGCGGGAATACCACCACCAGCGATAAAAAATATACATTCCTCATTTGACTGTGACCCACTGTCACCTCACACGTGACCCTGTGCTCAAATGATGAACTACAAAGGAGCTCAGCTCGCACGTGTCTCCCTCTTCCATACTCCACAATACCTCAAGTAAAAGCAGTGTCATCTGTTCTTGGAGCCTCCTACGCTTGAGACAATAATTCTAATAATTTACACTGATAGTATGCTACAAAATCATTACTTACTGTCTTTTAATTAAGCTGAGGCCTGGTGCTGCTCGACACCTGCTTGTTTCTTCTGTCAACTGACTAACTACTGCGGTGCAGTATGCTGGGGTGGTTGAAAAGTGGGGACACTGATTTACATTGGTCCGACTTGGGACACGTGACTATTCAATGCCAAGGAGGGACGGGCTAATAATCTATTTGCAAGCAGTCATTGGTAGGGCTACTGTGAATGATAGACCTGTTATACTGAGGCAGGGACCCGTGCAGTTTCTGGTTCGGCGTGCCTCATGATAAGGCAGACTACACTGAATTTTCAAAAAGTTTATGCAATCTGGCAAGACTGAACTCAGGTATGATTTTTCCGTGTGATATCAGCTCTTCACCAGGAGACTGTGTGAAGTGAGCCGATATCATGTGACACACAGTATCAGCGTATGAGTTGGCTGGTATGCATCATTCACTTTCAGCATTCCAGACACCAGCTCAGACTTACAAAGAATGGGGACATGCAGATACTGCACACCTTCCTAACTTGTAAACAATAAAACAAAGAACAGCAATTCACTTTCATATGAAGTATAAGCACAGTCATTCACAATTGCTCAGTCTCCAGCATGTCTAATTTACACATGCACCAAAAAACCAATCTGTTAAACTATCCAATACCTAAGCAGGCCCACAAAGACAGAATTAACAGTCACAGAAACTCTGTGACAGGTCAAGACATGATATTCTTTGTTAGACCTGTCGGACCTACAGTGGTTTTCCCCAAAACCTTTTGCCTCTTTCCCTCCATTTTTGCTGAAATTAATTTTTGTTTGCTCTAGCCCTCTGTGCACTTTATCACTACTAACCAGTGCTATAGTGCTCACTCCCTTATACATGGTTAAATTGGTTTACACCGGGTTGGCATATTTAATTTACTTATAAGTCTCTTGTAGATTTGTATACCACATATACCCAGGTCCTGTAATTTAAATGCTACTACCAGGCTTACCCACTTAAGTAGCCCCTTAAAACCTGTTACAGGTCTGCCATTACAGTCAAAATGCAGTTTTAAACTGGCAGTTTGACTTGACAGTATAACCCCCTTGCTAAGTCTTAAACTCCCCCTTTATTATGGGCGAGCGCAAAGCGCTCCGTCCCATGCTGTAATCTCTCTTTGGGCTTCTAACCACTCCCATGTCACGTCAGTCACTTTCATTGGTTCATGGGCTTGCCTTTTAAAATCTGCTTGCTTTCATATGTGAAAGGCATGCATATGTCATGCCTTTTCCGGTATTTAGTCCACCTACACATCACCGGTATAATACTGAAGCCATTCGAGGCTCGATGTTTTCAGCATGGTTTCCGGACTACTTTTTCCATGCAACGCAATTGCGCTGGGGTTTACATAGCACAATTGCGCTTGGTTTTTCAGTTTTCGATTTCAGCGTGATCGCGCTGCATTTTACATAGCGCGATCGCGCTGTGTTTTTTTCTTGTAATTTGTGTGGCAAGAAAAGTCCGGTTAGGAGTTTACAACGCTAATAGCTCTAACTCAAGCAAATGCAAGACCCGTTGCATTGCAAATGCTTGTTACATATGTCACTCTTAAGAAAGGCCCTAAGTAGCTCTCAAAGGGCAGAGTGCATTGTAGTTAAATGGTTGGACAGTCGTAGTGGTAGTGAAAAACTCATCAATTAGTTTTTCAGTTCTGTGAGGCCTACCTGTCCCATAGGATAACATTGGGTTGCCTTCTTACATTTAAAAAGTGCTTACCCCTGGCGGGGGACAGATAAGCATTACATGTTTGGTATCTGTGGCATTATAATTAAAATTCCTCCTTAATGGTCAAGTTGCATTTAAAATTGCAATTTTGAAAATGCCACTTTTACAAAGTGGGCATTTTACTGCCATCTGCCATTTGGTGCCTGCAGTCTACCATGGGTCACATGACTGGGTGTAGTTGACAGTTGGTACTTGTGAATTCCTCTCAGTCAGTCACACAGTCAAGGGATTGGGGGTACCTGAATGGGCTGCTGGCAAAATGGGGGACTGAGCTGGGCACAGCCCCTCTTGCAACTGAATTGGCTATGCTCTGTCTTGACACATAGGGCTTGTCACCACTACATTGTCTCTGCAGCCAGCTTAAGCTTAGGCAGGGGACTCAGGAACTTCCAAGAACTTAAAAGAGAAACCTCTAGAAACTTCTCCCACATCAAAGAAGGCACAAAGTAGAAAAATATGCCCTCTGTCCCACTCTTCAGTTCACTTTCTGGACCTGCGTAAGGAGGTTCAGAGATCTGCCTGCTGCTGTGGCCTGCTTTGTTCTCCCCAAGACTGCTTGGTGGCACCTGGAAGGACTGCTTTGCTGCCTAGATCCTACCTTGAACTCTCAGAAGCCTGCAATGCTGCTGAGCCCTACTTCTCCATCTGAACCCAGGACTACCAGAGTGACTCCAAGGGCTAGTTTGCTGGCCTTGTGTTGAGAGCCAAAAGGACATAAAAGGTTCCAACCATCCTGAACCTGCACCTTCACCCATTCTTAAGAATGTGGGTGACCTCATCTGCCTTCGACCAATACGACAAAAGTAGGGAGAGGCTGGGGTATTGGTGGCAGTGGTGTCTTCAGCTCCCATGTCTTGGACAAAGGGCCTGGGACTTTTGGCAGTCACCAGACCGGCCTCCAGGAACCCTGGCCTTCTCTGTCGCCCTGAGTTGTTTCCTCCCTAGGTGATTGAAACGCCCTGGACTAGATAAGCAGATGGGGCAGATTTTGGTGCTTGTTTCTCCCCACCTATCCTCAGACCTGGGTCTGCTGGTCTCCCCACTTCTCCATAGGACATGGAGTTCGGTGGGACCCTAGAGGGGGAAGACATGCTGAGCTCCACATTGAAGCTACCTGTATTTGGTGCACTGCTCGGATCTTCGGGGCATGTTTGAGGCCATTAGAGACTGCAAGCTGGACTCCCTCTGTGAGGACCTGGGGTGAGGCAGGACCAAGCAGGCCGCTGGGCACTACCATGAATCACCATGGACAAACTGGATGCCCGGCAGTCCAAGCTGGCCTTTTACGGGAAAAGACAAATGTGCAATATGGACCCAGATCAGTTCTCAAGCATCTTTAGAGCCGGCTCATGACAACAGCACACTAGACCTAGGCAGGATCGACTACATAAAAGAGAGGGTGGACAAACATGATGATCACCAAGACCACCTGGAAAACCGTACTTCTGGCATTGAAAACTGCCTTGCCACTGCTGACAAGCACCGTCGCAGGACTGGAGGGTATTATACTTAAAATTGAAGACCTGTAGGGTGTGGCTTGGACAGTGAGGCGAATGGCTGCGTAACTGTGCTGTTCCCAATGGCTCAGACCTGAATATTTTTTTATATGATTGAATCCTCCTGTTGTAGTGAATCCATATTAGCTTTTATTGGGACTTAGGAGATTAACTTAGTGCTTTGGCTTGCAGGCCTGTGCCCCGGTCACCTAGTGACTTTTAAGGTACTTAGCGTGCTCTGTCTTAGTCTATTTATTTTATTATTTATTTTAAGACGGCTGCCATTGTTTATGGTTACAAAAATGTTTTGGTTTATGTTATCAGTGCCACTTTGTGAAGGCTTCACTATCAGCATCATAATCAAGTGATGTACGTAGGTATTCACGTCATGTCCCTTTCTCACTTACATGTGACAGGAACGTAATGTACACTTGTTGGGGATTGCTTACATAATTGCTGCCACAAGTCTGCAAACTTATCAATTGTTTGGGAACATTCCTGCGTCACGAGTCCTACAATATCTGTATAAATACATCTAACACAGACAAGGTTATCAGAGGGAATCCTACCAGATACCATCTATGCTGGACGTCACCCTGCTGCAGAACTCAGCCTTCGTGTCACCTCGGAGTCTGACCTAGAGACCTCATTCCAAGATAACGAGGGCTGAGGGGTGCTTCTCTTGAACATGGTACTGGCAGCATACCTAGCTCTCATTAGGTTAGGGATTAAGGGCCAGATGTATTAAACGATTTTGCATTCGCAAACTGTGCGAACCGCAAAATTCCACCATTTGCGAATGCAAAATCGCCATCATGATTTATGAAAGGAATTAAATGTGCAATTTTTATGGAATCGCAAAAATAGCGATTCCGTAAAATTTCGACTCCATTTAGGGAATCACAAATTGCGATTCTCTAAACAGGAAATCGGAAATAGGGAATTCCTATTTGTGATTTCAAAAGCACATGTATCAAGGATTTCCTAAATGCGAATTGGGCATTTAGAAAATGGAATTACCACCAAATACAATTTGGGGGTAAGCAGGTGCAATTTTTAAAAATGCATTATAAATGCATTTTTAAAAATGATATGTAGTGCACACATGCCCCTAGGGCATGTGTGCGCTTCACATGTCCGCAAATATGTTTTGGGGGGTGCATCAAAGGGGGCCTTAGGCCCCCAGCACCCTGGGGTTTGCATTACCTAATTTGTGAATTCCTAACTGGAATTCGCAAATTAGGTAATGCAAAACCATTCGCCCCTGTGGGCCTACAGGCCCATAGGGTTGAATTGAGTCCCATTTCCTAATTGCGATTCAGTACTAGTGATTGTGAATTTTAAGAAATCGCTATTAACGACTCGCAAGTTTCATGCATCCCATTTTGCATTTCTTAAATAGCGATTTCTTAAAATTCGCTATTTAAGAAATGCAAACCGGGAGCTTGATATACATCTGGCCCTAGGTTCTCTAAGCTAGGGATTTCACATTTCATGTTTATTGCAAGATGGTGGGGGTTTTGTATTCACAACTCTTATCTTTACAATTATGCTTCTGTTATTCTTCATTATCCTAATCATTGCAGCCCATGCATTTTACCGTAGATTGCAGTCTTTTCAATAAACGTATTGAAAACTCTCCTGCATTTCCTTCATTGTTTATGTGTGGCTGAGACGTATTGCTAACAAGAGAAAAGGGTAACTTCCATTCCACCATGGCTCCCCTGAGATGTCGCTCTTTAGAATCCATGCATAAGGCTGCCAGAAATCAACTTTTACTGTTTGGGTTTTTGGGGAGGCACTGCTTGTGAGTCAGGAGGGTTGGGCCGAAAGTTGCAACTTATTGTAGGATTGGCTTAGTCACCTACAAACAAAAGTGCTGTCATCCCTTAACCAGCAGTCTTGCCTAGCATTAAGGGTCCAACTACGACACTATAGTTGGTCACAAGTGGCATGAAATCTGAGTGGACAACTTTTAGAATGCAGTAACGCTTCAAATGCCATTAAAACAACATCTCACAACGCTTTTTACCAAATAGCTGATCAGTACACAACTTCACAACCTACCCAGTAAAATGTCCGCCACTGATCCATCCATTTGCGAAGCCAGAGAAAATCAAGCATGCCTGAACACTCACCATGACCACATCCAGGTAGCAACTTTTGTTTACCACCTTATCACGGGATTGTCCTGCGTATTGCACCCAACAGCACCGCCATCAGCGTCCTGCTACCAGCGAAGCATGTGCACTGCTGCAACATGCAATACCAACTCACATGACTCTAAGATTGCGCTATGAAGGGCATTTTCTGCAGTCACTTTGGCATGATTATCTGCATGAGGGCAAAAACAAGTGCTACCCTGCTCCCATAGTGTGATCCTAACTACCACAATTATTGCCGTTGAATCTGCCTTAAGAATGTTGTAGGGTTGGAAGCTACCGCATATACAGTTATGCTAACCACCCTGATTTTCCAACCAGAACATGGTGACTTCCCCCAAACCGCTTTTAGAGCTGATGGCCTGAAAATCGGCTTACAAGTGATCTCCATCTTACTTCCTCAGTGTGACTGAATTATTTACTGATATTGAGAGTAAATCAGCAATTCATAATTCGACATACTAATTCTGGGCTAGCGCTGCTGTGTGCATCTGGTGGTCACTCCAGGTTGCCAATTGCTGTGTCTACGGGACTGGCTGGATCTGCTGCCACCTCCCCTTCAGTTCTCTCTAAACAAGAGAACAACAGGAAAACTGTTACTTCTAACCTAACAAGTCCCTGTGCAATTTATAAGATCAAGTCAATGGAAGTCTCTGAATACGCTGTATAAATATATGCCCTGCCATCTGAACTCTATTATACAAAATTATACACAACCACAAAAGAATATTTCAAAACCAGCTGTATAAATCCTAAATCTGTCTGACTAAATCAGCAGCTCGCTGGGCACTAACCTCATATCAGGAAATTATCAAAACATACTGAATCAAATTCATCCCAGCACCAAAGTCAGATAACCCCAAACTTGTTTGCTACTCTTCAACTCGTGAATCTACTAACTCTTGAATCATGCCAGAAAAAGATTCAAAATCTTCACTAAATTGGTCCAAGGTCAATCACCCAGCCCCAGACTCTCCGATAAAGGGGAAATGAGACATTAATGTAACCATTGAGATGATTCTAAAGAAACTATTCCAAAGTCCATGATCTGGCAAATCAACTAAAACGAATACAGATGTAATACAACTAGAACTATGTACTATTAAAGCAAGCATCAGTAACATTAGTGACAAGCTCTAAAAGGCAGAGCAACAAATCAGCGTTGTGGAAGACATATCATCCAAAATGGAGAAGGAACCCAAAATAATTAGAATGTCCATGAAAACCCTTCACAAAGAGGTTGCAAAGCTGGAAGACAAAAACTGAAGGGGCATTATGCAAATATTTGTAGCCTTTGAGGGAGCAGAGGATTCTGACACCTCCTGCATCACATTCCTGGACAATGGCTTTCACAAGGTACTGTCATAACCTTCACCAAAGACTTTGAACTCAAACGTGCCCACCAGGTTCCTTACTTAAACCAGCAAACAAATCAAAATCAGTCAGATCGTTTGCAAACTGCTCCATTTCCAGCACACAGAACTAATCCTCAACTACATGCGCAAACATAATGATATCACCTGGAACAAACGGCCATAAGTTATAAATTTCCCAAGACTACTCTAAGTCAACAGTAGACATTTGGAAAGGTTTCCTGGCTCTACGTCCTCATTTTACACAACTGAATCTACAATTCTTATTTGCTGGCCCGGCACGATTTAGAGTACTTGCAGATGGTAGACACCACATCTTCATGGAAGCAAAAGTCCTCTCTGCATTCTCGGATGGATGGGAAGGCCATGGAATGGAAACCCAACCCTCATGTTCTAACAAAAGAAAAACCTGATGTTTCAGAGATTCTCACACACAAACTGCCTAATTGGATCTCACTTCATTCTAATAACAGATAAGGATTCATGCTTCTTGTCTTATCTTGTCCATGTTGGTATCATGCTGATTGTTTGGAAGTTACCTAACCTGTTCTACAAATCTATTAGTAGCTAAATTGGAACCTTTATATGCTTACTTTTTGAATCACCTTCTACTACTCACTGACCTCACCAACTACCTGGGCTGTTTACTTGGGAATTTCCTAACATACAACCTTTATCACTACCTTCTTATGCCTATTTTGCAGCTCCTCATAAGATTGGGACTCACTACCACACATTCACACACACCAACATCTACACCACATTACAACCCACAGAAGTTACACCATAACATGCTCTTGCATATCACTTGCCTCCACGCACGGTCTCACTGCTATGCAACACAGGCCAACTTAGCATGTAAGCTTACCATATATGTTGCACATTATTACTTCAAAGATGCTCACATACAAATATGTTCTTCATAACGAGTTCACTTATGACCAAAAGTTTGATTCTTGTTTATCTTCCAAGCTGTCATTCATTCAGTGTTCTTGCAACCGTGGGTTGATGCCTTTCTGTTGTCTCCTCCGACTTACCTATTATGGATGGAGAGGGTGGGAGGGAGGATTGGATGGTATTTGGGGCTATTTTGGCAGAATTTTGGTGGGTTTTTCTTTTTCACATTTGTAGGAGGCTGACCTGGCTTATAGTGGGTACCTGATGGTACTTACACCTTGTGCCAGGTCCAGTTATCCCTTATTAGTAGATTAGTAGTGTTCTAGCAGGTTAGGCTGATAGAGGTAGCTATAGCAGAGCAGCTTAGGCTGAACTAGGAGACATGCAAAGCTCCTACTATACCACTTATATCATATAACACTATATCATAAGAAACACAATACTCAAAATTACTAGAAATAAAGGTACTTTATTTTAGTGACAATATGCCAAAAGTATCTAAGAGGATATACTCCCTTAGGAGGAAAGTAAAATACACAAAATATACACACAAACCAAAATCAGGTAAGTAAACAGTTAGAAAAGTAGTGCAAACACTGTAGAATATAATAGGATGCAATAGGCCTAGGGGCAACACAAACCATATTCTAGGAAAGTGGAATGCAAACCACTTAGGGGCCCCTGGCTTAGTGTAGTGTGTTTAGGGTTGCTGGGAGTGTAAGAAAACACAAAGGGTGTCCAAGATACCCCACCCCAAGACCCTGAAACGTAGGAGTAAAGTTACCCTACTTCCCCCAGAAAGACAGTAAAGTCGAGATGGGGGATTCTGCAAAGGCAACAACTGACTGCAAAGCACTGAAGATGGATTCCTCGACCTGAGGACCTGCAAAGGAAGGGTACCAAGTCCAAGAGTCACGCAAGTGTCAAGGGGGGCAGAAGCCCACTAAACCCCGGATGAAGGTGCAAAAGGGCTGCCTCCAGGTGGAAGAAGCCAAAGATTCTGCAACATCGGAAGGTGCTAGGAACTTCTCCTTTGGTCGTAAGATGTCCCACGGTGTGCTGGAGGACGGAGAGTTGTTTCCTCGCAAAAAGACCACAAACAAGCCTTGCTAGCTGCAAGAGTCGCGCTTGAAGATAACGGGTGATGCCCGGGCCCAGGAAGGACCAGGAGGTCACCCCTTGGAGGAGGAGACAGAGGGGGCACTCAGCAGTACAGAGAGCCTACACAGAAGCAGGCAGCACCCACAGAAGCACTTGAACAGCCGTTCAAGAAATCTGAGCACGGCGGTCATCTCAACACAACAAAAGAGGGTCCCACGAAGTCGGTGGTCAACTCAGCGGGTTGAGCAATGCAGGACAGAGTGCTTGGGACCTGGGCTGTCCTGTGCATGAAGGAATCCTTGTAAAAGTGCATAGAAGCCCTAGCAGCTGCAGATCACGCAGTACACAGGATTACTGTCTGGCGTGGGGAGGCAAGGATTTACCTCCACCAAATTTGGACAGAAAGACCACTGGACTGGCGGGGTCACTTGAATCCAGCTCCTGTGTTCCAGGGACCACGCTCGTCAAGATGAACTTTGCTGGAGCCCCGGGGATGCATGGGATTGGCACCCCAATACCAGATTTGGCTTGCGGGGGACAATTCTATGATCTTAGACATGTTACATAGCCATGTTCAAAGTTACCATTGTGGAGCTACATATAGGTACTGACCTATATGTAGTGCACGCATGTAATGGTGTCCCCGCACTCACAAAGTCCGGGGAAATTGCCCTGAACAATGTGGGGGCACCTTGGCTAGTGCCAGGGTGCCCTCACACTTAGTAACTTTGCACCTAAGCTTCACTAAGTGAGGGTTAGACATATAGGTGACTTATAGGTTACTTAAGTGCAGTGTAAAATGGCTGTGAAATAACGTGGGCGTTATTTCACTCAGGCTGCAGTGGCAGTCCTGTGTAAGAATTTGATTTGTCTGAGCTCCCTATGGGTGGCAAAAGAAATGCTGCAGCCTATAGGGATCTCCTGGAACCCCAATACTCTGGGTACCTAGGTACCATATACTAGGGAATTATAAGGGTGTTCCACTGTGCCAATCAGAATTGGTGAAAATGGCTAGCAAAGCCTCAGTGATACAGTTAGGCACCACACAGGGAACCCTTATAGACCACAAACTATGAGCAGTGGGTCCTGGCTAGCAGGATCCCAGTGACACAGGTAAAACAAACTGACACACAAGTAAAAATGGGGGTAACATGCCATGCAAGATGGTACTTTCCTACAACATTTTCTTATGTTCTCTTATGTTTATTAGTTGCACTGGCTCAATAGTCTACCCCAACTGTAACAAGGATTTGTTTATGTATCAATACATGGCTCATGTTCAAAGTTTAATGACTGCTCAAAATAAATAACTGCACCGTAACACATAAATACAAAAAATACAAACCATTAACAGCAATTCAATAAAAATATAATAAAAACCTTCTTAACAATTCCTAGAATAAGATAGAACAAAAACATCCAAAGTTCAAAAATGTAATAGCTGCACATTATTATATATATTAAACCCCCCCAAATAATTTACTTTTGGCAGCCTATCTTTTCTGGTACCCATATACCCCTGAAGGACTTCAGCGTAATAACAGGAGTTATTTATGCCTAATAGTCTAGGCTGCATATAGAAATTTGGAAACAGCTGTTACTATCACTGTTGAGAGATCTCACTTACACATTCTTAGGGCAGAAACTCGATCTGATATAAAAAGATTTTTGCAAAGGGGAATAATCCACCTTCACCTTGGAACAACATATCTAGGACACAAAAAAGAGCATATACTCGTTTCATCAGCCATACTGGACAGTTTACACTTTCTGTCACCCTCTACTGGGGAAACCCAATGAGTATTGAAGGCAGCTATAGGCAAAATGCCATACCTGAACTATAGAAACAAGGATTGGGTACAGACAGGTCCAATCACATCCAGAAAAAGGCTCAGTTGCCGGTTCATGTTTAAAGTGGAGAAAAGCACTTGTCAATGAACCTCTGTTGCTAGATTGGACAATCAGAGAGGAAACCGTCTCCCAAAATTTCTGCTTTACAATGGACACGGCATTCAGAAGTATTACTTCAGGAGTGGCCCTCAAATTCCTCAGCCAGCCTATCTTCTCGACTCCTCGCAGCCATCTAAATATATCACTAAGGTCTGTACTGTAGTTCTGCAGTTCTTCTGTTCTCCATATGCGGATCCACTAATGCAAGGTTCTTAGAATTGCCAAATCCATTATAGGATAAATACCAAGGTCGAGGTAAAGGGGCAACAAAGGGGTACTTCTCCCCAGCCCAGTAATGTTTCTAAGGACATATGTGTATTCCACTTACTCTGCCCCTACAACTCAACCCCACATAAGGCTGCTCCCCTAGCCTGCATTTTGAATATGCCCAGTGCAGGATTAACTGGAAAGTACTGGGCTTTTTTAGCCATCCTGCCAATTTTACCCTCTCTGTAACTAATGATGTGACAGCTTTTTAGTATTTGCAGGCTCCAAGAGCCCGCATTCTCTAATCTAACACCCAAGTAATCGAATTTGGTGTCCCTCTCTAAGCTCTCAGTATTCAGAGTCACCTTACCATTCAGTTTCCTCCTCCTAGTGTAAATCATCAGCTTTGTTCTCGCTGCATTGACCTCCAACCCAAAATCCTTACAGAAGGCAAAAAAAACTAGATTCTGAAGTCCCCTCCTAGTCTTAGGTAATAAAAGGGTGTTCGTCAGCATAAAACAGCTATGGTATTGTTTGTCCCTGTATCCTATACAGGTATTAATGTACAAAAGAGAAAGTGTGGACACCAGGACACAACCCTGGGGAACTCCCCTCTCAACCCTAACTGAATCAGTTAGCTCACCCTTATTGCCATAACTAACATGACTCATGTTTAACTTAACTCCCATTCAGTATGTGCTACTCCAGTCTTGCCAGAACATCTTTTATTGCTGTAGTGAACGTCATCTACAGGATGCACACCACTCACTTGTGGTGATGCACAATACTCCAATTTCTCCACAATTCAATTAGACATGCTAGTACTTAATCAATCACTGTCAATAACATGATGGCTAACCAAACTTCGGTCACAAGTTTGAAAATTGTCTCACTGAAGTTTAAGGGTCTAAACCATCCGGTTATGTGTAAAAAAAAATCAAAAACTATCTTTTTAAACTAAAGGCACATCTTATACTACTTAAAGAAACTAAGGCCCAGATTTATATGGACCTAGCACTGTTCCAACGCCACATTAGCGCCATTTTTTATGCTAATGTGGCATTGGAAGACCAAAAACACACTGCCAAATTCACAAAAGCGCCACTTTGTAACCCCTTCTGCCACATTGTGCCTGTGCCAGGTATAATGTAGGCAAGGAGGGCATTCTGGCGCTAGGGGGGCTGAAAAAATGACGCACAGAAATGTCTTAGAGTTCTTTGTGACATTTTTATCTGCATTTTTTAACGCCTGCTAAAAGCAGGTGTTGAAAAGAGGCTCCCATTGTGTTCAATGGGCCTCTGGGTGCTTTGCAGGCTTAGCGTCATAATTATTGACACTAATCCTGCAAAGCTCCGGACTAGCGTAAAAAATTATCACGCTAGTCCTCCTAACTACCACCATGGTGCACCGTATTTTAAATATGGTGCACACATGGTGGCGTTGGGGAGCACTAAGGGGGGGCAAGAAAAGTGGCCCTAAAAATAGACAGAGAGAAGCTGCCTGTAGACGGTAGTTGGACTCCCCGGACTCCCCGGCTACGTCACACATGATACCGGAAGCGGAATGCCACTCCAACGACCCCTGGAAAAATGGCACCGAAGATACCGGGAACCCAGATGACCAGATTCCCGTATCCTTACCTGGACAACAGACGGAAGAGGACGCGATCGCCATACCTGGGAACCCGGATATCTGGGTTCCTGATAGGATAGAAAGAAAAGACAGACTACGCACGTGCGGCGCGTTAGGAAGAGAAGACGCCAAGGAGGAAGGAGCGGAACATGGAGGAGGAGCAGAGAAGAGAGCCGACCGCGCACAGGAGGAAGAACAGAAGGAGGCCAGTCTAGGAGATAATCCCAAGGGACGGGAAGGTCCCGAGGAGCCCGAACGCAGCCACATCCCAGGAGGGACGTGGCTCAGCCAGGTATGGTCCTATTTAAAGGACAGCTTTCGTTTGACGAGAGGAAGGGAGGAGGCTGTGGGAGGTGAGGAAGGGGGAGGAGAGAGACGAGGGAAGCGGGACAAGAAGGGGAGAGGGAAGGACTTTAAGAGGGGTCCTTAAATTACCGCAAAGTGAACAGAAATAAAAAGGAATCTACTTACCATTCACCGAGGTGACTTCACTGGACCCTTAAACTTTCGGTCACTACAATATCCTATCTGTGGGGAGCGCACATCTCTCTCTCTCTCTTTCTCTCTCTCTCTATCTCTTTTCTCTTGCACTAAATACATGACAGTATAAAAAACCTAGACTTACCTGTATTTCCATTCTCCTTGTTTTCCCGGGCCACCTGGAAACACCGTCGGGGAATATCATCTCCAGTCATCGGTAAACCTGGGAAGAAGGAGACAACGGAGAATCACTACCCAGCAGGCCTCTAACCTTGGATAGTTGCCAATTCAAAATTTGTATAAATAAAACACATTTACTCACCCTTTCACTTGAGTACCATAGTCCTTCTTATCGCTACGCCCACTGCCACAGTGCTGTCAGAAGTAGGATTTGGTGAGCGATAGAGGATGAACCAAAAGGATAAAATGGAGGAAAAACCCACCTTGGAGGATATGATCCAGCAGTTGGCCGCAGGTCAACGTCACCTCCAGTTAGTATGGGAGGCCCAACAAAGAGAAGTTAAAAAAAAAAGATAGGGAGGCACTAAAGAGCCAGGCCACCATCATGGCAAACAATCAGTTTGTACATGAAACGGCCTTCCAAAAGCTAACCGACACTATCGCAGCTAGCAAAGTCCATCCTAACGTGCCTAGCTCGGTCCTCCAAAAATATCAGGACGGGGAGGACCCCGACGCATTTTTTACAAACTTTGAAAGAGTAGCCTCCTCCGCCCAATGGCCTGAAGAGCGCTGGGGTCAATACGTAGCCCCGTTGTTAACAGGTATACTCCAAACCGCTTATCAAGCTGCAAATCTGGACTGTACAACCCCGTATAAGGACATAAAAAAGAGTATCCTGGAGAGGGTGGGCCACGACGCAGACGCAGAGTATTACCGCCTGCGGTTTCGGAAAATAAAATGGGGTCCTACGGAAGATCCCCGAGCACTATATTATAAAGTAAAGGATCTGGGACTTAAGTGGCTAGGGCCACTAGGAACAGAAAGGGAGGACGTTATAAAAGTGGTGATCTTAGAACAATATCTAGAATCCCTCCCTTCCCACACCCGCAATTGATACGTCAGCACCCCAACGTCGATACAACTATGGCTGTGAACTTAGCCTGTGCCTACCATAGGTCGACAGAATTTAGGAGTGAAATATCTAAACCCACACCCAGATTGTCACCAGTACCTGCTCGATCGCTTCCCAGGAAAACCACAGAGGACCTGGCGCTACCAAAAGGTGGGGACAACCCACCAATGCATCAACCACAATGCTACAGTTGTGGTGAGTGGGGACATATAGCACGGGTATGCCCTAGAAAGGGGGACAAACCAGAGCCAATGGAGATTGGAATTACAAGGGGAAGAGTCCTGTGCACAAGAGGGGGCGACTCACGGTACAGACAGGAAATAAAAGTAAACGGAAAACCTATCGTAGCCCTGATTGATTCAGGGTGTAGCCAATCCGTCATAAGAGCCAACGAGATAAATCTGTCAGGACAACAGCCGTCCCAATGGGTCTCTATCTGTTGTATACACGGGGATAAAAGAAACTACCCCCTGAAGTCAGTGCAGATAGAGTGGGAAGGAAAACAAGACATAAAGCATGTGGGTGTCATGGATCGTTTGGTCGAGGAATGTATCCTGGGGACCGATTATATACGCTTTCCAGAACTGTTAAAGGGGGTGAAAATAGGGATCCTATCAGACTCCTGGTAGGCCGAGGCTCCTTTTTCCTATTCTACTATTGAGTGTAACCCTCACCGGCATAAACCCACTAGACGAGAAAAGAGGCACATAAAACAACTCTATTGGACCAAAGAGAAAGAAAAGAACGCGGAGAAGGTTGTGGCCACTATTCCACCTCCCTCTCCCTCATTCCGGGCCAGTCAACGGGAGGACCCGTCTCTCCGTAACACTTGGAAAATGGCAAAAACAGAAAGTACCAACGAGGTGGGTCCGTACTTCCTCATACAAAACAACCTCCTTTACAGGGTCATCAAACGGGGCGATGGGGAGAAACGGCAATTAGTGGTACCCGAACACTACCGTACCCAAGTACTCTTTCTGGCTCACAATCAACCGGGAGGGGGGCATTAGGGAAGGGACAAAACTGAAGAATATTTATTACAAAGATTTAATTGGCCGGGGGTGTATGCCCAACTGGGGGCGGTATTGTGCCCAATGTCCCAGATGTCAACTCGTAGACCCTGGACCCCGAAGGAAAGCACCCCTACAGCCCTTACCTATCATTGACGTCCTATTTTCTAGAATTGGAATGGACTTAGTAGGTCCCCTCCTCCCGTCCACCAAAGGACATACCTATATTTTGGTCCTTGTTGACTACGCCACTAGGTACCCTGAGGCTATACCTCTTACTAGTATGACAACTAAAAATGTGGCCCAAGCCATGGTTGCCTTCTTTGCCAGGGTTGGGTTTCCCAATGAAATACTGATGGATCAAGGGACACCTTTCATGTCCTCTTTAATGGCCGATATTTGTAAGACTTTAGGAGTTAAACAAATTAAAACCTCGGTATATCATCCTCAAATGGATGGTTTGGTTGAACGATACAACCGCACCATAAAAACACTATTGAGAAAAACGGTCTCTGAGTCCAGACGGGATTGGGACCTAAAGCTTCCCTTGGTTTTATACGCCATAAGATCGCATGAACAAGCCTCGACAGGACATAGTCCCTTCGAGCTCGTCTTTGGACGACAACCCCGTAGCCTATTAGATATGGCGGATGAGATGTGGGAAGAGGAAGGAGAAAGCGAGAAACCCCTATTAGATTATGTTCACGCACTCAAAGACCAACTGCAGACGGTATGGGAGGATGTACGTAATCATATGGAAAAAGCACAAAACACCCAAAAAAGATACTATGACCGAGGTACAAAAACAAGATGCCTACAACCCAATGATAAAGTTCTGTTATTAGGCCCCTCTTCTAACAATAAACTATTAGCCAAGTGGCAAGGTCCGTATACCATACTAAAATCAGTCACCCCTGTTACTTACCTAGTAGAACTATCCAGAACTCCAAAAAGAGTACAAATTTACCATATCAACTTGTTAAAAAAATGGGAAGAACCCACTCTCCTCAAATCATACTCCTACAGGATTTTTGATAACAGCAGAGAAACCATTAGACATTGAGCTGTGTCCTACCCAACCCAATATAATTCTAGAAAGACCCTAAAATTAATCCAGACATCACAGGAAGACAACTAAAACAATTAGAGAGCCTTTTGGTACTACATAATAGTTTTTTTTCTGGAAACTCCAGATGGTCAAGTAGTACGACTTCAACCCTATCGTATTCCAGAGCCCCGCAAACATTTAATCGAACAAGAAGTACAAACTATGTTAGAAATGAAAGTAATAGAGCCCTCAGTCAGCCCTTGGTGTTCCCCTGTTGTGCTGGTACCAAAACCAGATGGTTCTATAAGATTCTGTTTTGATTTCCGCCATTTAAATAATATTTCTCTGTTTGATACCTATCCTATTCCCCGAGTGCATGACCTCCTCAAGAGATTGGGCAAGGCCTGGTACATGTCAACACTTGACTTAACGAAAGGGTACTGGCAAATACCCGTAGCTCCCGCAGATCGGGAAAAAAACGCTTTCTCCACCCCCTCGGGGCTCTATCAATGTACGGTACTCCCATTTGGCCTCCACGGGGCTCCGGCTACTTTCCAAAGATTGATGGACCATCTCCTACGACCTTTCCAAAAGTATGCAGCCGTCTACCTAGACGATATCGTCGTCTTCAGCGAGACATGGGAAGACCATCTTGGCCATCTGAACAACATTTTCCGTGTGTTACACACGGCCGGTCTTACGGCTAACCCCAAGAAATTTAATCTGGCATATGATCACATAGCATATCTAGGATATTTTATAGGGAAGGGACAACTTCGACCTCAAAAAAGTAAAATAGAGGCTATCCAGCTAGTTCCTACTCCCACAACAAAGAAGGAACTTTGCTCCTTCTTGGGGTTAATAGGTTATTAGCGACGATTTATACCCAGATATTCCACTTTGGCGGCCCCCCTTACAGACCTCCTTAAAAAAAAAACTGCCGTCCAAACTTTCTGCTCTTACACCGACCAACTCTCTAGCTTTCAACGCTTAAAGTCCTGTCTCACTACGGAGCCAGTTCTACGATGTCCTGATTTTGCTAAGGTCTTTCATCTTCACACCGATGCCTCTAACGTGGGGTTAGGAGCAGTCCTGTCCCAACCTGACGACGAGGGCCATAACCACCCGATTGTGTTTATTAGTAGGAAACTGTTGCCCAGGGAACAACATTATCCAATTATCGAGCGTGAATGTCTTGCTATCAAATGGGCCATAGAGAACCTGTGGTACTATCTCTTGGGGCATCCTTTTATTCTATACACTGACCATGCTCCCCTTATGTGGTTGGCCTCCAATAAGAACACCAACTCCTGCATCCTCAGGTGGTTTATGGAACTCCAACCCTTCTCTTTTCAGGTGCAGCACATTCCGGGAGCTCTTCAGTGTCCTGCGGACTATTTATCTAGATTTCCGGAACCGTCGGAACTATATCAGTCCCGATCTTGGAGTGGGGTGTGTAGCCGGGAGTCGGACTACCCAGACTCCGCGGCTACGTCACACATGATACCGGGAGCGGAATGCCGCTCCAACGACCCCTGGAAAAATGGCACCGAAGATACCGGGAACCCGTGTGACTGGATTCCTGTATCCTTACCTGGACAACAGATGGAAGAGGACGCGATCGCCATACCTGGGAACCCGGATATCCGGGTTCCCGATAGGATAGAAAGAAAAGCCGGACTACGCACGTGCGGTGCGTTAGGAAGAGAAGACGCTAAGGAGGAAGGAGCGGAACACGGAGGAGGAGCAGAGAAGAGAGCCGACAGCGCACAGGAGGAAGAACAGAAGGAGGCCAGTCCAGGAGATAATCCCAAGGGACGGGAAGGTCCAGAGGAGCCCGAACACCGCCACGTCCCAGGAGGGACGTGGCTCAGCCAGGTACGGTACTATTTAAAGGACAGCTTTCGTTTGACGAGAGGGAGGGAGGGAGGAGGCTGTGGGAGGCGAGGAAGGGGGAGGAGAGAGACGAGGGAAGGGAGACAAGAAGGGGAGAGGGTAGGACTTTAAGAGGGGTCCTTAAGTTACCGCAAAGTGCACAGAAATAAAAGGAAATCTACTTACCATTCACCGAGGTGACTTCACTGGACGCTTAAACTTTTGGTCACTACAATATCCTATCTGTGGGGAGCGCACATCTCTCTCTTTTCTCTTGCCCTAAATAAACAACTGTATAAAATCCCTAGACGTACCCGTATTTCCATTCTCCTTGTTTTCCCCGTCCACCTGGAAACACCGTCGGGGAATATCATCTCCAGTCATCGGGAACCCTGGGAAGAAGGAGACAACGGAGAATCACTACCCAGCAGGCCTCTAACCTTGGACAGTTATCAATTCAAAATTTGTATAAATAAAACACATTTACTCACCCTTTCATTTGAGTACCATAGTCCTTCTTATCGCTATGCCCACTGCCACACTGCCCCTCTTAACAGTTGATGGGCAAGTGAAATCATATGGGGGCCCTCTATGAATAAAAAAAAAATGGCGTCATAGCAATTATCTCCAGGAAATCTAATCTTACTCTATTATCTCACTCGACCTCTGACCTGCCTTAGGTCTAGAGCTCGCCCCCCACGGCCGCAGCACCACCCTGCTGTCTCCTGCCCCTGACCCCCGCCCACGCTGCTGTTAGCGTGTTCGAGGCCCTCCTCCACCTGCAGGCATCCTCCTGCGCCTCATCCCTGGTGCCTAGTGGGCTCTTGTAAGCTTCACTTGACCTGTGTGCCGCTTTTCGCCGTCCTGTAAGTTGTTTTTCTAATTTTCAGCGCCTTGCCCCCTTGCGCGTCTGCCCCCGTTGTGCCCCTTCTGATTGTGCTGCTTTTCGCCATCCTGTAAGTGTTTTTTTCCAAATTTCAGCGCCTTGCCTCCTTGCGCTTCTGCCCCCGTTGTGCCCCTCTGATTGCTGTACCCCAATTGTAACTTGTGCCATAATTGTATTTTGTGCCTGTTTTTAAACTTTTTTCCTTACTGTTTTGTGCCTTTTTCCCTGTTTTTTTCGCCCCTTGGGCGCTCCCTCTTGCTGATCTCCCCTTGCCGCTGCCTCCCTGCGGCCCGCCCCCCTCGCGCCCCCATTCGCCGCTCCCTCCCGCCTCCCGCCTCCCAGCTGCTTCTCCCTCCCCCTCCCTTCATAATGGCTGGCGCTGCGCGTCGCGAGTGAGCGACCTCTGACCTGCCTTAGGTCTAGAGCTCGCCCCCCACGGCCGCAGCACCACCCTGCTGTCTCCTGCCCCTGACCCCCGCCAATGCTGCTGTTAGCGTGTTCGAGGCCCTCCTCCACCCGCAGGCATCCTCCTGCGCCTCATCCCTGGTGTCTAGTGGGCTCTTGTAAGCGTCACTTGATCCGTGTGCCGCTTTTTGCCGTCCTGTAAGTTGTTTTTCTAATTTTCAGCGCCTTGCCCCCCTTGCGCGTCTGCCCCCGTTGTGCCCCTTCTGATTGTGCTGCTTTTCGCCATCCTGTAAGTGTTTTTTTCCAAATTTCAGCGCCTTGCCTCCTTGCGCTTCTGCCCCCGTTGTGCCCCTCTGATTGCTGTACCCCAATTGTAACTTGTGCCATAATTGTATTTTGTGCCTGTTTTTAAACTTTTTTCCTTACTGTTTTGTGCCTTTTTCCCAGGTTTTTTCGCCCCTTGGGCGCTCCCCCTTGCTGATCTCCCCTTGCCGCTGCCTCCCTGCGGCCCCGCCCCCCTCGCGCCCCCATTCGCCGCTCCCTCCCGCCTCCCGCCTCCCAGCTGCACCTCCGTCCCCCCTCCCTTCTTAATGGCTGGCGCTGCGCGTCGCGAGTGAGCGACCTCTGACCTGCCTTAGGTCTAGAGCTCGCCCGCCACGGCCGCAGCACCACCCTGCTGTCTCCTGCCCCTGACCCCCGCCCACGCTGCTGTTAGCGTGTTCGAGGCCCTCCTCCACCCGCAGGCATCCTCCTGCGCCTCATCCCTGGTGTCTAGTGGGCTCTTGTAAGCTTCACTTGACCCGTGTGCCGCTTTTCGCCATCCTGTAAGTTGTTTTTCTAATTTTCAGTGCCTTGCCCCCTTGCGCGTCTGCCCCCGTTGTGCCCCTTCTGATTGTGCCGCTTTTTGCCGTCCTGTAAGTGTTTTTTTCCAAATTTCAGCGCCTTGCCTCCTTGCGCTTCTGCCCCCGTTCTGCCCCTCTGATTGCTGTACCCCGATTGTAACTTGTGCCATAATTGTATTTTGTGCCTGTTTTTAAACTTTTTTCCTTACTGTTTTGTGCATTTTTCCCTGGTTTTTTCGCCCCTTGGGCGCTCCCCCTTGCTGATCTCCCCTTGCTGCTGCCTCCCTGCGGCCCCGCCCCCCTCGTGCCCCCATTCGCCGCTCCCATCCCGCCTCCCAGCTGCTCCCCCCTCCCTTCTTAATGGCTGGCGCTGCGCGTCGCGAGTGAGCGATCTCTGACCTGCCTTAGGTCTAGAGCTCGCCCCCCATGGCCGCAGCACCACCCTGCTGTCTCCTGCCCCTGACCCCCGCCCACGCTGCTGTTAGCGTGTTCGAGGCCCTCCTCCACCCACAGGCATCCTCCTGCGCCTCTTCCCTGGTGTCTAGTGGGCTCTTGTAAGCTTCACTTGACCCGTGTGCCGCTTTTCGACGTCCTGTAAGTTGTTTTTCTAATTTTCAGCGCCTTGCCCCCTTGCGCGTCTGCCCCGTTGTGCCCCTTCTGATTGTGCCGCTTTTCTCGTCCTGTACGTGTTTTTTTCCAAATTTCAGCGCCTTGCCTCCTTGCGCTTCTGCCCCCGTTGTGCCCCTCTGATTGCTGTACCCCGATTGTAACTTGTGCCATAATTGTATTTTGTGCCTGTTTTGAAACTTTTTTCCTTACTGTTTTGTGCCTTTTTCCCTGTTTTTTTCGCCCCTTGGGCGCTCCCCCTTGCTGATCTACCCTTGCCGCTGCCTCCCTGCGGCCCCGCCCCCCTCGCGCCCCCATTCGCCGCTCCCTCCCGCCTCCCAGCTGCTTCTCCCTCCCCCTCCCTTCTTAATGGCTGGCGCTGCGCATCCGCGCCGCTGGCGCGCCGGAGGCATGCCAGAGGCAAGCCCGTCTGCGCCCGTCCGCGCCTGGACCGCGCCCAGCGCCACCCCCCCCCTGGTCCGCACGCCCCCCGCACCCCCAGCCTCCGCTACTCGGCCAGCGAACTCCTCGCCCTCAACCCTGGCTCCTCCACAGAATGCTTCCAGGCCACCCCGAAGCACACCAAAGGACCTTTTTCCTGCCGCACCTGCAACTTCACCTGCAACAGAACAACGAAGCCAGCAACAACCAACACAAACCACCTGCACTGCATCCTCCTCAACACACGCCCCGCACGAAAGCACGCCATTGAGCTCTGGGACCTGCTCGACAGCGCCGCCCCAGACGTATCCTTCCTAACCGAAACCTGGTGGAACGACTCCTCGGCCCCAGACATCGCCATCGCCATCCCTGACGGCTAAATCACCAGAAGAGATCGCACCAACGGAATCGGCGGAGGAATAGCCATCGCGCACAAATCTACCCTCAAGATCCACACCCACACGGACGACACCCTCAAAACAGCCGAACACCTCCACTTCCAGATTCACACGGACCCCAACACTATCCTCAGAGGAACCCTCATATACCGTCCTCCAGGACCAAGAGCCCCCTTCAGCGACACCATCTCCGACCTCGCAAGCACCCACGCCCTCGCCTCTTCAGACTACATCCTCCTGGGAGACCTTAACTTCCACCTGGAGAACAACAATGACGCCAACACCGCATCACTGACCACCAACCTCTCCAACCTCGGACTCCGTCAACTGGTCAACACACCCACCCACATCGCCGGCCACACCCTTGACCCACTCTTCACTGCAAGCAACCACATCTCATTCAGCCACACCTCCGAACTCCACTGGACCGACCACCACTGCGTCCACTTCACCTTCAAGAGAAACACCGAACACCACCGCACCCCTCTACCGCCTCACCGCCGCTGGGGAAAAGTCACCGAAGATCTACTTGCCAGCACCCTCGCCAAAAACCCACCACCCGACCCCACCGACCCGGACTCCGCCGCCATCAACCTCCAACAATGGATCCTCAACTGCACCAACATCCTAGCACCACTCAAGAGACCCACCGTCAACCAAGAAAAGAAAAAAACAGCCGGTTCACAGACGAACTGACCACCTCCAAATGCACCTGCCAGAAACTCAAGAAAAAATGGATCCTCGAGCGCACACCCGTCAACCTTGCTACCCTCAAGGAAGCCAACCGCGAACACCACCAACTGATCCGACTCGCCAAACGCTCCCACTTCACAGAACGCCTTAACAACAACGCTCAAGACTGCAAAGAACTCTTCTAGTAGTGAAGGAACTCTCCAACCCCAATGCCAACATCAACGACGTCCCTCCATCCCAGAAACACTGCGATGATCTCTCCACCTTCTTCTACCAGAAAATCGCAGCCATCCACGACATCTTCAGCACCACACCTCTGCCAGACCCCACCCCCAACAACTCCACCCACGCCGACCGCATCACCACCTGGACCCAAGTAGACGACGCCGAAACCCTTAAGACCATGAACTCCATCCACTCAGGATCTCCCTCTGACCCCTGCCCACATCACGTTTTCAACAAAGCCGACGTCACCATCGCCCCCAAACTCCGCAAGATCATCAACCTTTCTTTCAACACCGCTACCTTCCCGGACAGCTGGAAGCACGCAGAAATCCAACCCCTCCTCAAGAAACCTAAGGCTGACCTCAACGACCTCAAAAACTTCCGACCGATCTCCCTCCTCCCTTTCCCAGCGAAAGTCATCGAGAAGATCGTCAACGCACAGCTCTCCCACTACCTCGAAGACAACTCCATCCTAGACCCTTCCCAATCCGGTTTCAGACGCAACCACAGCACAGAGACTGCACTCCTCGCCGCCACAGATGACATCAGACAACAAATGGACAACGGAGAAACCTCAGCCCTCATCCTCCTAGACCTCTCCGCTGCCTTCGACACGGTCTGCCACCGCACCCTACTAAATCGCCTCCACGGAGCCGGTATCCAAGACAAAGCCCTCAACTGGATCTCCTCTTTTCTCTCCGGCAGAACCCAGAGAGTCCGACTTGCACCCTTCCGCTCCGAAGCCACCAACCTCATCTGCGGCGTCCCCCAAGGCTCCTCACTAAGCCCAACGCTGTTCAACGTCTACATGGCCCCCCTCGCACAACTGGCCCGCCAGCACAACCTCAGCATCCTCTCCTACGACACCCAGCTCGTCCTCTCCCTGACCAAAGATCCTCTCACCGCCAAAGCCAACCTCCACGAGGGACTGAAATCCATCGCCGAATAGATGAGCAACAGCCGCCTGAAACTTAACTCCGACAAGACAGAAGTCCTCATCCTCGGTCGCACCCCCTCGGTCTGGAACGACTCTTGGTGGCCCCCCACCCACCCCAGCCTGCCACGCACGAAACCTCGGCTTCATCCTCGACTCCGCTCTCACCATGTCCAAACAGGTCAACGCTGTCTCCTCTTCCTGTTTTAACACCCTCCGCATGCTCCACAGGATCTTCAAGTGGATTCCAACAGGAACCAGAAAAACAGTGACCCAAGCCCTCGTCAGTAGCAGACTCGACTACGGCAACGCACTCTACACAGGCATCCCAACAAAAGACATCAAACGACTCCAACGCATCCAGAACTCATCCGCCCGCCTGATCCTCGACATACCCCGCCGATGTCACATCTCCCACCACCTGAAGGACCTCCACTGGCTCCCCGTGGACAAGAGGATCACCTTCAAACTCCTCACCCACGCACACAAGGCACTACACGACACCGGACCCACCTACCTGAACACCAGACTCAACTTCTACGCTCCCTCACGCCAACTACGCTCGGTCAACCTTGCCCTCGCCATCGTCCCCCGAATCCAGCGCAAGACCTCTGGCGGCAGATCCTTCTCCTACCTCGCCGCCAAGACCTGGAACTCACTCCCGACCTCACTACGCCAGACCCAGGACCTCCTCACCTTCAGGAGACTCCTCAAGGCATGGCTCTTCGAACGATAGCAGCTACCCCCCTCCCCCCCCAGCGCCTCGAAACCCTAACGGGTACATAGCGCGCTTTATAAATTTAATGATTGATTGATTGATTGATTGAACTGATGAGGAAGGTGGACTAGGTTACTAGACTTGCAGATGTCCTGAGCAACACCCTACATTTTTTTTATTACCGGTGATGAATTAATAATAGTAGGAGGAGATTTCAGTCTCCCCATTATTTAAACCTGGACAGACAATCAAATGACCCTCTCCCCTCCTCCAAATCACACAAGGCCTTGTTAAATGTTTGTACCAGATTTCACTTGAAAGACTGCTAGAGACTACAACACCCTGACACCATGGATTAAACCTTTTTCTCATTCCTCATATTCGAGAATTGACTACTTACTCATATCAAGCACCCACACTCATCTCATTGACCAGACTGACATAGTCCCCTGACTTATATCAGGCCACTCCTGTATATCTTTTACAATGTCAAGGACTAATACCAAACCAAAAAAAACATTTGGCCTTTTAGTGATGTGTTCCATTATAGACGACACCCACAGGTCGTGTATAGAAACAACTATATTAAAGAGAATTACTCGCCTGATATTGCAATACCTACTTTCTGGAATGCATTAAAGGCTACATTCAGGGACACCCTAATAGATATCCAGTCAAAGCTAAATAAAGAACATATCAATAAGGTAAGCTCCCTGGAAAATGAAAATTAAAATCTTGAGGCACTCCACATGACAAATCTGGACACCTGCACTCTCTCTCTCCTAATGTACAAAAACATGATATAATAGACTTTTAAGTGAGAAAGCAGGAGTCTGGATTAACAAATTCAAAAGTCTAAAACTCTGTGAGGTGAACAAAGCAGAGAAAAAGTTTGTCTCCTATATGAAACATAAATAAAACCAAAAACAAATTAACTCCATCAAAGACAAAATGAATAGTATATAAACAAACCCCAAACGATTCTAGACATGTGCAAAGAATTGTACGAATCTTTCTATAAAGATGACTCTCAAATATATCTCTTGAGTCCTGCAGATCCTATCTAGATACTTTAAACATACCCTAACTATCCCAGACTGACAGAAAGAATCGTAATCTCCCCACCAATGCAGACAGAATACAACTAGCAATTAAATCCTTTACATCAAACAAAGCCCCAGGCCCTGATGGCTTTACTGCTAACTTTTACAAAACATTTGCACCATCACTAATCCCTACATTGGTCGACCTTTTTCACCACTTTGCTGACTCTGGTTCCACATCGGGGACAGCATGTGAAACCACCATAGTTGTCATTCCAAACACAGCATAGACCTAAATCTAGCAAAAAAAACTACAGACCTATCTCCCTAATTAACTTAGATTCTAAGATATACGCCAAAATCTTATCCTAACACATCGAACAACTCCTACCTAAATTGATTAGTGGATCGCAAGTAGATTTTATGAAAGGCCAAATGTCAAACGACAATACCCGTCTACTTTGTCATATACTAGAAAAAGCCAAGATGTCGCCCTCCAAAACTGTGGCCTTCATAATAGATACTGATAAAAGCTTTTTGACAGGGTCTTGTGGGTCTTTCTTAAGGAAGCCTTGTCAAATTTCAGCCTCGGAAATTACTTTATCAAAATGGTTATGGTCCTGTCCAGCAACCCCTGTGCTAGAGTCAGGTCAGGAGGCCTTATATCCTCATGTTTTAATTTAGAAAGGCACTAGACAGGGATGTGTCCTATCCCCTTCTTTGTTTATCCTTACCTTAGAGTCGCTCCTCTACAATAGCCAGAACAACAACTTAATATCAGGCGTTAATTAAACGATGTAACATTTAAAGTAGCGTCATACGCAGATTATATTTTGATTACGACAGATAATGCTTGTCCATCCATTAAAGCACCTATTAATAACATTGGTAATTATGCAAGAATCGCTGGCTATAGCCTCAATAAAGACAAAGCCAAAGTGAAAGGACTAAATAACTTCTGCTCGTAGAAGTCATTGGAGACTCCCAAATGACATGGCAATCTGGCTACCTAAAATATTTAGGGATAGGATTTGGTGCAGATCTAATGTATACCCTTTCTCAACAGCTGAAACCCTAAACTAATAACCTGGTGGGGCCACATAGAGACCATAAAATGATAATTACACCTATAGTAAATTACCTTATATCCATGCTTCCACTCACCCTTGCAGATGATTTCCACAGCAAATTAGACAAACTTTTAAATACTTTCATCTGGCTAAATAAACGCCCCAAAATCTTGATTAAAAACCTCCGATCCCTATCTCCCTTGGCGGTGAAAATCTCAAAGACTTCAGAAGCTACCAAAGAACCCTTCCTGTCCAAAAAGGGTTCCATGTGGTTTCTCCCCCCCCACCATACTACACTCCAGCCTGGTTCCTAGTCACACAGGCAATACTAGAAGATTCTCATCCCATCATACTACTCTTCACTAAATGTAAGCCCTCCTTATCAGCCGAATAACATTTTCAAATGTTCAAAATTGCCTTTCCCAAACTTGCCACAAACTTGGAAATTCTGATAAAGCACTCTAGCATGGTCTCTCTATGGTATAGCCCCCAGTCAAGATTGAGGGCTCTCCACATCATTGAAAATCCTGGTCTTCCAAGGGGATCAACTTGTTGTAACATTTAGACCCCAAAAACTACACCTCTCCTTTGGAGAACTACAGAATCGATGTGGCCTAGAGAACAAGGACCTTTATGATTTGCTCAAACTAAAGGCCTGTATATCAAAGGCCAATCACACTTTTTAAGAACCTTCCCTCCCTAAATTGATTGCTGTTAGTAATGGTCAGGGACAACTGGTCTCTAGCTACTATAAACGCTTACAACCAACTTCCACATGCCTAAACCAAGCCGTACAAAAAATGGGACCAGAATATCTCTATTTCCCAAGAGAACTCGAACTTTATTTGTAAATCACTCCTGTCTCACAGAATCATACCAGTACTCTCGCAAACTAAGTTCATAGAGTTTTTTGGACCTCCAACTTGATTTCATAAAATTGGTCTCAAAGCTGACCGAACTTGTTGAAATTGTAATAAGGAAACTGCTGACTTACAACACTTGCTCTTTTACTGCAGCGCTATCAACAAGATCTGGGAAGGAGTATTTGAATTTCTCTATCATTTTTGGGGTCTTTGATTGACAGTCAGGTTACTCTCTGTTGAAGCAAGGATGCTCACTCAAGTCAGGGTAAAAGAGAATCACCCTCAACTAATCCCTGCTTACCCCCTTGGTAGCGTGGCAGAGCAGTAGGCTTAACTTCAGAGTGCTAGGTGTAAAGTATTTGTACCAACACACACAGTAACTTAATAAAAACACTACAAAATGACACAACACCAGTTTAGAAACATAGAACATATTTATCTAAACAAAACAAGACAAAAACAACAAAAATCTACAATACACAAGTCAAGTTATCAATTAAAAAACAAAAAGGGTGTTTATAGTTTAAAACACACACTAACACTGTTAGCGTGAAAATGTACCTTGGGTGCATCAAAAATAACCCCGCACAGGCGAGTGTGTGTCAAAAAGGGCTTGCGATGCGTCGATTTCACTCATGATCAAGATGTTGCGTTGTTTCTTCTTTCGTCAGGTCGGGGCACGTCGTTTCATCTCTCGGCAGGAGAGCTTTGCGTTGATCCGGTCAGCACTCTCGGGTCCGGGCAGGCCTTGTGTTGTTTTTACACTCCCAGCGATGTTTGCATCAGAAATCCAGCCGCATGATGATCCGAAAACCACGCAGCATGGGTTGCGATCTCCTAGCCTCTGTCAGCGAAGCTACGTGTAATTTCTCCAGTTCAGTGCGCTGATTCTTCGGTCGTGTTTCTAGCGAGCGTCGATTTTCAGCCGCAGAGCCGGCGCGCGTCGTTTCTTCAGCCGCAGATCAGAATTGCGTCGATCTTTTCTCTGCAACGCGTCCTGTGCGTGGATGTTTCCTCTTAGGCTGCCCGCTTCTCCTTTCAGGGTCCCAGGAACTGGATGGGCACAACAGGGCAGAGTAGGAGTCTCTCCAGAGACTCCAGGTGCTGGCAGACAGAAGTCTTTGCTGTCCCTGAGACTTCAAACAACAGAAGGCAAGCTCTAAATCAAGCCCTTGGAGATCTTCACAAGATGAAAGGCGCACAAAGTCCAGTCTTTGCCCTCTTACTCTGGCAGAAGCAGCAACTGCAGGATAGCTCCACAAATCACAGTCACAGGCAGGGCAGCTCTTCTTTCTTAGCTCCAGCTCTTCTCCAGGCAGAGGTTCCTCTTGGATTCCAGAAGTGTTCTAAAGTCTGTGGTTTTGGATGCCCTTCTTATACCCAATTTCTCCTTTGAAGTAGGCCTACTTCAAAGTAAAGTCTCCTTTGAATGTGAAATCCTGTTTTGCTGAGGCCAGGCCCCAGACGCTCACCAGGGGGTTGGAGACTGCATTGTTTGAGGTCAGGCACAACCCTTTCAGGTGTAAGTGACCACTCCTCGCCTCCCTCCTAGCACAGATGGCTCATCAGGAAATGCAGACTACACCCCAGCTCCCTTTGTGTCACTGCCTAGTGTGAGGTGCAGCCAGCCCAACTGTCAAACTGACACAGACAGGGAATCCACAAACAGACAGAGTCACAGAAATTGTATAAGCAAGAAAATGCCCACTTTCTAAAAGTGGCATTTTCAAACACACAATATTAAAATCAACTTTACTAAAAGATGTATTTTTAAATTGTGAGCTCAGAGACCCCAAACTCCATATGTCCATCCGCTCCCAAAGGGAATCTACACTTTAATCAGATTTAAAGGTAGCCCCCATGTTAACCTATGAGAGGGACAGCCCTTGCAACAGAGAAAAACGAATTTAGAAATATTTCACTGTCAGGACATATAAAACACATTACTATATGTCCTACCTTAACCATACACTGCACCCTGCCCTTTGGGCTACCTAGGGCCTACCTTAGGGGTGCCTGACATGTATGAACAGGGAAGGTTTAGGCCTGGCAAGTGGGTACACTTGCCAAGTCGAATTTACAGTTTAAACTGCACACACAGACACTGCAGTGGCAGGTCTGAGACATGATTACAGAGCTACTTATGTGGGTGGCACAACCAGTGCTGCAGGCCCACTAGTAGCATTTGATTTACAGGCCCTGGGCACCTCTAGTGCACTGTACTAGGGACTTACTAATAACTCAAATATGCCAATCATGGATAAGCCAATTAAATACACATTTTGTAAAGGAGCACTTGCACTTTTGCACTGGTTAGCAGTGGTAAAGTGCCAGGGGTGTGGAATTTATTAAAATATCTACTTGTCCAGGGGACAGGTTGCTTCTCAAATCTACTTGTCCTGTAAAAAGATCTACTTGTCCCTTTGGTGCCATGTAGTGTGGCGACAAATTATGGCAGCAATTAATAGCCTCTCTGATTATGCCAGGGCAACTACCATAGTAGGGCTTGAATACTTGGAGTTTCAATCCCTACTGTAGCAATTTCCTTATTTTGCCACCTTTCTGCAGATCTGCATACTGGGGCTGGAGGAAGCAGTAAGCAATAGTTTCAGGGCTGGAATGCCTTTGAGTCTGCAAACCTACTAACCTGCATGTTTTAAAGATTTTTACCAGCTTCTCTCTAATATTTTCCCATAATAAGAAAGGTTGGACATTTACTCCTGACAATGGCAGAATTAGAACTTCTTCCAGGGTTGGGAAGAAAGTGGCTGGAGGGAAAATGAACTTGCAAATGCTCAATAGATTTTCACATGAGCAAATCTACACATCGTATTTACCCATGCTAAAATACAGTTCACAAATATTTTATAGGGGTACGACATATACCATGGGTGCACTTTTGTGACTTTCTTTAAGAATTTGGGGCCACATGTAGGTAGGTTCAGATTTGTGACCTGCAAATTGCGAGTCGCAAATCCGAATGTAGGATGGTGTCCTTGACACCATCTGTGATTCGCAAGGGCTTCGCAAATGCCCACCTCATGAATAATCATGAGGTGGGTCGCAATTTGCGATCCCCTCGCGAATGGTGGCCTGCTGGAAACAGCAGACCACCATGTCTGTGACTGCTTTTCAATAAAGCAGTTTTTTTTGTTTGTTTTTGTAATGCAGCCCGTTTTCCTTAAAGGAAAACGAGATGCATAACAAAAACGAAAAATGAAACGTTTTCGTTTCATTTTTTCCGAGCAGGCAGTGGTCCGCAGGACCACCGCCTGCTCTGAAAAAATGTTTACAGTGACATTCACAATGGGGAAGGGATCCCATGGGGATCCCCTCCCTTTTGCGAAAGTGTTAGCACCCATTTGAAATGGGTGCAAACTGCGATTGGTTTGCGCCCGCGTTCGCGGTCACAAAACAATCCTACATTGCACTGCGAGTTGCAATTAGGAAGGGAACACCCCTTACTAATTGCGAGTCGCAAACCCGTTTTGTGATTCGGTAACCAGGTTACTGAATCGCAAAACTGGGTTTGTGTGTATCGCAATGTGCTTTTTGCATGTCGCAAACAGCGACATGCAAAAAGCTACCTACATGTGGGTCTTGGTTCCTAATTAGGTCTGGTGTTAACAAAGACATTTTGTTTTTATTAAACTTCTATTTCTCTCTCTTTCGGCTGGCTTTACTGTGAGCGATCGCATTCTGCTCTTCCACAAGGAGCATATTGCCACACAAAGTAGTTTTGTTCAGTGTCAGGAACTACAGTGGCAATCAGTGACGTAACGAAACTGGAGGGTGCCCCTTTGCAAAGAACATGGAGGAGCCCCCTCTCCAGACTCACTCAGGGCAGGTGCTGTGCTGGAGGGGCCCCCTGGAGGGCGGCTGCGGGCCTTTGTTATGCTGCTGGTGGCAACGTGTGCTTTAAGAGTTCAAAAACTTTTTGGGGGGGTTTTGCCAATGTTTGTTACAATGTTGAGGGCCTGGTAGCTCCCACAACAATAAAGTGTTACAAAAGCCATGTCAAAACAAGACACGCATTGATGAAACTAAAAGACTTATAAAAATATGTCAGATCAGTTGGCTTTGTCAGTGTTTGTTTATTTTCATGCTTCCCATAATCGTGTTGAAAATGGTTACACTGATTTTCCATTAGAAATATTTTTGGGAAATACTAGCATGCATCAACACATTTTACTAAATGACACTTCATTTGCATATAATCAGAGAGCATTCTGGAAGCATTATACTTAGCCTCTTAGCCTAAACTTTTCAAACGTGTGTACACGTTTTTTTTTTTTTTGTACTGGAACCAACGTCAGTAGTGAAGTGTGACCTTAAAACATTTATTTACAGCACTCACCCTAATAATGAAGGCTTTCAAATAATGAACCATAAATACAAGTTCGAACAGCATTATCTTTTGGAAACACATTACCTCAACTGCAGAGAATTCCACTCTCTGTAAACAGGCAGCCAAAGGGTTTGGGCTGCAGGGGGTTGGGCCTACTTGTCCCAAGGACAAAGTAAACATAAAAACTTGTTGCCATTGACCCCAAACAAGATGTCCCGAACGCTCTCAAATAGATTGCCTCCTTCCTTACAGGACATACTCAATGCATTCGGCTGCCTCCCTTCACCTCCGAACCCAAGAACTTCATATGCGGCATACCCCAAGGATCATCTCTGAGCCCCACACTGTTCAAAACCCACATGCCCCTTCCCCTGTAGCGGACATCATCAGGACCCATAGTCTCAACATCATATCCTTTGCAGATGACACACAGCTCATCCTCTTGCTCACCGAAGACCCATCCACCACCAAAACAAACTTCTGCGACAATGTAGCAAAGTGGATGAAAGCCAACTGCCTCGCTCAACTCTGACAAAACGGAAGTACTGATCTTCGGGAGAAACACACCCATTTGGGAAAAAAGCTGGTGGCCAGCCGAACTCGGGCCCACTCTCGCGCCAACAGACCATGCACACAACCTTAGCATCATGCTTGACAGTGAAAATCAACTGAGTCACCTCCTCCTGCATCCACACTCTTTGCATGCTCTGCAGAATCTTCACATGGATCCCTGTCAACACAAGGAAAACTGTCACCCAGGCCCTCATCGCCAACCACCTAGATTACGGCAAAGCACACTATTCCGGTATCTCCACCCAACTCCTCAGAAGACTCCAGACCATACAGAACACAGCAGCTAGATTCATCCTGGGCCTCCCCAAAGTGGCCCACATCTCCCCTCACCTCAGAATCCTCCACTGGCTCCCCATCCCGAGGTGATGGTAGTTCAAGATCCTCATGCACGCCTACAAGGCTCTACACGATTAAGGAACAGCCTATATCAACCACTGAATGAACTTCCATTAACCTGCCAGTGACCTGAGACCTCCTCTCTAGCCCACACACCCTTCCCCCCGCATCTGTTGCAGCCACAGCAGGGCCGCTCCTTCTCCTACATCGCCTCCAGGACCTGGAACGACCTGCCCCTCCACCTCCAAACAGCTCCCTTCCTTACAGACTTCAGAAAGAAACTCAAGACCTGGCTCTTTGACTGAGACCTCCACCCCAGAGGCCAGACACCCACAGGGGTGATAGTGCTGCGTTTTACTGGGTGATTGACTGATTGACAGTAAGATATATTTCCTGACCCTTTATGATGAAGTTAGTCATGTCCTCCACTTACGCAGATACCATTTGATCTAGATCCCCATTCCTCTCAAATGCACCTGTTTCTCTGCTTCATTTATACTGAACTCCTTTATGCTTCTGTAGATTCCTTCTGTGGTCTTATTTCGGTGGCGATGGGCGATTGGATGGATGAATTTATGGATGCCTGTATGGGGTTTTAAAAAGGACAAACCCAGATATGAAGCAACAGAACACTATGCAATGTGGGATGAAAGGTCCACTATCGTTCAACAAGATAAAGGATGCTTCTTCTTTCATATGCCCTGATGTTGAGAGAGCCTGCCAGTCGTTTGACTGTTAGGAAATCCTGCTAAGTGTTAGCTATTGCCAAAGTGTCAGACCCTCCATACAGAGGGCACAATACCCTACTGTGCCCTACTTGTTGCAGCACCACATGGCTGTTGTGTTGCCCTTAGCACAAGGACTGACCTGCCCTTGATGGAAGGCAGAACAGCCCTCAGGACAAACAGCATTGTACATAGCTTCTTCATGTAGGAGGCTGGCCTGGCTTATAGTGGGTACCTTGTGGTACTTACACCCTGTGCCAGGTCCAGTTATCCCTTATTAGTAGAATAGAGGTGTTTCTAGCAGCTTAGGCTGATAGAAGGTAGCTATGGCAAAGCAGCTTAGGGTGAACTAGGAGACATGCAAAGCTCCTACTATACCAATTATATCATATAGTACAATATTATAAGAAAACACAATACTCAGAGTTACTAAAAATAAAGGTACTTTATTTTCATGACAATATGCCAAAAGTATCTCAGAGAATACCCTCACTTAGGAGGTAAGTAATATACACAAGTTATATGTACACAAACCCAAAACAGGTAAGTAATAGTAAGAAAAGTAATGCAAACAGTGTAGAATTACAATAAGATGCAATAGATGAACATAGGTCTAGGGGCAACACAAACCATATACTCCAAAAGTGGAATGCGAATCATGAATGGACCCCAGACCTATGGGAGCTTGTAGAGGGTGGCTGGGACTGTAAGAAAACAGTCAGGGTGTCCAAGATACCCCACCTCAAGACCCTGAAAAGTAGGAGTAAAGTACCCCTACTACCCCAATAGGACACAATAGTCGTGATAGGGGGATTCTGCAAGAACCACAAACACCAGCAAAGCACTGAAGACGGATTCCTGGACCAGAGGACCTGCAAGGCAAGGGGACCAAGTCCAAAAGTCGCGATAGTGTCCAGCGGGGGCAGGAGCCCAGGAAACCACGGATGAAGGTGCAAGAAGGCTGCCTCCGGATGGAAGAAGCCTAGGATTCTGCAACAACGAAGAGAGCTAGGAACTTCTTCTTTGGATGGAAGATGTTCCACGGCGTGCTGGAGGTTGCAGAAGTGTTTCCACACAGAAATACCGCAAACAAGCCTTGCTAGCTGCAAGGGTTGCGGTAGAGGTTTTTGAGTGCTGCTGGGGACCAGGAAGGACCAGGATGTCGCCCCTTGGAGGAGGAGACAGAGGGGGCGCTCAGCAACTCAGAGAGCCCCCACAGAAGCAGGCAGCACCCGCAGAAGTACTGGAGCAGGCACTTAGAAGATTTGTGAACCAGAGCTGGCTCAGAGTCACAAAGGATGGTCCCACGACGTCGGAGTCCAACTCAGAGGGTTGAGCACTGCAGGACGGAGAGCTGGGGACCCAGGCTAGGCTGTGCACAAAGGAATATTTGGAGAAGTGCACAGAAGCCGGAGCAGCTGCAAATCATGCAGTACACAGGTTTGCAGTCTAGCGTGGGAAGGCAATGACTTACCTCCACCAAACTTGGACTGAAGGATCACTGGACTGTGGGGGTCACTTGGATATAGCACCTGTGTTCCAGGGACCATGCTGGTCAAGATGAGAGGGGACCCAGAGGACTGGTGATGCAGAAGTTTGGTGCCTGCGTTAGCAGGGGGAAGACTCCATCAACCCACGGCAGATTTCTTCGGGATTTCCAGTGCAGGGTGAAGGCAGACAGCCCTCAGAGCATGCACCACTAGGAAGCAGTTGATAAAGCTGGCAGGATTAGGCGCTACAATGTTGCTGGTAGTCGTCTTGCTACTTTGTTGTGGTTTTGCAGGCATCCTGGAGCAGTCAGCGGTCGATCCTTGGCAGAAGTCGAAGAGGGAAGTGCAGAGGAACTCTGGTGAGCTCTTGCATTCGTTATCTGAAGAATACCCCAGAGGAGAGACCCTAAATAGCCAGAAAAGGAGGACTGGCTACCAAGAAAGGAGGACTGGCTACCAAGAAAGGTAAGAGCCTATCAGAGGGGGTCTCTGACGTCACCTGCTGGCACTGCCCACTCAGAGCAGTCCAGTGTGCCCCGAACACCTCTGTTTCCAAGATGGCAGAGGTCTGGGACACACTGGAGGAGCTCTGGGCACCTCCCCTGGGAGGTACTTGTCAGGGGAGTGGTCACTTCCCTTTCCTTTGTCCAGTTTCGCGCCAGAGCAGGGCTGGGGGATCCCTGAACCAGTGTAGACCGGCTTATGCAGAGATAGGCACCATCTGTGCCCATCAAAGCATTTCCAGAGGCTGGGGGAGGCTACTCCTCCCCAGCCCTTCACACCTATTTCCAAAGGGAGAGGGTGTAACACCCTCTCTCAGAGGAGGGAGAGGGTGTAACACCCTCTCTCAGAGGAAATCCTTTGTTCTGCCTTCCTGGGCTGGGGCTGCCCAGACCCCAGGCAGGCAGAAACCTGTCTGAGGGGTTGGCAGCAGCATCAGCTGTAGTGGAAACCCCGGAAAGGCAGTTTGGCAGTACCCCGGTTCTGTGCTAGAGATCCGGGGGATCATGGAATTGTCACCCCCAATACCAGAATGGTATTGGGGGTGACAATTCCATGATCTTAGACATGTTACATGGCCATGTTCGGAGTTACCATTGTGACGCTATACATAGGTAGTGACCTATGTATAGTGCACGCTTGGAATGGTGTCCCCGCACTCACAAAGTCTGGGGAATTTGCCCTGAACGATGTGGGGGCACCTTGGCTAGTGCCAGAGTGCCCACACACTAAGTAACTTGGCACCCAACCTTCATCAAGTGAGGGTTAGACATATAGGTGACTTATAAGTTACTTATGTGCAGTGAAAAATGGCTGTGAAATAACGTGGACGTTATTTCACTCAGGCTGCAGTGAATTGCCTGAGCTCCCTATGGGTGGCAAAAGAAATGCTGCAGCCCACAGGGATCTCCTGGAACCCCAATACCCTGGGTACCTAAGTACCATATACAAGGGAATTATATGGGTGTACCAGTGTGCCAATGAGAATTGGTAAATTTAGTCACTAGCCTGCAGTGACAAATTTAGAAAGCAGAGAGAGCATAAACACTGAGGTTCTGGTTAGCAGAGCCTCAGTGATACAGTTAGGCACCACACAGGGAACACATACAGGGCACATACTATGAGCACTGGGGTCCTGCCTAGCAGGATCCCAGTGACACAAGGGCTAAAACAACATGCATACAGTGAAAAATGGGGGTAACATGCCAGGCAAGATGGTACTTTTCCTACACTTTACCAGAGCCAAAGACCTCTGTTCTCCACTTCATCCAGATGGCCACCCTAGCCCAGAGATGATGATCAGGGGTGTGGAATTTATTAAAATATCTACTTGTCCAGGGGACAGGTTGCTTCTCAAATCTACTTGTCCTGTAAAAAGATCTACTTGTCCCTTTGGTGCCATGTAGTGTGGCGACAAATTATGGCAGCAATTAATCGCCTCTCTGATTATGCCAGGGCTACTACCATAGTAGGGCTTGAATACTTGGAGTTTCAATCCCTACTGTAGCAATTTCCTTATTTTGCCACCTTTCTGCAGATCTGCATACTGGGGCTGGAGGAAGCAGTAAGCAATAGTTTCAGGGCTGGAATGCCTTTGAGTCTGCAAACCTACTAACCTGCATGTTTTAAAGATTTTTACCAGCTTCTCTCTAATATTTTCCCATAATAAGAAAGGTTGGACATTTACTCCTGACAATGGCAGAATTAGAATTTCTTCCAGGGTTGGGAAGAAAGTGCCTGGAGGGAAAATGAACTTGCAAATGCTCAATAGATTTTCACATGAGCAAATCTACACATCGTATTTACCCATGCTAAAATACAGTTCACAAATATTTTATAGGGGTACGACATATACCATGGGTGCACTTTTGTGACTTTCTTTAAGAATTTGGGGCCACATGTAGGTAGGTTCAGATTTGTGACCTGCAAATTGCGAGTCGCAAATCCGAATGTAGGATGGTGTCCTTGACACCATCTGTGATTCGCAAGGGCTTCGCAAATGCCCACCTCATGAATAATCATGAGGTGGGTCGCAATTTGCGATCCCCTCGCGAATGGTGGCCTGCTGGAAACAGCAGACCACCATGTCTGTGACTGCTTTTCAATAAAGCAGTTTTTTTGTTTGTTTTTGTAATGCAGCCCGTTTTCCTTAAAGGAAAACGAGATGCATAACAAAAACGAAAAATGAAATGTTTTCGTTTCATTTTTTCAGAGCAGGCGGTGGTCCGCAGGACCACCGCCTGCTCTGAAAAAATGTTTACAGTGACATTCACAATGGGGAAGGGGTCCCATGGGGATCCCCTCCCTTTTGCGAAAGTGTTAGCACCCATTTGAAATGGGTGCAAACTGCGATTGGTTTGCGCCCGCGTTCGCGGTCACAAAACAATCCTACATTGCACTGCGAGTTGCAATTAGGAAGGGAACACCCCTTACTAATTGCGAGTCGCAAACCCGTTTTGTGATTCGGTAACCAGGTTACTGAATCGCAAAACTGGGTTTGTGTATCGCAATGTGCTTTTTGCATGTCGCAAACAGCGACATGCAAAAAGCTACCTACATGTGGGTCTTGGTCCCTAATTAGGTCTGGTGTTAACAAAGACATTTTGTTTTTATTAAACTTCTATTTCTCTCTCTTTCGGCTGGCTTTACTGTGAGCGATCGCATTCTGCTCTTCCACAAGGAGCATATTGCCACACAAAGTAGTTTTGTTCAGTGTCAGGAACTACAGTGGCAATCAGTGACGTAACGAAACTGGAGGGTGCCCCTTTGCAAAGAACATGGAGGAGCCCCCTCTCCAGACTCACTCAGGGCAGGTGCTGTGCTGGAGGGGCCCCCTGGAGGGCGGCTGCGGGCCTTTGTTATGCCGCTGGTGGCAACGTGTGCTTTAAGAGTTCAAAAACTTTTTGGGGGGGTTTTGCCAATGTTTGTTACAATGTTGAGGGCCTGGTAGCTCCCACAACAATAAAGTGTTACAAAAGCCATGTCAAAACAAGACACGCATTGATGAAACTAAAAGACTTATAAAAATATGTCAGATCAGTTGGCTTTGTCAGTGTTTGTTTATTTTCATGCTTCCCATAATCGTGTTGAAAATGGTTACACTGATTTTCCATTAGAAATATTTTTGGGAAATACTAGCATGCATCAACACATTTTACTAAATGACACTTCATTTGCATATAATCAGAGAGCATTCTGGGAGCATTATACTTAGCCTCTTAGCCTAAACTTTTCAAACGTGTGTACACGTTTTTATTTTTTTTGTACTGGAACCAACGTCAGTAGTGAAGTGTGACCTTAAAACATTTATTTACAGCACTCACCCTAATAATGAAGGCTTTCAAATAATGAACCATAAATACAAGTTCGAACAGCATTATCTTTTGGAAACACATTACCTCAACTGCAGAGAATTCCACTCTCTGTAAACAGGCAGCCAAAGGGTTTGTGCTGCAGGGGGTTGGGCCTACTTGTCCCAAGGACAAAGTAAACATAAAAACTTGTTGCCCTTGACCCCAAACAAGATGTCCGGGCGATAGGAATTCCACATCCCTGCACAGTGCCCAGAGTAACAAAAACAGAAAAATATGAGTCCAGCACACATCAACACCCTGGGAAACTGAAAAAAAAAGTTAAGGGAGACCACGCCAAAGATGAAAAGTCTAACAGCTTTCAAACTAAACAAGAGTTTCTGTCAATCATCGTGGGATTTTTTAATCCTCGCCTACCCTCCCCAGCGATGCTTTACCAGATATTCTACTAACAGCAGCCTGTAGATTCATCCTTAACAATTGGAAAAACACTGCAGCCACCTCCTTCAAATCCTGGCTGAACTGGATTGCGTATATAAGAGGCACTGATAACATCACCTTACAGCACTCCCCTTGGAAAACACAACATAGATGTCTATGGGGAAAACTTGATGACTATTTCAATAACAATAATCCTCCATGAGCCCTGAGTCTACTGCACTTGACATCCCCCATCTACTGCTCTTGACATCCTCCTCTATCACCAACTCCGCACTGCATGCCGCACTTTGCATGACACATTTCCGGTGCCCGATACGGCTTAACAATATAATGCACAGAATAATCTATTTCAGGGGAAATTGTCTGTTACAGGTCATCCTATTGTTCTTTAGATAGTGTCCCTAGGGAGGATTGGTGAAGAAACAGTTTAATCTCCACTAAGTTTGACATGTCTGTAGACCATACAATTGGTAAAACTCTTTGAAAACTTCTCAGATTCAGATATTCTGAATTGCTCTTGTTCTAACACTTTATGGATGTGAATTTTGAGACTAGCTGGTGCCTTTTGCCTGTCCAAAGGTAGAGTAAATGTTAATATGCTTGCACCGTTTGTGTGGCATTTCCCTTTTTCCTGTAATAACTTTAAAATGCACATTCATTATATTTCTATTATGATTTAGGTTCCTGAGCATCCTGTAGCACTAAGGCCCCAATTATGAGGAGCCAAGTATTTCTAGACACTTACACACCTGAAAAAACAGGAACACCAGACAGAATTTGGTGAAATCACCCAGAAAGGGGTGCAGCCGCATCAATTTTGAGAACATATTCCCCTAGTCAGATGATGATATTGTGTGATAATACCACCAGTATCGGTAATGCCATGTGAAATAATACAGTTTACAGTATTACTTGACCTAAGTATTTTTTTATTGCAGGATAACGTTGGTTTAGTCCTGATGTCGGACCTCTTATCAACCATTTTCAGTGAGATCTTTGTTTTGTACCGTTGACCATTTCATTCTTCTTTCCAGACGCATAGGTGTTTTTGGAACCTTTTGCTGGCCTGATTAGATTTTTCTTGTAGGATAGGTCATATTATCGCCTCATGGCTCTTCATCCACTGTTCTGCATTATTTCTATTTTAATGTCACATTACTAGTGCCCCATTGCTTGGTTGTTTTTGACCCTACCCGAGTTACCAATTCCTGGGGCTTTAGTACCACATTAGGGTCAGAACTAGTCAGCATTATGTGTGGTACTCTGAGGTCCCATTAGAAATGAGAAATTACTACGGAGATCCGTATTTCCATTTCTTAATCCGTTGATTATTCTTCATTTCCCGTCCAATATGACTATTGGCAGTTGGAGTCTCCACATGAAAGACACATGATCTGCAGAGTTTCTGCAGCTCTTGTAATAGCAATGGGGCTACTCATAATAAGAGCCTTAGGCAATTTTTGCGGGATTGCTTCAGACAGCAGACATCCTTGTATCCCATATTTTAATATACTCTGAGAGTGGGCTTGGGGTCAGCTCTTTGTTCATGAATGGATGGCTTTCTTCTCAATCTCAGTTCTCCGCTCCTTATTCAATGGCTTTCCTCCCTATTCTTGGCTTTATTTGGCCTTGAAGCAGTTTAGATTCACTATTTTTTTTTGAGTGTTTGAATTTATCCTTGAACTTCTGATACCAAAGAACGTTGTTTTCTTTTTCACGTTTGTATGGCATTGGAGTTTAACACTGGATTTGAGTGCATCGCCTGTTCTGTTCCTTCTTGTAGGTTGTATGTTTGTGTTAGTGCTGAATTTGTAGCACAACACCCCATCTGTTTTTTTCTCCTGTAGATGCTTTTGACAACTCTCTGGGTGCCTCATTTTGTTGCTTTTTTCACTTTGGAGTTTGCTGTTCGCTTCTGGCTATCATTTTTCCATCATTTGATAACCTTGACACTGAAGTCCTAGGGAATGTGAGGAGTTGATTCTTTCATCTTCTTTTGGCATGATTAACATTTTGATTAAGCATGCTGAGAGAAAAAGGGAGGCACTACTATTAGAAATTTCCAAAGTAGAACTATAAACCAAGAGTGTAAGCCTACCAGAGGATACAGAGAAAAACTACAGAATTCTAAAGGGTGCCCTTGTTGCACACCAGTTATATATACAAGACAAAAAATAGAAGAAACTCAGAAGAGATGATAATGAATATCGTAAATATGATGACATCAGATTACTGGGGCATTTGCAGACAGATCCCAAGGGGGGAAACTCCAATCCAGCCTTGGCCAGTGCAACTGATGTCTCCAGCATCTCCAGTGGGTGTAGCGAGGCACTGGATGGTGCTTCAGGGACACATGATGGAACTTCAGGAAGTACACCTGCATCTTTTTTAGAGCAAGTAGAACAATACAGATGGGGACAAAGATTGAATTACAACGCCTCCACTTGGCTGTTCCCTTTTTCTTAAAACACCTGCCGCTGCATCCTTGCGGCCCCTCCCGCCTCCCCCCACCTCCTCACTGTCCGTTTTCCTTCTCTGAGCCAAAACCCCCCGCCGCTGTGTCCCTGCGGCCCCTCCTGCCTCCCCCCAACTCCTCACCATCCGTTTTCCTTCTCTGAGCCAAAAACCCCAGCCGCTGCGTCCCCTGTGGCCTCTCCCGCCTCCCCCCACCTCCTCACTGTCCGTTTTCCATCTCTGCGCCAAAAACCCCTGCTGCTGCATCCCCGCGGCCCCTCCCGCCTCCCCCCACCTCCTCACCATCCGTTTTCCTTCTCTGAGCCAAAAACCCCCGCCGCTGCGTCCCCGCGGCCCCTCCCGCCTCCCCCCACCTCCTCACCATCCGTTTTCCCTTTTGCTTTTCCCACCGCTGCAAATCCCTGTGCCCCACCCCTCCAGCCTTCCCATTCGCCCAGCCCTCCCTCCTCCCAGCTGCCACTCCCTCCCTCCTCCCCATTTATGGCAACTGCGGCGCGGACGCGCGCAGCGCTGGTGCGCCGAAGGCGCGCCAAAGGCAAGCCCGTCTGCAACTGTCTGCGCAAAGACCGCACCCAGCACCAGTCCCCCTGGCCCCTCAGACAAATCTACTCCCCCCTCACCCTCCACTCACTCAACCCAGGTCCCCGCCCCACCTGCACCCTTTCCAGCCCCACACACACACTCATGGCCCCTTCACCTGCTACACCTGTCATTTCTCCTGCTCCTCATCCCTCACACCACACACCAACCATAGTGACCCCCCTACAACAAACACAACACCCCCAACGCAATACTCACCTGCTCTGCCCTCACCCCCACCAACCGGCCCGCCGCACACCACCCCACAACTAGAACACACCCCGCAACAACACCCTCATGCACCACACCAACACCACCCACCACAACCACCTCAACTGCCTGCTCCTCAACACCCGCTCCCTTCACACACATGCCATAGAACTCTGGGAGCTCATCACATCATACTCACGTGACATCGCCTTCCTCACGGAAACCTGGACCAGCCCCTCCTCGGAACCCGACATAGCGATCGCCACCCCCAAGGGATACAAACTCCAACGCAAAGACCACCTCATCAGGCCAGGTGGTGGCATCGCCATCCTATACAGGGACACCATCAAAGTCACTACCAGCTCCCAAGACACTATCGACAACACAGAACACATGCACTTCCTAATCCAAATTAACAACAACTCCACCCTCAGAGGTACACTAATCTACATCCTCCTCAGTGATTTCAACTTTCACTTGGAGAACCTTGAAGACCACAACTCAACCTCCCTCATAGGCAACCTCACCAACCTCGGACTCAAACAACTGGTCACTGCATCCACCCACTCAGCAGGACACAGGCTCAATGGAATTTTCACCTCAAGCCAACACATAGCCTACACCCACACCACTGAACTCCACTGGACTGACCACCACTGTGTCCACTTCTCCTTCACCAAACCCCCCACACACCACCATCAACACACCACACCCTACCACATGTGGGACAAGATCCCCACAGAACGCCTGAACTCCCAACTGGCTCCCCCCACCCCCCCTCACCAACGACCCCAACACAGGAGCACACAACCTCTCTAAATGGAGCACTACCTGCGCAGACACACTAGCCTTCTTCAGAAAACACATCGCCACCCGCAACATCAAGAACACCCCATGGTTCACCCCCGAACTCCAAGACTCCAAGCGCAAATGCCACCATTCGCACCCATCACCAACTCATACGCACCACCAAAAGAGATCACTACAAGATACGCCTTGACAACAACTCTCAAAACAGAAAAGAACCATCATTAATGAGCTAGCCAAACCCAAAGCCAGCAACATAGACCCCACACAAACACACACAGCCCCTATGTGACACCCTCTCCAACCACTTCCACCACAAAATCCTGGACATCAACAACAGCTTCATACCACACACACCCACTACCCACACCCCTCACTCACCCACCTCAACCCCCACTCATGACCCCCCACCACACTCACCACCTGGGCCCCCACCACACACGAAGAAACCGAAAAAAACATGAACTCCATACACTCTGGATCCCCCTCCGACCCCTGTCCTCATCGCATCTACAACAAAGCAAGCCCAACCATCGCCCACATACTCCATGACATAATCAACTCCTCTTTCGACTCTGCCACCTACCCGGACCCCTGGAAGCATGCAGAAATCACTGCTATCTTAAAAAAAAAACAAAGCCGACCCGGAGGTCCTCTCCAACTATCGCCCCATCTCTCTCCTCCCTTTCCCCGCCAAGATTGCCGCAAAACTAGTCAACGCCCGCCTATCCCACTTTCTCGAAGAAAACAACACTCTTGACCCCTCACAATCCGGGTTCCGCAAGAACCACAGCATGGAAACCGCCCTCATCGCATGCACTGACGACATCAGGACCAAAGTCGACAAAGGGGAGACTGTCGCACTCATCCTCCTAGACCTCTCCGCAGCCTTTGACAGTGTCTGCCACCACACATTCCACACACACCTCCACAACACAGGAATTTGCCACAAAGCCTTAGACTGGCTCACCTCCTTCCTCACCGACCGGACCCAAAGAGTCCGCCTTCCACCTTTCCAGTCCACCGCTACCAAGAACATCTGCGGAGTCCCCCAAGAGTCCTCCCTCAGCCCCACACTCTTCAACATTTACATGATACCCCTAGCCAACATCCTCAGACCACATGGAATCACTTTCCTCTCCTACGCAGATGACACCCAGCTCATCCTCTCCCTCACCCTCAACCCCACCACCGCCAAAACCAACCTACACGCTGCTCTCCTCGACACCGCCAACTGGATGACAACTAACCACCTCAAGCTTAACTCCAACATAACCAAGATCATCATCTTCGTCCCCAACAAAACCATATGGGACGACTCCTGGTGGCCCATCGCCCTAGGCCCCGACCACCACCGCAAACCACGCACGCAACCTTGGCACCATCCTGGACCCCTCCCTCTCCATGACACAGCAAATCAATGCACTAACCTCCTCCTGCTTCCACACACTCCGCACTCAAAAAAAAATCCTTCAAATGGATTCCCCCAGAGACCAGGAAGACAGTCACCCATGCACTCATCAGCAGCAAACTAGACTACGGTAACGCCCTCTACGCCGGCACCACACTCAAACTCAAACGCAAACTCCACAAATTCCAGAGAATCCAAAACACAGCTGCACGCCTCGTCCTTGGCCTCCTCCGCCACAAACGAATCTCACCACACCTCAAATCCCTTCACTGGCTCTCCATAGGCAAAAGAATCACTTTCAAGATCCTCATCCACGCACACAATTCCCTCCACAACACCGGCCCGACCTACCTCAACGAAAGAGTGAACTTCCACACTCCCACCCGCAACCTCCGATCAGCCGACCTCGCACTAGCTACAGTCCCCCCATCCAACGAACCACCACAGGAGGCAGGGCCTTCTCTTACCTCGCCCTCATAACCTGGAACTCCCTCCCAGCCAACTTCCGCAAAACCAAAGACCTCCTACTCTTCAGAAAAGACCTCAAGACATGGTTGTTCGAACAGTAACCCCTCCCTCACCCCCCCACACAAGCGCCTTGAAACCCTCACGGGTGAGTAGCTCGCTGTATAAATTCTTTTGATTGAATGATTGATTGAAATCAGGGGGAAACGTCAAAAGACAAGACAAGGCAGGAAGGGTAAGCACAACAGATACAGGGAAAAGTTTCAGAAATTGAATTATGCTTAGTTATAGGCTAGGTGACTTCATGACATCTACGTCTTCTACTTAGCTAGGTATTGAATTTTCTTACTTTCCTCCTTTACTTTTTGGTTCAGCTTCTCAGGTTACTGTGCAGGTTTTGACTTAAGGAACTATCTGCACTCATATGGATCACTTTTGTTGATTAACTCCATTCACTTTGGTTTGGGCTAATGGGGTCTTCTCTTGTATGTTCTATTCACTGGAAAGACAATGGGTTGGGCCACATTTGTGTGATTTTGATCTGTCTCTTCTAATTTTCATATAAACTTCAAATTTTCTTGTACTCACACTTTTCACTAGGCTTATTTCCTATCACAAACTCATCACATATGTTTTCGATCCATTGACTTTTTCCTTTTCCGTGTGGAGGGGCTTTTCACCATCTACTCCCTACTTTTTGATGGAGAGTGTGACCGTCAAACACCAAATAAACATAGTGGATAACTGTTTGTGTTCAACCGAAGTTTATTCACTGAAACGCCTCATCCATCGTACACCCCACATCCTCAACCGTCGTCCCTCGAATCCCCCAGCTCTCGTCTCCATGGTTACCGCTGAGATCGCGGTGTCAACATTCTATCATGAAGACACCACACATCTCCCTTTCACATTTAACAAATTAACGATACAAAATAATTTGATAAATGTATCATTTTCAACATGTCAGCCATGAATAATACTCTAGCATAAAATAACAATATTGAAAAATTCCACACCTCCCAAATATAATGCTCAAGTTCCAACAATATAACACAAACACAACATATGTTTCTTAATTTACAACATAGTCCCTCAAATGTCCTGGACTAACCCTCTTACTTCTACTTCTTCTTGTCTCCTCCCTTGGTCTTTTCACATACTCATCATTACCACATGTGAACCCAGACATTGATTCACTTGCAACATTATCATTGTCACCCGACATCACCACATTTTCCTCCAAAAGGTCTTTTAAAAGAACAACTCTGTTCATGTTCCAAATTCTTCCGTCAGAAGTCTTGACCGCGTTCCTGAACAGCTTGATAACCTTCAAAGGGCTAGTGTATTTAGACCCTTCCATAAAACTCAATGGAGATTTTACTTTCACCACATCTCCCACACTCACATTCACTTTGCATACCTTCTTTCTTTCATCATATTCCTGTTTTCTTTTACACATAAGTTGTTCCTCTCTTCTTCTCCACTCTGTCTTAAATAAATTGTAATTATTCTTCAACCAATCCATCCATCCCAGACAAAGCTTGGTATTGGGTATCCTCCTTCAGAACAGCTCAAATGGAGATTTACCAGTCGTCGCATGTGGAGAGAATCGATAAGCAGAGATCCTCCTCATAAGTTCTTCTCGCCAATTTCTGCCATTCACCCTGGCCAGTTGAATGCTTTCTTTGATGTATCTGTTAAACCTTTCTACTGCTCCATTAGTTTCCGGATGATAAACCGCTGATCTTTTATGAATAATGCCACAATCATCCATACATACTCTTTTGAGCAAAATTGAGAACCATTATCAGATAAAACTGATTTCTGAAAATCCTCTTTCCTGAAAACATTTTCAAGAAAACTGATCACACTGAAAGTAGTTATGTAATTTACATTTTTAACTTCCACCCATCTGGAATACAAATCTAGCAACACAATCAAATACGGTGTTGAATGCTCCTTTTGTAATGGACCAACAATGTCTATTGCTGCCTCATCCCAAGGCTTATATGGTAATCTTCTACAACACATTGGAACATTCTAAGTCTTCAATACTTTGTCAATTCGAACACACTGTACACACTCTCTAATCATGTGTTCAATTTCTAAATCCATCCCTGGCCACCAAAAATTGGTTCTTAAATTTTCTTTTGTTTTCACAATTCCAAGATGACCTTCATGTGCTTGTCCCACAATTTTTTTCCTCAAAATCTTTGGTGGAATTAATCTTGTTTTAATTAGGCAGAATGCTTTTGCTTAATTGTCGCTCTTTGCCGGCACACTGCCTACATATTTATACCCTTTTAGAAGATCTCCAACCTGATGCTTTATTTCTTACTGAAACATGGTTGACGGAAAATGTGTCTGTCGATATTTGTAGAACTTTACCATCTACTTATTCAATAATTCATGTAGATAGACCTCACACAAGAGGGGGTGGTATTCCTATTATTCATAAGACAACGATTAAACGTGTTGCTTCGTCACTTGATATTCCAGGTTGTGAGAGCATGACTTTTACACTATATCTATCGTCCACCATCACCTTTTCTGGCATTCTTCTTTATCGGCCTCCTGGCTCTTGTGGTAGCTTCTTAGAAGCCTTACCCGATGCTGTGGCCAGTCTCATCTGTAAAGCTCCCAATTTAACCATTCTCGGAGATTTTAATATTAATTCTGAGAATGCAGACTGTCTTTCTGCCAAATCCTTACTAGCTTTTCTGACTGCTTTAAATCTGACACAATTTTCGACTGGTCCCACCCACCTTAAAGGCCACACTATCGACCTTATATTTATTAACGCTCCTGATTTTGTGACTTTCACTCCCCTGCCCCTACTTTGGACAGATCATTATCTTCTGTCATTCTCTCCCTCTTATAAGCACTCTTTAGGTGCACAACCCAGGACTAAAATATCGGGGCGAATCTGGCCAAAATTGGTACCCATTGAGTGGCATAATGTACTTCGTGCCTCTCCTATGACCCATAATCACTCGGCTTTGACTACCGCAGATTCATTTGATAAATGGATCTGTACCTCCCAGGACTTTGTTTTGCCCATTAAAACAAGATTAAAGAAAACCATTCACAAGACTAATCCTTGGTTCTCACCTTTTCTGTTAAAAGAATTGTAAAAAACTGGAAAGAATTTGGAGGAAGAATTGTAGCCTTCTCTCCAAGGAGGCTTATAGGCAATCCATCAGATGCTACAATCAGAATATTAAAGCAGTCCAGATTAATTACGATAGCACCAAAATAGAAGAATCATCTAACTCCTAAAAAGAAATCTTTCAGATTTTTAAAGAACTTACCTTGGCTCCTCAAATTGACTCTCCTATAGAGGCATCTATCCAACAGAGTAATCTGTTAGCTGCTCATTTCCAGGACAAAATCATTCAAATATACTCTGCATTTCCTATTTCTTTACCTCAAGAACCCCTGGACTGTCAGTCCATTCATCTCTCTCTCTCTGGGGAATGGCATTAAAGGTTTTCCAACCTCTTACAGACACTTTGGTAGCCAATTCCCTTCTTAATACTAAACCTGGTTCTCCTCTTGACCCCGCTCCTCCGGCCATTTTGTTGCTGGCTTCAGACATTGTTGTTCCGCCACTAACAAAAATTCTAAATAGTTCTTCATCTCTGGGCTCTCTGCCTCAATCTTTTAAACACGCTGTCAGCAAACCCCTTCTGAAAAAACCCAAACTAGATCCCATTTCTCTGGACAAATATAGACCCATTGCTCTTCTCCCTATCTTAGAAAGGTCCTAGAAAACATGTTAATCAACAATTGAACAGCTATCTAGAGAACCAGGAGCTCTTGGATCCCTCTCAAATGGATCTCAGAGCCCAACATAGTACTGAGTCTGCTCTTTTAGCAGTCACTGAATCTGCCCGGCAAGTTCTAGATCAAGGGGGTCATGCTGCCATCATTCTACTTGATCTTAGTGCAGCATTTGATACTGTGGGCCATAACCTCCTTTGCCACAGACTCTCTAAGATGGGGATAGGAGGTACTGCTCTTTCTTGGTTCTCTTCTTTCCTTACGGGAAGATCCTTTCAAGTTTTAAGCCGTTCATTTTTTTCAGATACCTATCCTCTGACCTGTGGAGTTCCTCAGGGCTCTTCTTTAAGCCCGACTCTCTTTAATATTTATTTATCCTTCTTGGCCAAGGTTGTCTCCCCCCACAACCTCTCTATGGTCACCTAAACTGACGACACCCAGCTAGTAGTATCCCTCTCTAGCACTGGGCATTCCTCTTCTGCCAGTCTCTTCCGCTGTTTGATGGACATTGCCAATTGGATGACCCTATCTAAATTGAAATTTAACGATAGAAAATCAGAGGTAATGATTGTGGGTAATGGCTCTCCTGCTATCCCTTTGACCTTACACTCCGAGGCCTTCAGTAGCCTTCCCCCTCCTAAGACACACATCAAAAGCCTTTTAGCTTGTGCCCCGTCTAACTATGGAGCTCCAGTCCAAAAGGGTTTCTTCTATGTGCTTTGGTCTTTTAAGATTTCTTAGGAAGATTTTTAATCTTCTACCTCCCATGGCCAGAAGAATCCTTATTCAGGCTCTGATTCTCTCTCGCCTTGACTATGGCAACTCTCTATTCCTCAGCTCTCCAGACTATGTGACAAAAAAGCTTCAAGTTGTACAGAATGCTGCAGCCAGACTGCTCACTAATCTACCCAGACATCTTTCTGCAAAGCCAGCTCTTGCAGCACCCAATTGGTTGCCCATAAAACAGTGTATTCAATTTAAAGCCTAATGTTTGGTCCACAAAGCCCTACATAGCAAGGGTCCCCTTTTTCTCAGACATCGCTTTTCTATCCATGTCTTCGCTAGTTTTTTGCGGTCTTCCACCTCCCGGCAAGTCCATATAGCACGAATTAAGAGATCCTGGGGAGGTAACTCCTTCTCGGTCAAAGCTGCTCGGCTCTGGAACTCCCTTCCTTCAGAGCTTTGTCATGAATCCTCTGAACGTCAGTTTAGGAAGAATCTAAAAACTTTCCTTTTTTGTAGCTAATCCTTTGCCTTAATTTTTCTCTTTTCTCTTCTTCTTTTTTTCTCTCTTAGGAGTCCTTCACGTATCTCAGCACTGGGATGCCCTAGGGTAGCTATGCGCTCTATAAAACCATAAAACTAAACTAAACTAAACTTGTACCCCTCAATAACATGGTGTTGTCTACAGCCAGCTCATCCCTTACCAGACTCTAAACTTTTTCTAGTTTACTAAAATTCTCATTTTCCAAAGCTTCACACACTTTACACAGCTCAACATCCTCTTCCAATGCTTCTTTCCATTCTCGCTCACTTATAGCTCCATAAGTAATTTCACACACACTACTAAAAGTTTCACAAACAGAGTCCTCTAAACCCACCATACACTCTTGTTCTTCTTCTGGCATATTGACATTCACCATTCTCGAAAGACAATCCGCACTAACATTCAATGCTCCTGGTAAGTATTCCACTTTGAACTTGAATTCTTGTAACCCAATGATCTACCTCCTTATTCTAGTAGAAATGCAATTTAAACCCTTGCTGCCAAACACTTCACCAAGTGGTTTTTGATCTGATAATACTACAAAATCTGTGCCCCAAACAAAATGTTTACATTTTTTAAGAGCCCAAAAAATGGCTAAGGACTCTCTTTCAATTACAGAGTAATTCTTTTCAGCTCCACTCAAAGGTTTAGATGCACAAGCAATCATCACTTTCTTTCCCTTTTCTTCCTGCATTAGGACCGCCCCCAGACCCTTTGCACCTGCATCAGTGACAATAAATGTTTGTCTGCCAGGTTTAAAAGCCTGTAAGGAAGGTGCACCTTCCAACTCCTCTTTTATTTTCACAAACTCCTCCTCACACTCAGAACTCCATTTAAACTCTCTTCCTCTTTTCAATAGCTCTCTCATATTAACAGATTTTTCTGCTAAGTTTTTTATATACCGCCCAACTGCCCATAATATTCGACCATACTGAAAAAATGAACTAACTTCATCTTTTGTTTGTGGAGAGACCAATTTTCTAATCGTCATAACCAGATCACGTTTAGGTTTCACACCCTCACCTGAAATCAAATGACCTAAATACTCAACTTCAGTCAATCCAAAACGACATTTCTTCCTCTTTAACGTAAGACCTGCCCGATTTAAGCACTCCAACACCTCTCTTACACGCTTGATATGTTCCTCCATAGTATCAGCAAAAATCAACACACCATCCTGATAACATTTCACACCTGTCAAATTTTTCAACACTCTGTTCATAATGCACTGAACTACTGCAGCTGTAGAAACCAGTCCAAATGGCATCCTCTTGAACTTATATGCACCAAAAGGTGTAATGAAAGCTGTCAACTCTTGTGAACTCACTTCCAACACCACCTGGTGGTATGGCGATGCTAAGTCTAAAGTGGAGAAATACTTTGCCCCATCTAACATTGACACAATTTCCTCAATATTTGGAAGAGGAAATTTGTCCACAACAACTTCTTTGTTTAAGGCCCTAAGGTCCACACACAATCTTATATTACTATCACCTTTCTTTGCCACCACTATGGGAGCCAACTATTCCACTGCTTCAATCTCTTCTATTACAGCCAGTTTTTCCAATCTCTTAAGCTCCGTCATCACTGGTTCCTGTAAAGCCTAAGGAATTCTCCTCACCTTTGCCACCACAGGAATGGCATCTTTCTTCAACCTTATCTTATGTTTGTAACTCTTAAGACATCCCAAATCTTCTGAGAAAACATCCGGAAATTCACTTACAAACACTCTCTCATAATCATCTACTTTCTGCACCTGAACTTGTGGTTGAGCATTAGGAATTAGTATCACCCCCAACAGCCTTTGATGTGCCCAGCTCAGCAAATTATCACCCGGGTTGGAGACATAAATCTTCCCTACAAGATGCCTTCCTTTCAGCTCAAGATGACCCTCAAAGTACCCTAACATCTGTATGGGTTGACCACCATAACCGCCGGGACACACATCCATCTTCTTTAACCTCTTATCTTTCACAGAGAAAATGTATCAAAACTCTGCTTAGAAATAATAGTCTACTGTGAACACGAATCAAAATGCATCAAAATGCTAACACCATCTACCATAACAACCTCACTAAGATGTTCACTGAAATTTACTTGTGCCTCAACTTGAAAAACCATTTCCTGTAAAAACCTCCTTAACCTCCCTCATAGAATTACCATTGAAGTTTTTCTTCTTCTTACTACGACAACATTTATAAAAATGACCTTTCTTTCCACAGCAATTGCAAAACACATTCAATTCTGGACAATTACTTGCATTCGCCTTATGACCACTCCTGCCACATCTAAAACATTCCCCTTTAAACTTCTGCATCTCCGCTTTCTTCTTCAAATCACCAACCTCCTTGTTTCTCACTTTACACACCACCTCATCAACCTTTGTGCCCTCAACCGGTGTAGCTTTCTTTACTTCACTCAACTCCTTCAAACATTTCAACATGTATTCTACCCTTTTTGCCACAATAATGACTTCCTCCAAAGGTGGTTCATCCTTCAACCATAACTCCTCCCTAATCTTGTCACTGCTGCATTTCAACACAAATTGATCTCTAATCCTCTCATCCATCAAAGCACCAAACTGACATGAAGCTGCGAATTTCCTTAAACTAGTTATATACTCTTCCACAGATTCATCCTTTCCTTGTTCTCTCTTACCAAAATAATACCTCTCAATAATCGTTCTCACTCTGGGTAAATAATGTTTGTCTAATTTCATCACACATATCTCACATTCATTTAAATTCCTAATCTCTTCACTACCCAGATCTGGTAAATTCTCTTGAACCTCCTGCCCTTCACCACCCAGACAATGCATTAGTAAAGCATGTTTCCTTTCTGCACTTAAAGTTGGACCATGCACCCTTGCATAATGAACAAACATGTTTTCCATTTTGTCCATGGACAAATTGGTTCACCAGGACCACTCAGAAAAAATGGTGGAGGTGTTACATTTTGCATGGTTACTTCATTTCTTACACAGTAGCTCCTCCCCAACAACTAACAACATAGGAGGGGCAGGTCTTGGCTATACTGCATCCTGAGGGCCTCGCAGCAGTAGCTGGAGAAATGGTCTCTGGTAAGTTAAACCTTTAACTACTTCATCCCCCACCCACCTGCATGCTTTCACATACCCCCACCCTCGCCCTCACCCCATGACTCCAGCTCCTCACGTTTGTCCCAATATCACAAACCACACATCCCAAACCCAAGCCCTGCATGTAACACCAAAGCATGGACACCCATCACTAAAGCATGGCCACTGAACATACCCATACACCCCCCTAAACCATTATCACACAAGGTCCTACACTGGAATGCAAGCACTGGGGTACAGGGTCACCCACCCATTGCACACCATGGCACCCACAGATGCAATAATCATGCCTTTACACCCCTACAGGACCCCTACCCAACGTCACCGGCAGGAGGGTCCAGATATGTCCACTCCACCCACAGAAGAGGCCCACAGTGATGACAGCAGCTCTGTCCTACTGGATCAAGATGACCAGCCCGGCCCATCTGGGACCTCGGGAAAGTCGGTTCCCCTCACACTGGCACAGGCCACTACAGAGCTTCCCCCCTCTGGAAACAGCAGCACAGCACCTACCCAGCTGGCCCATACCTCTGTCCCCAGGACACGTCAAGCAGCAGTGTGTCCACCACGACAGGGAACCCAGGCTAACCCACCACCCCAACAACACCAGGGACCTGGGGGCAGTGGTAGTGGGCACACGGTTCAGGGGACAGAGGCACAGGAACACAGGGGAACTGGGAGGGCTGCTGTGCGACAGGGGGAGGACAGGCCCAGGGAACCCACTCTCCACAAGGCCCTCTCCAACATCATGGGAGCCTACCACCATTCCCAGGAGACGATGGCAATGGTACTGACCAAGTTTCAGGAGACCCAGCGGCTGCAGGAGGAACAGTATTTGGGCTTCAGGGAAGAACTCAAATCCATCAATTCCACCCTGGACACCATTGTAGGGGTGCTGAATGAACTTGTGAACACCAGGAGGGACACTGTGACAACAAGGGGCCCCTGACACTAGCCTGGATGATGAACTGCCCACCACCTCTGCCGGCGCTAGTGGACAGGAGGCACCGCCACAGGACCACCACACCAGCACCCCACCCCCTGCAGGTGGAGAACCACCCCCAAGCGGTCCCTGAGATCCAGGATAAAGACAGAGTACAATGCCAAGACCCCTGCCAAAAAAATGAGACCACCCTGATTGTCCTCCTTCTGTCCCACTTTGTCACCCTGTCCATACTTAAACTGCCCCAGCTCCACTTCCCATGCCCCTTTGGACAATGCACCTGTGAGACTAATAGACTGAACTCTGCCATAGACATTCCTCCACCATCACCCCTGACCATTTTACAACCCCCTCCACTATTGAGCACTTCAATAAACACCCTTAAATCACAAAACAATCAGGAGTCTGTCTGTGCTTTCGAAAATGTGTATTAGCAATAACAGTGGCAAAATGCTATATCAAATGTAATGTCACCATACCTATGTCACACAGCTCTAGTCCATGCGGAAACAAAACAGATGTCACACAGTGGGACCCACATCTGTGAAATTGTAAGGGAGAGTGACAACTCAGTGACCATACAATGGGTGAAAATGACAGACAGATGAGAGATAGTAGAATTAAATCAGATGTAGCAGCCAGTGTTGTCTTCTTACCTGTGTCTCACTGGAAGTATTGCAGGATCACCGTGTTCCTGTTGTCTATGTCCTCTTCTGCTTCCTTGTCTTCACTGTCCACAGGCTCCACAGCTGCCACAACACCTCCATCTGGACCATCCTCCTGCAGAAAAGGCACCTGTCATCACAAAGCCAAGTTGTGAAGCACACAGCTAGCCACGATGATCTGGCACACCTTCTTTGTTGAGTAGAATAGGGAACCACCTATCATATGGATGCACCGGAACCTGTCCTTCAGGAGGTCGAAGGTCCGCTCTATAATCCTCCTAGTTCGCCCATGGGCCTCATTGTAGCGTTCCTCTGCCCTTGTCCTGGGATTCCTCACTGGGGTCAGTAGCCATGTCAGGCTGGGGTAACCAGAGTCACCTGCAAATGTCGAGGGACAACAGTTAGACAGACATTAACTCATAGGGACATCCCCAGCCCCAGACACCTAGTCACATTGTATTGGGTCCATGTCCTCACCTAATAGCCACACAGGGTGCCTCTGGAGTTGCCACATCACATAAGGGATGCTGCTATTCCTCAAAATGTAAGCGTCATGCACTGAGCCAGGAAAGTTGGCATTCACATGGGAGATGTACTGGTCTGCCAAACACACCATCTTCACATTAATCAAATGGTAACTCTTCCGGTATCTGTACACCTGTTCACTCCTGCGTGAGGGGACCAAGGCCACATGTGTCCCATCAATGGCACCTATGATATTGGGGATATGTCCCAGGGCATAGAAATCACCTTTCACTGTAGGCAAATCCCCCACCTGAGGGAAAACAATGTAGCTTCGCATGTGTTTCAGCAGGGCAGACAACACTCTGGACAACACATTGGAAAACCTAGGCTGGGACATCCCTGATGCTATGGCCACTGTAGTTTGAAAAGACCCACTTGCTAGGAAATGGAGTACTGACAGCACCTGCACTTGAGGGGGGATTCCTGTGGGATGCGGATAGCTGACATCAGGTCTGGCTCCAACTGGGCACACAGTTCCAGGATTGTGGTACAATCAAGTCTATAGGTGATGATCACATGTCGCTCCTCCATTGTCGACAGGTCCACCAGCGGTCTGTACACCGGAGGATGCCGCCATCTCCTCACATACCCCAGCGGACGGTGCCTATGGAGGAGAACAGCGAGCAGATAGTCATCCAACTCTGAGGTACGTAAACACAGCTTAATTGGAAAATATTAGCAAATCGACATATGCCTGTATTAGTGTTTAAGCAAGGCCTAGATATGTGTGACGCAGTCGGAATAATGCCATGTGGCCCCCTGAAATGACAGCTGCCTGACCTGTAAAGTGGGACAAGGGGATATGAGGTAACTGCGCTGGTGTTGTACACCGTCGCAGTAGACGGTCGAAGATCGCTGCGCAATCCTGCATTGGTTAACATTGGACCCTATGGGTCCCAGGAGCCAATGGCGATGTACGCCGGCGGTGACGGTACGCCCAGCTGCGGACGTGACTGCCATTTTCTCTCTGTTCAGTCACTTGATACCTGATCTTCGACAGGAGAGGACCTACACTGCAAGTGCTGCTATGACCTCAGTCTGGAAGAGACAATGGCTCATGTGTCTGGGGAAAGGACCCTTGCCTTCAGCACGGAGGAGTTGGACAAACTAGTGGATGGGTTCCTCCCCCAGTACACGCTACTCTACGGTCCTCCAGACAAACAGGTAAGTACACTGTGAGCATGGGCAATGCCTCTGTGGAGTGGTGTGGATGAAAGATAAGGGGGGGTGAGAATGAGGCGTGCATGAAACGACGGTGAGTGCATGTGCGCCATGGCAAGGGTAGGGATGACTGTGACGGTGCGGACGGTAATATCTTCTCCTTTTCCCCTGTACTATTCCTGTAGGTCAGCGCCCACCAGAAGAAAGACATTTGGCGTGCCTTCGCCAAGGAAGTCCGGACGGTGGGATCTACCACAGACAGAGCACCCACTGCCAGAAAAGATGGGAGGACATTCGCCGCTGGAGCAAGAAGACAGTGGAGGCCCAGCTGGGGATGGCCTCCCAACGTGGGAGGGGTGCCCGTCACACCATGACCCCCCTGAGGGTCAGGATCCTGGCGGTGGCGTACCCAGAGTTGGATGGGCGCTTGAAGGCATCACAGCAGCCACAAGGGGGTGAGTACACTCTCATTCTGCTGATTCAGCGCGCATTGTAGGTGTCTGGGTGGGGGAGGTGGGCTGTGGGTTCCCCTAGGCCAGGGCGAGTTTAGTAGGCAAGGTCCCTTCTTAAAGCAGGCCCTGTGGCACCCTACCCCACCTGTGTACAGTGCCAACTACACCTAGTCAGGCTCCTGTGCCATCCATGTGTGGAGCAATCGGGCATAGACTTGTAACCCATGTCCCTGGGATTGATTAGGGAAATCCAAGTGCACGGCGTAGTGCGGGGGGCTTCTGCGTCTGTAGTGTCCGCCAACTGTAGTGGTATTGCATGCACTCAACATGTCTTTCTTCTGTCTTCCCCCCCTTTTTCTGGTCTCCCTGTTCTTGTGTGCATTAGCATCATCAGGCGGAGGAGCAGTGGCACCGGAGCAGCAGGGAGCTGCATCCCACATGGCCCGGGAGGGAGACACAACGGAGTCTGAATTCACCAGTGGGACAGAGGGTGAGGGGAGCTCCACGGCGGGGACAGGAGCTGAGACCAGCGATACGGACTCCTCCTCTGATGGGAATTCCCTTGCGGTGGCGGGCACCTCTGTGCCCACCGCATCTACAGGTACAGCTGCCACCCCCCCTACCAGCACCGCCCTCCCAGCAGCCCCTCAGCGTGTGTCCCGTGCCAGTTCACCCAGGAGGGTGGGCATCTCCTTTGCCCCAGGCACCTCTGCCCCTGCCCCTGTCACCCTGCTGCCCTCAGTGAGGAGGTCATTGACCTCCTCAGGTCCCTCACTGTTGGGCAGTCTACCATTTTGAATGCCATCCAGGGTGTAGAGAGGCAGTGGCAACAAACCAATGCATACCTGGAGGGCATTCATTCTGGTCAGCCAGCCCATCAGCGAGCTTTCCAGACTCTGGCCTCAGCACTGATGGCAGCCATTGTCCCTGTCTCTAGCCTCCCCACTCCAACTTCCTCCACCCAGACCCAAACCCCTGTACCTCAGCCTATCCCAAGAACACCATCAGACCAGCATGCACACACCTCAAGCTCTGGCAAACATAAGCACCACACATCCCACAGGCACTCACGCAAGCATCATACACATGCAGACACACCAACATCCACTGCCTCCACTGTGTCTCCCTCCTCCACGTCTCCCTCCTCCCTCCCTGTCTCGTCTCCACTCACACCTGCATGCACTACATCCTCAGCCACTACGTTCATCACCAGCACACCCACCACCACACCCCGCCCACGTGCAGTCACCACCCCCACTACCATTCACACATCCTCTGTGTCCTCTACCTGTGTGTCTGTGAGCCGTCTCCCAAACTGCACAAACGCAGCCACACACCCACCCAACAGCCATCCACCTCACGACAGCCTCCAGCCCATGCACCTTCACCCAAAGTCACCAAACGTACACCTCCTACAACCACTACCTCTTCCTCCACTCCCAAACCCCCTCCATCTACCCGTCCCAGTGTTTCCAGAAAACCTTTCCTGTCCAACCTTGACCTCTTCCCCTCACCTCCCCCACCCCTTCAGTCTCCTAGGGCCCGCCTCTCCAGGTCCCAACCCAGCACCTCAGCCACAACATCTGTGGGACCAGTGGTGCCAGTAGTAACCGGCTTCTGGAGTGCGCCAGGCAGCAGGGCAGCCAGTGTGGCAAGGAGCCAGAGCACGGACAGTCCCCCACCTGTAAAGCACAAAAAGTTGGCCAGTGGCCAGCGGGAAAGAGGAAAGAAATCAGCCACCAAAGCCACTCCCAGGGGTACAGCTGAGAGTGTGGAGACAGCTGCGCTACCATCCAAAGTCCACAGTAAAACCGGCAAGTCTGGGAAAATATGCATGGCGGACAAGGCCGCCACCAGCACCGCTGCCCAGGACACCACCAGCACCGCTGCGCAGAACACTGCCACCACCAGCACCGCTGCCCAGGACACCGCCGCCAACAGCACGCTGCCCAGAACACCGCCGCCACCAGCACCGCTGCCTAGGACACCGCCGCCACCAGCACCGCTGCCCAGGACACCACCACCAACAGCACCGCTGCCCAGGACACCGCCGCCACAGCACCGCTGCCCAGGACACCGCCGCCACCAGCATCGCTGCCCAGGACACCACCGCCAACAGCACCGCTGGCCAGGACACCGCCGCCACCAGCACCGCAGGCCAGTGAGCGCCAAGGATTCCTATGCTACTGAGGCCGCCATGAGCTGGATGAGCACTCTGGGCACAAAGCCCCCTCCAGAACCAGTGGAGAAAGACATCCACTACCTCAGTCCTTGGCAGGATGAAGCACTCTGGGCACAAAGCCCCCTCCAGAACCAGTAAAGTAAGACATCCACTACCTCAGTCCTTGGCAGGATGAAGCACTCTGGGCACAAAGCCCCCTCCAGACCCAGTGCAGTATCACATCCACTACCTCAGTCCTTGGCAGAATGAAGTACACTGGGCACAAAGCCCCCTCCAGAAACCAGTGGAGAATGTTATCCACTTGAGAGACTGTGGCTTTGCACTCCACAGGATTGAACAGTGGGCATGGAGCCCCCTCGTGGATCTGGCGTTGTGCACTCAGCCGGCTGAGGTGCCCCCCTCCCTTCCCCCTGGGGTGTCTGTTTTATTTCTATCTGATGCCCCAGCAGTGTTCTCTCAGTCTTGTTCGGGTATTGAGTGTGGGCCTCACCCATGCCTTTTGGGCCCAGTGGTCCACGGACTATGATAGTGGAATACCTTGGACTTATATTCTTGGTGTATATATTTGTTTATAGTGTGAATATCTTTATATATGTATTTATTTTTGATTACTGTCTTTGGATATATTACAATCATTCGACTCATTTCCTTTTGTCCTTGCATTCTTCCAGGGGATGTTGGGGGGTGTAACTGTAATGTATCATGATGTATTAATGTGTGTGTTGTCGTGGGTGAGGGTGGAGGTGGGAGTGTTGCATGTTGCGTGTGTGTGTCACTGTTTTTTCCCTCCCCCCTCCCCTATGTCGTAGGTGCGGTACTCACCGTGGTCTTCGCCGCCGGCGTTCGTGCTCCTGGTAGAGGAGCAGGAAGATAAAGGCTGGAAGAATCTGAAGTTCCGGTTCCATGGTGTCCTGGTTCCTCGTGGAATGTGTAGAGGTGAGCGTTTCCCCTTTCAAGTCCTGTTTCCCCCGTGTTTTTGTTCGTGGTGAATCCGCCCCGGAAAAGGTGGCGGATTGGCCTGTTGTAATTCTGTGGGCGGTACATTGTCCTCCGCCTGTCTGTTGGCGGTTACCGCCGCGGTGTTTGTTTGTACCGCCTTGGTGGTCGGAGTGTTAAAGTGGCTGTCTTTGTTGGCGGTTTCCGCCACGGTCGTAATTCCATTTTTGTTTCCGCCAGCCTGTTGGCGGTTTTACCGCCGCTTTAACACCGACTGCCACGGTTGTAATGACCCCCTCAGTGTCCTTAAATAAACTAGCAAAGCGTGCTCTATAGGTGTGGATGTGTCTCATTTGGGACACCACCTGTTGACATTCATAGCAGCATAAGTAAAGGTCTTGAAAATGGTTGTGTTGCTGATGGAGACATGTTGAATCTACTGTGGCATTTTGCATGATAGTCGACGTCTGTGCCTTGGCATCTTTCAGTTCCATTGTTCTATTCTTTGTGGTACTGCTAATATGCATGAAAACTAGTGACGAGGCTTGGATGTTCAGGTGCAAATGCCAAGTGGCGCGAGGGGATAGGTTTGACTTCTCTTGATTTTTGGCTGTGTGGCTGCAGGGAATTAAAGGCCTTCAATGTGTGGCAGCCACACAACACCAAATTCCACGCTGGGCTCATTGTTAAATGTATGTTCTGACAGCTTATGACCTTGCCACACCTTTTGTGTTGCTACAGTTTGTTTTTTAAATCTAATTTGATATTTTCACTAGTCTCACACATTATGGTAGCAGTAAAATGTTTGTTTTGTGCCATTTGAACATTATTGGGACATTTCTTAGCAAACGTGAGCTACTTAAATCTGTGTTGTTTCGATTTACATTTGGTTACTTGCACATGCCTTTGGTATGTGGGCACTACCAAGAGCTAAAAGGTGGAGGTTAGGTTGGAATGTTAAAAAAAGGAATGTTATCATTATTAGGTATCACTGTTCATTTGTGATTCTCTCTGTTATGCCAACCTCTATTTAGGTTTCTCTCAATCAATGCTGTGAAGCTGCATTTCGTTGCCAAAGCCTCGCAGACTTAATATGGGCTCTGATGCGAGAATTGGAATAGTTGGTTTTCTGACTGGACTTGCTGTCAGATTCATGCTTCAGGAATGATGTTTTACTTGTTAACTGTACTCTTTCCATGACAATTGCTGTTTTCATTGGTTTGACACTGACGTAAAAGAAATCCAGTGTTTGCACAAAATATAGGAGTGCCCAGTGGCAACAAGGGTCAGCAGGTGTCTTAACTTTCACCCATCTCGTTACATCTATTTATTGCATAGGACCTTTTGTATAGGGGGTGAAATGCAAACCCGGGCTGCGAAATGTTTCACACTGAAGAAGGGTAAATGAAGATACCTGGAAATGCACGAAATACAGACGCTTTTGTTCACAATACAGACAACTTAAACATTTCCCATCCATGCCACACCTGCAGCCAGTTCTGCCTGTTTATCCAATATACGTCTGTGTTCTGGGACTTGTAGTTTTGCTTCTATTTGGTCCTCATAGAACTGCGAAGATACGACGAGGCACACTTATTACATCATTCTGTAACCCCAATGTCCTTCTAGTGCACAAAGTCTGCTGTCCATTGGTGCTGCGGGTGCAGCGTCACCGGGGCCCAGAAGTCTGAAGGGCCCACTGAACACTTATCATTCCTGTATATTGTAATTGAAATAGCAGCTGTGTGGCCCATTTCCTTCTTTGCACTAGGGCCCATGACACACTGGCTAGCTACTGTGCCCCTAAGCTGTGCACCACGCAGCGCTGTCCTAATGTACGGAGCTCATCACCCACTCCTCCTGTGAGGCACACGCCCCAAAGCTGGCGAGGGCTGCACCGCTAATGCTATCCTGGTTAAATATGCCATTGGTTGTGGCCTGCAGTGTAAAATCTCCATGTCATGTGTCAAACTGGAACGCAGCTAATAGGTGACAAACATGGCGCGTAATTTGCTTTAAGATAGGAGAGCTTGTGGCCGGGCCTGGCGTGGGCTTTCCTTAAATATTGTGCATTACTGTTCATATTAATTGATGTTGCTTTAAGATAGGAGAGCTTGTGGTTGGGGCTGGCGTGTGCTTTCCTTAAATATTCTGCATTACTGTTCATATTCATTGATGTTGTTTATACCCTGTGAAGCCCTTCACGAAAACATTTGGAAAAAGTTATAAGCAAGCAACATACTTCTTGCTGAAAGTGTATTTTGGCATAAATCGATTTTTGAGTTTACTGAGTTGCCTAGGTGTTAAAACACCTATTGCCTTTTGTTTAGAGGCCACTAACCACAGAGGCTGTACTATAACAAGATTAGGAAGCAGAAACCTGTAGAACCAGATTTTTCAGTGCCACACATCTCTGTGACATTCAAGTCACCTCGCCTCTGAAAAGCCTCAAGCATTTCAGGTATGCGGGATTTCTGAAAATGCCCTGTACTTGCTAGCATTGTGGTAAATTATAGTGTACTGTGTTCACTGACTGATAGCTACAGCTCAGTAGGACAATAAAGGGACATTATTTTATCAGATATTTCGGACCAAGTAAACAGCTTGTACACTACCACACCATAAGCACATTCGTTTCATACACATTTGTTTACGCTTCACGCCCTGTGAGGAAACAGCATTCGCAACCTGCACTCACACCTAATTCTGGGCATGCACGCAGCCAACTACAGGAGGATGAAAGGCTGAGGTTTGCTGGTTGAACACAGATTTCTTCAGAAGGAACACCTGTTTAGCTGTTCTGCTACAGAACTGTGAAAACCAATACGGAAAAGGTATGAAACAATATTGTGAAGTTTAGACCCAGCCATGGCTCCTCTGCAATGGCGTAGGAGCGTCGCCCCACTGGCTCAGAGCCAGCACATGAAAAATAAAACAATATTTTATTACCTTTCTATTTTTCAGCTGCTGGCTGGGCCAGCGTGAGCAGGGAGGGGCGGGGCTGGGTCATGGGTGGGGGGGAGAGGAAGAATTGAGTGGAGTGCACTTAAGTGCGCTTGTCAGTTTGGATGCCTGCCTTAGGCCCGCCAAATAGACATGCACACTTAGGTTTCACCAACCCAGCTGAATTTGACAGCAAGGGTAGAGAAACAGCATATACTCCCTGTGCTTGAGCGAGCGGTGAACAAGCCCGCTCAGGCCAATCTCTGCACTGCTCTCATGCTTGGTAACAGCATGAGTGCAGTGTGGGGATTACATAGGGAGTCTCTAAAGCTCCTGGGACTGCTGGAACAAAGAAGAGGAGCGCATTGTAGCCAGCAGCACCAGGTACGTTTTTTAAAATGATTAAACGGCACCCCATGCGCTCCACCCACATTCCCTTCAATCGCACCACTACTTTTAAATTGCATCAGCCGCCACTGTTTAGATCTAGTACTGTGAACCAACTTGTGGTGGTGTGTGTCATGTCGCCCAGCTGTGCTTCACATGACCTTGAGGACAACCGAGGTCAGTGAACTAGCTGGAAACATACCAGGAGCTGAGATTAATTCAAGCATTCCATCTATCACTTTTTGTGTACTTTACTATGTCGCCCTAAGTGGGATGAGTATGCACAGACATGGGCCCAAGCACACTATCAATGGAACCATGCTAGACCTGGCTGATAAGCCCATAACAACGGTGAAACTGGTCATGTGTTACTTGTGTTCTGGTTCAGAGAGGACCTGGATTTGAAGTTTAATCTGAACTGTTCCCATTGGAGCAGGGTCACGACTAATTTGCACAGCGCTGGGTCCAAAATTAGGTGCCATGGTGTACAAAATAATTATGTATGTCGCCCTAGGAGGAAGTGAGTATGCCCTGATGTGGGTCCCATGCACACTGTGTCACTGGAACCAAGCTATACCCAGCTGATGAGCCCATAACAATGACAAAACTGGTCCTGGGTTGCTTGTGTTATGGTTCAGGGAGGACATGGCTTGGCAGTTCGGGCTGGACCGTTCCTATTGGATCAGAGTCAAGGCTAAATTGCATATAGCTTGGTCCAGATAGCTCCCCCGAGTCAGACTCACACTGAGCACTGCTATTATAGGTGGGCCTGGGCACCAGAAGGCAGCCCCCTGATAGTAAGTGAGCCACCCAAAAATAGAGGGGTAAAGCAGACAAGGACCCCAAGAGACACCAGCCTTAACAGCAGTCAGAACAAGAGGCCGAGAAATGCGCACAGTGAATACAGTACCACAACATTTCAAAGTGCACAGTAAGCAGGCAGAGGCGGCAAAGACCAAAAAACCATACTTACAAGATTAAAGCCTCACAGGACCAGTCAAGGAGTCAGCACCATAGCGTGTCAGAGAATCCAAGTTGGTACCTTTATTTTACCAGCAACGCAAAATTACAAGGCTCCCATTGAGATGGCTCAGGTAGCCTTCTTCAGGTTCGGCAGCTTAATAAGACAAACTGGACAGCAGTATTGGACATGATAGCTCCATAACAAAGCACTGGTCAGCCATTTTAAGTCCAAGCACTTTGTGGCTACGACTTCATCAATGAAAACAGAAACAAATAAAGAAAGTTTACTCCAAGACTCTGACAAAAGCAAATCTGCTTCAAGTTACAACAAAGCAAAGGGGGGTGGATATAGCCATCAAAGACGGCAGCAGCGTGAAAGTGGAGCTCTGGTTCGGCCAACAAACGATCCTGAAGTACCAGCGTCACAAGCCGGTATAGGGATTAGAGTGAGGGCTCTGGCAGAGCACGAGTCCACTGCTGAAGGCTGGCGGTGGCCTCCCCCGGACGTGCAGCATGACGGAAACAGCTGCGCAGCATTTGTGGCTGAGCTGGACAAAATGGCAGCCCTGCTACTGACCTGAACGGCTCCTGTGGCTAGAGGAGATGGGGTGCATGGCGATTGCAGCTGTGCCTGCCCGTCTGGAGGTCAGCGGGTGCAAAGGAGCGGTACAGCGCCTCAACCATTGGTGACACCGGTATATGGTGTCACTCCTGCTGGGAGGCTGAGGCGGCCACAAGAGAGGAGGTGAGAGGGACTGCGCGGCACGCTCTTAGCCGCACCTGAGGGATCCCTAACGTGCATGACCACCGACCCCCCAGTATACAGCTGAGGGACCTAGAAGGGGGAGCTCGGTGTTGGAGTGCCTGCAGCACTAAATATTTCCCCCCAGACGCAGATGGGTGCCCCCTAGGCAGGTGGGGGAAAGACTGACCGTCCACACGGTGCCAGGACCTGGGTTGTGGCACATGAGTACCTACGTGGGGAACACTGGACAGGAGACCCCTTCATCCTGTGGAAGATGTTGACGCCCGCAGGGGGAGGGCTCACTGGTGTGGTCACTGGAGAATGGGGCCTGGTTGCTGCGAGGGAACCGCACCCCACAGTGAACGTAAAGGATCCTGGCTCAGACAGGTGCATTTCTTGGGTGGACCACTGTGATTCTGACTGGGGGAGACCCCTCCGGGCAGCTGGCCTCATCCCTGTACCAGCCTGCATGGCCAGAAGCGACCGCATCCTGGTAACACAGGGCTCCTATGGATACACAAGGATGGAGACCTCTGAGCTCCAGGGGCTACGCCCTATCGGACTACCGTGCAGACGGCCGCAACGCCCAGATATCCACAAGGTAGGGAGTAGCCAACCTTGGTGGCAAGAGGCCACCGCACACACGTTCATAAGCACCGCTGCTCTGACTGGGGGTGACGGTGCACTGTCTGAGTTGTTGCTACCGACCCGAAAGGGGAAACAACGAACTAAGTCCCAGGGATCGCGAGCAGCTAGTCCTGAAACTGGGCAAAATGCTAGAGAAATGACATTGCAATTGGCACCCCAACCGCCTCCAATGCAGGATACCCTACACAGGATTTTGGAGGCGATTGAGGACTCTAAGAACACACTACGACAAGAGATCGGGAAGGTGTGGGTAGAGCTGAGCCTCGTTCGGGCCGACCACCGGAAACTATCAGATAGGGTGAAGAATACTGAAGATGCACTGACAGACCTGGGACCCTCACACCAGACTCAACTAGCCCACCTCACGGACCGAGAACAGCACAGGCAGAGGACGCAAAGGGCCAAAGTTGACACGACAACATATGCATTATCAAACTCCCAGAGAAGGCCAAGTGCGGGGATATGGTGGCTTTCTTAGAACACTGGATGAAATCTCCCATGTACAAGCAACAACTTACACAGCTCTTTGCACTGGAAAAGGCACATAGAGTCCCAGCCCGACCTCCAGAACCGGGGAGATCACCCAGGCTAGTGGTGGGCAAGCTACTGCACTACAGGGACCAGGACCTACTGCTGCAGAGAGTGCAGGAGGCAGGCCCCTTCACAGTGGAGAATGGAAGAGTTAATATGTTCCCTGACTACACAGTAGCAGCGCAGGCTAAATGTACGTCCTACCTGGAAGTGAAGAAAACATTAAGAGCAGAAGGGATCAGATACTCCTTGTTGTTTCCATTAAAACTGAAGATAATGTGGGATGGCCACACCCATTTCTGCCAAAACCCGGACGAAGCCTGGGCCAGGCTTGAAACTTATAAAGCTGAAACAGATGGGCCTAGAACAGAAGAATCCAAAACATCAAGTTGCCGTAGGAAGAGACGACGTTCCAGAGACCAACCCCCACAACACACATGTGACAAAACCCATGCAGCTGCAGGCGCACCGGAGAAGAGAGTGGTGCTGACGGAGTCACTCACCTCCAATAAAAAAAGAAGTTACCTCACTGATGTCCATGAGACAGAGGACACATCTGACCTAGAATCGGTCATTACTGTGCTAGAGGAGACCCCCACATGACATCCCAAACAGTAGAGGACATTATTAAGCAGATGGCACCTCTACATTTGGGGATGACTTTTAACTAGAAAGCCTGGGTCGGTCCGGGCAACCTAGATGATCCATTACAGATCCACGACTGTCTCTCCCTCCATTCACCCAGGAATCAACCAATAAGGTGATGAAGTTGGAACTCAAATGTTGATTTTGCTGGTTTGGGTGGCCAGCCGTTGCTGTGCTGCTCTGGGGATGGGGAGATGGGGTTTGTTTGTTATTGTTGTGATGCCCCTGTACGTATCTGGTGCATGGCTGTCACATAGCGGTGTGCACGAAGAGGGTGCTCAGGGGACATGATTGCAGGACAAGAATCATTGTGAATGTATGGCGAACACTTAAAGCACCTGTAAACTGATGTCCTGAAACATTCAGGGGATGTGCAGTGCATCAAAACAACATAAAATCCTGACTAACATGAAGTGGAGAGGGGTCCACATTGCATGCTGCAAGAATCCCATGTTACTAAGACAAAAGCGGACTGTCTCTGCAGACGTTGGCAGGGGCAATTATATGCCACCACCTATTCCACCTATGCATGGGGAGCACTAGTGTGGGTGCGTGCAGGAGTGCCCGTAGAGGCCACTTCAGTAGACACAGACAAAGGTGGACGCTATGTGCTGGTGGAGGGACGTCTCTATGGCCGGCAGGTGGTCCTGGGGAGTATATATGCTCCCAACTAGGACCAGGTCTCCTACCTGCACATGCTTTCTGCCTGCATGACGTGCTACTCAGACAGCCCTTATCTCATGGGGGGTGACTTTAACAGGGTTCTTGACCCAGACCTCTCCATCCCCCCATCAGGGTGGCAATGGGACTGGTGTTGTGCATGACTCGGTGGGTCATGGAGGATGTCTGGCGCACTCAACTCTCCCACAGTAAAGAATTTGCATACTATGCCCCCCTCATCAGATACGTACTAGAATAGACCACCTGGTCTGCTCCGCTTGCCTCAGATGCACTTTTTACACCCTGAGTATTTGGGTTGCACGGTGTCCAACCAAAGCCCACTGATGCTGACAATGCAGACACTAGAGGAACGCCCACCGATCCCAATGTGGCATCTATATCCTAAACCCATGGAAGACAAAGTCTTCCAGGGCGCATTAGATACCAAAGTGACAGACTACCTGTTGCTGAATCCGGGAACAGCTTCCAACAGGTGAACTAAGTGGGAGGCACTAAAAGTGGTAGTGAGAGGACACTGTCTAGGACAATCAGTGGGGATCTGGAGGGACCTAGAAACCAACCTTATTTGCCTTTAGACGGACCTACACAGCTGGGACACCATACTGGGCACTGACCCATATGCCCACAGCGACTTTTAGAAATGCAGGAACGCTACAACATAGCACTAGAGTGCCTTCATTGTCCTGATTATAAAGCCTACACGAGTAACGTGCATGAAGGGGAGGGAAAGGCAGGGAGATTATTGGTCCGGTTGATCCACCTAGAGGATAGGGGCACGTTGAGAAACTAGTCAACGCCCGCCTATCCCACTTTCTTGAAGAAAACAACACTCTTGACCCCTCACAATCCGGGTTCCACAAGAACCACAGCACGGAAACCGACCTCATCGCTTGCACTGACGACATCAGGACCAAAGTCGACAAAGGCGAGACCGTCGCACTCATCCTCCTAGACTTCTCCGCGGCCTTTGACACTGCCTGCCACCACACACTCCGCACACGCCTCCACAACACAGGAATTCAACACAAAGCCTTAGACTGGATCACCTCCTTCCTCACCGACCGGACCCAAAGAGTCCGCCTTCCACCTTTCCACTACACCGCTACCAAGATCATCTGCAGAGTCCCCCAAAGGTCCTCTCCCAGCCACACACTCTTCAACATTTACATGATCCCCCTAGCCAACATCCTCAGACCACACAGAATCACTATCCTCTCCTACGCAGACGACACCCAACTCTTCCTCTCCCTCACCCGCAACCCCTCCACCGCCAAAAACAACCTACATGCTGCTCTTCTCGACACCGCCAACTGGATGACAACTAACCACCTCAAGCTTAACTCCAACAAAACCGAGATCATCATCTTCGGCCCCAACAAATCCATATGGGATGACTCCTGGTGGCCCACCACCCTAGGCCCGCACCCACCCCCGCAAACCACGCACGCAACCTCTGCATCATACTGGACCCCTCCCTCTCCATGACACAGCAAATCAATGCACTAACATCCTCCTGCTTCCACACACTCCGCACTCTAAAAAAAATCCTTCAAATGGATTCCCCCAGAGACCAGGAAGACAGTCACCCATGCACTCATCAGCAGCAGACTAGACTACGGTAACGCCCTCTATGCCGGCACCACACTCAAACTCAAACGCAAACGCAAACTCCAGATAATCCAGAACACAGCTGCATGCCTCGTCCTTGGCCTCCCCCGCCACGAACGAATCTCACCACACCTCAAATCCCTTCAATGGCTCCCCTTAGAAAACAGAATAACTTTCAAGATCCTCATCCACGCAAACAAATCCCTCCACAACACCAGCCCGACCTACCTCAACAAAAGAGTGAACTTCCACACCCGCAACCTCCGATCAGCCGACCACGCACTAGCTACAGTCCCCTGCATCCAACGTACCACCACAGGAGGCAGGGTCTTCTCTTACCTCGCCCCCACAACCTGGAACTCCCTCCCCACCAACCTCTGCAAAATCAAAGACCTCCTACTCTTCAGACAAAACCTGAAGACATGGTTGTTTGAACAATAACCCCTCCCTCGCCCCCCCCACAAGCACCTTGAGACCCTCACGGGTGAGTAGCGCGCTCTATAAATTTTTTGATTGATTGATTGGTTACCCATTGGACATCCAGGGATGGGGCACCATGGACTCGCCAGTCCACATTAATGATGAGTTCAAATCTTATTATACGTCCTTTTACAGCCAACTGCTGACAGAGGGAGCGGGGCACTGGAGAGATTCCTGGAAAGTCTGTGTTTGAGGACACATTCTGGGCAAGACCGCAATACCCTTGGGATGCCAGTGGACGCTCAAGAGGTGAAAGCTTCTATCAAAGCCTTGGTGGCAGGGAAAACCCCTGGAACTGACGGACTCCCACAAGAATTCTGTAAATGGTTTGCAGGAGCCCTGTCGCCGAGATTTACATGGAGGCCTATGAAAAAGGAGAATTGCCACCCTCTACTAGGGAGGTTTTGGTGATACCCCTCCCAAAGAGTAAGCGAGCCGATGTGATTGTCTATGACTTCCGTCCACCTTCAATGCTCAATACTGAATTTAAAGTGCTCAGCAAAGCACTGGCCAATAGATTGCTCCCCTACATACAGACCCTCATTCACGAAGACCAGAATGGGTTCATACCTACCCTTAGTATGTCACACAATCTACGAGGGCTCTATTTGTTTCTTTAAGACAATCTATATCCACAAGACCCAGCAGCAGTGATAATGTTGGTAGACCTATAAAAGGCTTTTGACACAGTGAGCTGAAACTACCTTGGGGCTATCATGCTACAAATGGGCCTAGATGAGTGAGATGAGTCAATTTACTTTACTCCCACCCCACTGCGAGAGTTAAGACTGGGTGCATGATCTCAGCCACAGAACCACTGGCAGGGAGATTCAGGATAATGGGCCACGACTGGGGAGTGCTCAAAGGGGGAGCCCTTCACATTATTTCCCTCTATGCAGACGACCTCCTTATTTATCTATGGAATGGAGACGCCGCTCTGCCTCGGGTGCTGCAGCCACTGGAGGACTTTGTCAGACACTTAGGTCTACGGATGAACCGATGGAAGACCTGTGTTTTCCGATGGTGTAGAGGATGTCACACTTGCTCTCCTGCCTAGAAGATGTGACCTGGGCCCCTCGAATATTTCGCTACTTGGGAATCTAGATTTATCATGACATGCAGAACCTTCAGGAGGGCAACTTAGGTGGGGTGTGCCATGCGTTGATGGCCGCTGTGGCTTTCTGGTGCTTGCTGAGGCTCCCCACCATGGCGCGGATCACACTTTCAAAGATGGAGATGCTCCCCAGACTCCATTATTATTTTGCTAACCTGCCAGGGGCCATCCCAGCATCATGGTTCCGAACCCTGAACGTGCTCCTGCTGGAGTTGTTGTGGGACAGGGGGTGCCATCAAGTGGCATTGGTGATGCTTGGCCTTCCCCCCGAAGAGGGGGGACAACAGTTTCCTGACTTTGAACTGTACTATCTGGCAAACCAGCTCCAGTGGCCAGCGCGTTGGCTCAGTGGTTTGGATTTATCGGCGACAAACTTGGACAGTGTGGCTACACGGAGGGAGGGTTTTTGTCTTGACTGGTCCGTGGGACACAAGTACACCCCAAACCGAACATATTGATGTCAATGGCCCTAACTGCCTGGTGCAGAGCCCTTAAGATAATGCACACTGCTGCCCTATATGCCCCAGTGCTGCCACTAATCAGGCTGCCCAATGGTGACCCCTATTCCTGCTTTGCACACAAAGCAACTAAACCCCTAGGCGGATGTGGGGCTGCAGACCTTGGGAGACAGCTATCAAGGGGTGATGCAGACACGACTTGGGGGCCTAATGGAACACATGGGCCTACCCCGGTCAATTCTTAACATGAGAGGACTATTATGAGCCCTGAGAGAGCTATGGGGTGAGAGTGATAAGGAGCCTCACGGCTGCAGTTCTTCAAACCATGTTGACAGTTGGGGGGATCCCACCTGTTCACGTGGATCTACAGGGTGCTGAGAAGGATGGTAGAGAGGTCACTGGAAGGACTGTGACATAAATAGTATACAGACTTAGGCAGAGACATGACGGATGAAGAATGGGCCGGCACTCTAGCTTATGCCCACAAGGTCTCACGAAATGTGCGCCTTAAATATATACAATACAGTTTACACTCACAGGGGCTACCTCACCGGCAAAGAATTAATCAAGTATATGGAGTGACTTTGGGGCATGCCCCCAGTGCCAGCTGTTGGATGCTGACTGTTGCCGCATGACGTGGGGATGCCCAACACTGAGACACTACTGGAATGGGATTATAGCACGGATCAACAGTGCATTAGATAGATGACTGGATAGCACACCAGTAGTATGTCTGCTGGGCCTTTTTAATAGACCCTCCCTCAAGAAGGTGGGGAACAGTTTTACCGACCTAGCCTTGCTACTGGCACTGAGGAGAGTTGCGATGGCCTGGAAAAACAATAACAGGTCTAGGTTGTACATGTTGGTGATATATGTTATGCATTCTGCGAGGGCTGAAGAAAGGGCACTGGAGAGGGAAGAGATGAGGTGAATTAGGTGTAGACTGAAGCCCCCATAAGGAAAGAGGTGATGGACGCTTGAGAAACATTGGACGCAACTACAAATGAGGATTCTGACTGGAGCATATTCCAAGAGGGACTGATGAATGATGCCCCACTGACGGAACTACCCTGTATAGCACTCTGTGGGTGATCTGCACAGCTGCGACCCCACTAGATATATACACATGGTGGGGAGCACATTGCATTCCCCCTCACGTCCCCCCGACAAACTCCCCTTTACGAGTGGATATGGATATTCCCTGAGGAATACACAATGTTGCAGCCTGGTAATTGCACCTACGCATACCACAGACAGGTGTGACACATCTGGGCAAGTTCATTAGTTTATTACCCTTGCTTGTAAAAAAAACACACAGACACTTGACACATGTTTATTTTTGTTTTACATATCGAGTAAGATGTATTTGGTGAAATATGGCTCACCATCTTGGGGGACAGCTGTGCCGCTGCTGACCGGCGGCTTCCAAGGCACCTGCATTGATTACTACCATATTTGAGAATGGGATTCCAACCAGTGCTACACCAAACTTGTTGAATCATACTGTATGTACATCTAGACCAATTGCAGACTGAGACAAAATGTTGTTTGTTTACACACTATGGGGGTGATTCTCACCCTGGCGGGCGGCGGAGGCCGCCCGCCAGAGTTCCCCCCTCCAAAATACCGCTCCGCGGTCGAAAGAGCGCTGAGGGTATTTTGGGTTTTGCACTGGGCTGGCGGGCGACCACCAAAAGGCCGCCCGCCAGCCCAGTGCAAAACACCCTTCCCACGAGGACGCCGGCTCAGAATTGAGCCGGCGGAGTGGGAAGGTGCGACGGGTGCAGTGGCACCCGTCGCGTATTTCAGTGTCTGCAAAGCAGACACTGAAATACAAGGTGGAGCCCTCTTACGGGGGCTCCTGCAGTGCCCATGCCATTGGCATGGGCACTGCAGGGGCCCCCAGGGGCCCCACAACACCCCATACCGCCATCCTGTTCCTGGCGGGCGAACCGCCAGGAACAGGATGGCGGTATGGGGTGTCAGAATCTTCCATGGAGGATTCATTTGGGCAGCGGGAGACCGCCGGTTTTCCGCATCTGACCGCGGCCAAACCGCCGCGGTCAAAATGCCCTGCGGGGCACCGCCAGCCTGTTGGCGGTGCTCCCGCCAACCCTGGCCCCGGCGGTCCATGACCGCCGGGGTCAGAATGACCCCCTATGTTAGTACACCATGAACAGTAATATGTATCATTTGAAATGCCACAAAAGTGTTTAAAAAAGTTACAATCAAGCAAAATAATAAACAAGAGGAAGGGACACTCAGATGAACAGAAACATGTAAACTGACTGAAAATCAAGAAACTTGTTAGCTTTGTACCTGGGAACCCCAGAGAGGCTAGATCATAACAACCAGCCAGGGTTATGGGGTGCAGACCTGGAGAGAAAAATATGAACCAACTGCTGCTGACAATGAAGAACATAATAGGCAATGTTGTCCACAACATAACTAAAGAACAGCCGTCTGCTCAATCTGTGATGCATCAAAAAGGTACGAGATGTGTTAAATGTACATTTGCCCAACAAGAACATGGATCCGAATAATTCACATTCAACCTAGCATCACAACAAAAAGGTGAATCAACGAGTAAATTCATTATCTGCCTTCATTATTAGTTCAACACTGCAAATTCAATAAATTATCTGATGAAGATGTCATCAGACTGCAATCATCAATAAATGTCAGTCTGAATCATTCTTATGCCAGTTGTTAAGTAAAAGCTAGACCCTTGAAAAAATTAAAGACATAAAATGCAGCAATGAGCAAGCTGAAATTCAAACCAAAATTTTGATACTGACAAGGTAGTAAAGCAAGTAGTGTTTTGGCTATAAATGCATCCACCTAAAAAAAACCAACAACAATCCGAATCAAAAAATCAACATTGACACAAAGGAAAGAATCACAGTCCAAAAAAAAAGAAAATGTTATTGATGTAGCCAATAACACTCTCATGATGGGTTGTGTCTTGTTGTGGGGCAAGAATGTTGAAAATGTGGTAGATGCAAATGATCCAATAAAGGAATCCACCAGAAGACAAAAATGCACTGTGAAGTATCACTTTGCAATGCCCTGTAAAAAATAATGCAGAAGCTCATATAGAATCTTATAGCGCAAAAGCACAGCATTGTAATCTTGGAGATCAACATCCAGAGAATTACATGGAAGCTCACTGTTGTCAGATTCCCATGAGAGTGATGAGTCTAATGACCACAGTAAAAAAGAATATCTCCTTCTAAAACTCCTAATAAGAAGTCAACCAGCAGGCATCCTTAAATGTCATTTGTTGCAGCATACAAGGAGATAAACCCATGCCTTTAGTAAAATCAAACAGACATTCATGGCCATAGAACCACTAACATGCCTTGGCAAGTTCAGAATGACACTTGCTTCAAAGCTTGCACATTTGTAACTGAAACATGTGATGGATGAATCTATCCCGGCTGGCTGTCTTATCAACCTGCTTATGTCTGAATTTCTTCAAGGTAGATAACGATCCTCCCATGTTCATCCTCACCCATATCTATTCACAGTGTATAGAAAATGTGAGAAAACAGGGCTGATTGCAGAGGCCCCATAACTTTTTGCCCCCATTTTCCTCTCTTTGCTGGTGTTTTCCTGACTTTGATGGTGTCCTGGGTACTGCTAACCAGTCCCAGGGCCTGTGCTCTGTGTAAAATGGATATGCAAATTAGGCTAATTATAATTGGCTAAGTTAACCTACCTATAAGTCCCTACTATATGGTAGGGCATGTAGGTTTAGGGACCACAGCATAGGTGGTGCACACCTAGGTGCACTGCTGAGGTGCCCAGTGTCATTTTAAAAGCAAGCCTGCCTTGCTGGCTGCTTTTAAATTAAAGTTATATGCAAATTCGACTTTGGAATTAAAGGTACTTCCAAAGTCTTAAACTACCTTATTTTTACATATAAGTCACCCCTAAGGTGTGCCCTATGTGCCCCTAGGGCTGGGTGCCATGTAACTATAAGCAGGGACTTTATAAAAATATATTTATAAGCCCTGGTGAGGTAAAAACAGCCAAATTCGTTTTTCCCTCATTGAAGTAAATGGCCTTCATAGGCTAGAATGGGCAGACTTTATTTTAAATTTTAAAGTCTCCTTAAATGTTGCATACCAAGAATTTGGTATCAAATTAATTGTTGTAATAAATCCTACAACTTCCAGTTGTTGGATTTAATATAACTAGTTCAGGTAAAAAGTTTAGACTTTACCTAAAAAGTTGCCAATTTCAGCTCTGCATTGTTTTTGCTGCTGTGCTCTGATTGGCCAGCCTGCAGCAGCTTCTGCCAGGCTGCCTTGATGAGGTGTGAAGTGGCCTGACTTCACACAAAGGAATGTGCTTGGGGGAGAGAAATCTCCCCTCAGCAGATGGTGAGGCAGGAAGGGGGAGGGCGGCCAAACTGGTCTTCAAAGGCAGAGAAGGACATTTGGAGCACCCAGCAACACCCCCACATCCTGCAACCCCAGACAATTAGGTGCCCCCTTGATTAGATTAGGAGAGGGCAGGAGAGGGGTGTGTTTATGATTTTTAGCCACACCAGTGGGTGGGCTCAGCCAGATGTAACCTCCAAAAATCAGATTCATCCATGTTGGATTTTTGGAGACTGTTGCCTTCTGGGATGGATTTTTGCCACACTTCCCAGGAAGTGGCCCTCACAGGGGGACGACCCTGTCCCTGATTGGAGAACCAGGGCCCCCCTGCTTTTCACCCAGGAGCAAGGATAAAACTGGCAGACCTGCACCCACACCTCAGATCCCCACCAAATTTCAAGAAGAAAGAACTTAAGGAGAAGAAGGACTGTCCTGCTGGACCCCTGGCCTGCACCTGGAACCTGCACTCAGAAGGACTGCACCAGCTGCACACTTGGGCTTCACCACAAGAAGGACTTTGCCTGGCTTCAACTGGTTCAAGGAGGGACTCCCTGTTTGCTACAGGTGGAAAATTGCTAAACCAGAGTCCCCTGCACCAACTCCTGAAGAAAGCGACCAGCTGACCACTGTCCAGTGGCCAAAAAGGAGTTTGCGCCAGGTGCATTCTGGGAGTTGAAGTCCGCACCCCCCAAGGACCATCACAGAACTTCTGGACCCTTGGGGTGAGCTGTGGACCCCAAAAGAACCTTAAAAGAACATCTGGGTGAAGCCCCAGAAGTTTGGAAAAGATTTGAGAATTTTTGGAAAAAAGCTCCAGAGAGGGACCGACCCGCCGCGGAAATTCTAGCCGGCTTGCCTCAACCGCGACCCGGCCTGACTTCGTGGTTCGTCCCGGTAAAGAAAAACATCCAAAAAAGAGACTAAGTCCGAAGGTAAAAAGTTGACCGGGACCTCCCAGCCATCGTATCCGAGAAGGGCTCCATGGACGTCGGATCAAGATCCAGGTTTACCCCGGTCGAAGGATTTTCATCTCGAAAAAACGACTAAGTCCGAAGGTAAAAGTCTCCACCGAGGAAACCCACATCGCGTATCCGGACAAGGGCTCCAGGAGGTCGGATTCAACTGGCAGGTTCGTCCCGGTGAAGAAAAACTTCAAAATAAAGACTAAGTCAGAAGGTAACTTTTTAACCGAGGCCTCCCGCGACCTGTAGCCGAGCAGGGCTCCATCGCGGTCGGCCTGAAAGTTTGACTTTGCCCCGGTCGAGGTGCAACCAGATGACCTGATTGGCGCTTTTTGTTTCTAAGCGCTAGAAAAGTACTAATTCTTTAAAAATTCATATCTCCGGTTCCCCTAAACCGATTTTAATCGTTTTTGTGTCATTTTAAAGATAAAAATATAAACTATTTTTATAAATTGGTTTTGGATTTTTAAACTGTTTCCTGTGTTTTATTTAATTACTGTTTTGTGATATTTGAATGCTTTACACTTTGTCTCCTAAGTTAAGCCTTGACGCTCGTTGCCAAGCTACCAAGGGTTGAGCTGGGATTAATTTACTGAGACCTAACTGTACCTATGTGGAGGTTAGTGGCTCGTTGCTAGGTGTAGGTACCTACCTGCCCTACCAATAACCCATTTTCCAACAGAAAATAAAAGACCTCATGCCACACTTTCACAAAAATGAGAACATCAAACCGTCATACCACAGACGAATACTGTTTCATCTACAAAAAGCAGTAGAGGAAGAGCTACAAGAATTGTTCGCAGCTGGCATCATTCAGAGACCTAAAGGCCAAGTCCATGGGTTTTACCACTGGTAGAGGTACCCAAAGGCAACACAGAGGCAAAGGACCTCTGTGCATTCACGAGGATACCCAACACCACCATAAAAGGAGAACAACACCCGCGACCTTAATTAAAAAACATAATCACACTCCTCTATAGAGTCCAAGTATTCTACCAATTGAACCTCAAAAAATGGTACCACCAGCTGGAACTTCATCAAGACTTGTGGTACATCACAACATTCTCCACTCATCTTGGAATATTCCAATAGAAAATACTAAGGTTTGCAGTATCAGCAGCAACAGAGATATTCTAAAAAGCATCAAACAATTTCAGCACACTGTCAGACTAAACAACATGAATGACATTTGGAACCTCTGTGGAAGATCACTATGAAGCTCTTCAGTAAGTGTGTTCATCCCTACTAGGTGCTAACTTAAATCTGAATGCTTCAAATTTGAATTTCACAAAAGCACCTAACATTTTATGGACACATAGGCCCTCATAACGAGTCTGGCTGTCCTATGACTGCCAGACTCGGGGTGACAGTTGGACCGCCACCAAATGCGGCGTTCCAGCCTCCACATTATGACCGTGGCAAATGCGCCACGGGTGGACCACTGGCACTGCCAGTTTTTCACTGTCTGAGGGCCTGGCAGTGCGATGGTCTTAATCCTCCAGAACAACACTGCCCGGGGGTTTACGAGGCCCCTCTCTGCCTGCTTTTACATCGCAGTTGCACTACGATGTAAAAGCTGGCAGAGGCAGGGTGCCAGGGGCCCCATGAGGGCCCCTGCACTGCCTATGCACTTGGCCCTGCTTAGCAGACAGTGAAAAGCGCAACCGGTGCTCCTGCTCCTGAGGCACCACAACATTGCCACCGGCTTGATTACGAGCCGGCATCAATATTGTGGGGTGTTTCCCGCTGGGCCAACGGGTTGAAACTCTGTTTCCGCCTGCTGACCCAGTGGGAAACTCGTAATAAGGGCTGTGGGAAGGAGACCGCATTGGCAGTTTCCTGAATGCGGGAGTTTGGAGGAAAAGACTGCAAGGAGCACTCATGGAGTATTGTAATATTTATTCTGAGCAGACGCATTTCGGCACATTTCCTTTCTCAATGCTGGTAGTTTCCTTGAATTCAACACTCACTACACAATATGTAAAATACCCAAGAATCACTTCCATTGGTGAAAAGAGTGACCAATGAACTGAGGCTGCAGCCGTCTGCCACGTATTGTGTGTTCTCAGCCGCTATTTTAGCGTGAGTAATCTAACATTACTTGTGTTACATTTCTCAGTTCATGTATGGCACAATGCCTAATATACCAATTTGCTTCCAAATGGGCATAAACATAAAGGGGGTTATTACAACTTTGGAGGAGGTGTTAATCCATCCCAAAAGTGACTGTAAAGTGACAGATATACCACCAGCCGTATTACGAGTTCCATGGGATATAATGGACTCGTAATACGGCTGGTGGTTTATCCGTCACTTTACCGTCACTTTTGGGACGGATTAACACCTCCTCCAAAGTTGTAATAACCCCTAAAGTGTCTAGTTGTTGTAAGTCACGCATATGGCCCCACTATAGCAGTCCCACTGCTTCATTGAATCTGTGTTGCTTCAATTTAATGCTCCTCGTCAAGCCACAGCACTGACAGTCTATCCTTTGGTACCACTCAAATGATCCGACATCCATAAACATCTATTGTTCACAACCTACTTGGTTGATAGGGGGTGCCCAGCCACAGCGTTTCTGGCAGCCTGGGAACTTCATACACACTCAATTCCACCTACTGCTGCCAAACTCAAAAGACGAGTGCTTCCATTAAGTAAGGGCGGACTTACTAAAATATCCAAAAGAAAACTGCACCCTTTTCTTGCACTCTCTCTTGGACTCTACTTACCTTAAATTTGGTGCTCCTTCATAGACTCTGTGCTTCCCCATGCATCCCTCACTTCTTAGGCATCCTGTACTACAATTTAGTCATGCAATTCCTAATGCACACTGTTTGCTCCCGTCCATCCTGTGCTTACTCCTTTCACCCTACACTCCCTCCAAGCATCTAGCTCTCACCCTTGTATCTTGAGACCTGTACTCCCACTCTCTTTCATCCAGGACTGTCCCTCCTTCATTATACTCATTAAAATGCCAATTATGTTCACTTTTATGTAGTGATGAGCAGCAGCAAAATAATGTTTCCTAATACAAATAACATTTACAGTACCCCTGGCAGCAATGTGTCCTTCCTCGTGCAGAGAGAACATATGTAACAAGATGCAGCAGAACAAGGTCCCCTGAATGTAAGAAATAAACATCAGAAACTGTTATTCGTGTTTTTCTTGGGTGCAAAAAATTGCAAATATCTTCTTAATTATGTGAGAAAACAGGGCTGATTGTAGAGGCCCCCTAACTTTCTGCCCCCCTTTTTCTTTTTTGGTGGTGTTTTCCTGACTCTGATGGTGCCCTATGTACTGCTAACCAGTCCCAGGGTCTGTGCCCTGTATAAAATATGTATGCAAATTAGGCTAATTATAATTGTCTACGTCCACCAACCTATAAGTCCCAAGTATTTGGTAGGGCATGTAAGTTTAGAGACCCCTGAATAGGTAGTGCCCTCATAGGTACACTGCCGGGGTGCCCAGTGTCATTTTAAAGGCAGACCTGCCTTGCTGTCTGCTTTTAAACTAAAGTTATGTGCAAATTCGACTTTGGAATTAAAAGTACTTCTACATTTTTAAACTATCTTATTTTTACATATAAGTCACCCCTTAGGTGTGGCCTATGTGCTGCTAGGGTTTGGTGCCATGTAACTATCAGCAGGGACCTTATAAACATTGTTTTAAAAGCACTGGTGAGTTAAAATAGCCAAAATTAGTTTTTCCCTCACTGTAGTGAATGGCCTCCATAGGCTAAAAATGGAAGACTTTCTTTTAATTAATAAAGTCCCCTTACATGTCAGATACCTCAAGTTTGGTATCTAATTAATTGTTATAATAAATCCCACAATTTACAATTGTTGGATTTAATATAACTAGTTCAAGGAAAGAGTTTTAAACCCTACCTGAAAAAGTTGCCAACTTCAGCTCTGTAGTACCCTCCTCTGATTGGCTAGCCTCTGGCAGCCTGGCCAGGCTGCCTTGATGAGGTGTGAAGTGGCCTGGGCTGAACACAAAGGATATGCCTGGGGGAGGAGATCTACCTCAGCAGATGGGGAAACAGGAAGGGGGAGGGCGACCAAACTGGTCTTCAAAGGCAGGGAAGGACCTTTGGGGCAATCCAGCACCTCCCTCACATCCTGCAACCCCAGACAATTAGGTGTACTCTTGATTAGATTAGGAGAGGGCAGGAGAGGGGTGTGTTTAGGATTTATAGCCACACCAGTGGGTTGGCTCAGACAGATCTAGCCTCCAAAAATAATTTCAGCCATGTTGGATTTTTGAAGAATGTTGCTCCCTGGGATTGATTTTTGCCACACTTCCCATGAAGTGGTCATCCGGGGGAAGGACCCTTCCTCTGAATGAACACCCATGACCCCTCTATTTTCATCCAGGATCAAGGATAAATATGGCAGAGCTGCACCCACACCTCAGATCCCTACAAGGAAGAACATCAGAAGAAGAAGGACTGCCCTGCTGGACCCCTGGCCTGCACTTGGACACTGCAGTCTGAAGACTGCACCAGCTGTACACTTGGGCTTCACCACAAGAAGGACTTTGCCTGGCTTCAACTGGTTTAAGGAGGGACTCCCTGTTTGCTACAGGTAAAAAATTGCTAACCAGAGTCCCCTGTCTCAGATCCTGAAGAAACTGACCAGCTGACTGCTGTCCACTGGCCTTTTTGGAGTTTGAGCCAGGTGCATTCTGGGAGTTGTAGTCCGCACCCTCAGGGAGCAACTTCCGGAACCTTGGGGTGAGCTGTGGACTCCTAAAAGACCTTAAAAGACCTTCTGGAAGAAGATCCAGAAGTTTGGAGACAACTGGAGAACTTTTTGGAAAAAGCTCCATAGAGGAACCAATTAGCCGCAGTGCCTCTAGCCAGTTTGCCTCAACCGCTACCTGGCCTGACTTGCAGGTTCATCCCGCTGGAGAAAATCTCAGAAAAAATGACCAAGTCTGAACGTAGAAAGTTGACTGGGTCCTCCAGTGCAGTGTATTCTAAGAGGGCTCCAGGGACGTTGGATCAAGATTCAGTTTTGTCCCGGTTTAAAGATTTTCATCTCGAAAAATCGTCTAAGTCTGAACGTAGAAATTTTCACCGAGGTCTCCTGTGACGCATATCCGAGGAACGGCTCCAGGGAGGTCGGATCGGACTGGTGACTTTGTGCTGGTGAAGAAAATCTTCAAGAAAATGACTACGCCAGAAGGTAAACTTTTAACCGAGGCCTCCCGCTTGCTGTAGCTGAGCAGGGCTCCATCGTAGTTGGCCTTAAACTTTGACTTTGTCCCGGTCGAGGTGCAGCCAGATGACCAGATTGTCACTTTTTGTTTTTAGGCTCTAAAAAACACAAATTCTTTAAAAATTCATGTTTCCGGTTCCCTTTATCTGATTTTATTCGGTTTGATGTCATTTTAAAGATAAAAATATTATCTATTTTTATAAATTGGTTTTGGATTTTTATTGTGTTTTTTTGTTTTACTTATTTACTGTATTGTGACTTTTAAATGCTTTACACAGTTGTCTCCTAAGTTAAAGCCTTGTTGCTCGTTGCCAAGCTACCAAGGGTTGGGCTGGGTTTAATTTATTGAGACTTCACTGGACCTAAGTGGAGGTTAGTGGCCTATTGCTAAGTGTAGGTACTTACCTGCCCTTACCAATAATCCACTTTCCAACAGATTTCAAAACGCAAACCGACTGGCATTGTGAAATATGTTCTCTTTCTTTGTAGATGTTACACCAAATAATCCGGCAGAATGAGGAGGAAGTGCAAGATAAGGCTTTATTATTCATATAGAAGAAACTCCAGCTGTAGCTTGACCAAAGGCAATATCTTCAGTAATAGTCCCTCCACAGTTCCCAGTTTCAACTCATATACATATATATATATATATGTATGCATATATATATATATATATATATATATATATATATATATATATATATATATATATATATGTAAAACAGATAGGCAAGTATAATGAACATTACCACACACCCTCCCTCTCTAACACAGAATATCTTCAGAAGAAAAACTATATAAGCACATCAACATTCAAGAGAAATTTATAGCAAGAATTCTGCTGAAATTCCAAATACAACCATCTTCCATCTTGGCTGCTCCTTGAAACACTTCTTTCTAACTCTTATTAGTTGATAGTAACACGAAATACCTTTTATTCTTTCAGATAGTCAGATTTTCACAAGATCCCCTACCTTTGTCTGCATTTTTTTGGTTGCTTTGCTGGAATCATACATTACTTAAGTTTGTCTTGCATATATTTCTTTCTATCCCTCCTACCCTCCATGTCATTTCCCTGAAATTCAAAACTTCCACTAAATTTTCCCACCCAGGGAGGACAAATTTTCATATGAGGTTTGCATTTCTTGAACACAATAAATGGACTCAAACCAGTTGTGGAATGTGGTATAAATCTATATTCTTCAACTCCTTTCATTACAACTTGAATCCAGTTCCTACCTCCTGTCTTAGCAATTTGAATAGTTTCTTTGAGAGTACGATTACAACTTTCAATCATTCCATTAGTTTCAGGTCGCAACAAGTGCACATTTTTTATGATCAATTTGTCTGTTGGTCAAAAACTCCCCCATCTCCCTTGTTGTAAACAGAACTCCATTATCTGTTAGGATACTTTTTGGATTACCAAATAATCAGTGAAAAATGTTATATCGGCTTGGGTGTTGATACCTTCAGTAACACCAGTTTCTAGACATTACATCCATAGTCACTATCAAATACATGCTTGAAATACCCACTGTAATGGCTCACACAATGTCAACTGAAATCTCTTCCCACACCTCACGGGGTAAATCTCTACAAATCGTTGGAGCTGATCTAGTCTTCAAAACTTTATCCAACATTCTGCACTCTACACATTCTTTCACCAAACGCTGTACAGCCATATTTGTGCCTGGCCTCCAATACTCACAACGGAGCCTCTCCTTTGTCTTGCTTATACCCTGGTCACCTTCATGACCCAAATTCAAAAGGTGGTCTATAAAACCTACAAGTGGCACTAATCTAGTCCCTCTCAAGACTGTTATTCAGAACAGACATCTCGTGGAACACTTTGTTGAACCCAAGAAATGTATCATCCTTTTTACATTCTTTTTTCTTTGACAACAAGCATTGACAAATTTGCTCCAATACATTATCTTTTTCTATTTCTTCCAGCTATTTTTTTCCCATAACCCAGCCAGAAGTAACACCAAAGACCTTTACTTCTTCATCCATCCACCACTTCAATTTGCTGTGGATTTCATCATTCTTGGTGTCTATAGTTAACCTGGATAGTCAATTTGCTACCTTGTTGGTTGCTCCTGATAAATAACTTACAACAAATTGAAAATCTTGTAAACACCCAAGCCATTTACAAATTCTCAAAGATATGTTGCCTAAACCCTTTTTGTTTAATACTTCCTGCAGCAGTTTATCAGAAGTCTGCACTTCGAATTTAGCTCCCCACACAAATTGTTTACATGTAAGTACTGCCCAGTACACAGCTAGTGCTTCTTTCTCAATTGTAGAATAGCATTGCTTGGCTCCACTTACGGATCATGAGGCAAATGCTATGGTTATTTCTTACTTTCCATCTCTCCTCTGTTTCAATACAGCACTGAGACCTTTCTCACTACCATCAGTCACTATTACTCAAGGTTGGTTTGTTCAAAATCTGTTCAGGGTCTCGGCCAACAACCAGTCTAAATTTATTTTTTCAAATTCTTTCTGACATTCTTCAGGCCATGTAAACTGTTCACCTTTTTTCAGAAGACTATGTATGGACTGAGTACGGCTGGAAAATTTGAAATAAACTTTGAATAATATTCACACATTACTAAAAAAGATTGCACTTCTTTTTTTTAATAGGAAAAGACAAATTAACTATAGTATTTATCAAATCTTCCTTGGGCTTGACGCCTTCCCCAGTCACCACTACCAAGATATGTAATGTCAGTTTGACAAACTTACACTAGTTAATTTTGAGAATGATTCCCTTTTTCTAAAAAATTCTCAACACTTCTCTCACTCTTTCAAGGTGCCTTTTCAAATCATCATCATAAAATAATACATCATCCTGAACTTGACGCCTGGCATTCCCTGTAATAAACTTGACATGAATTTTTGAAAGACTGATGCAGCCCAACAGACCTCAAACGCCATCCTATTGAATAGGAAAACTCAAAGGAATAATAAAAGCAGTAAGAAATTTTGTGTCATCACTTAGTTTTATCTGATGATTAGCAGATGTTAAATCTAGAGTAATAAAGTATTTAGCTTTATCTATCAATGTAGTCATTTCTAAAATATTTGGCAAAGGAAACTTGTCTTCAATTACTTCTTTGTTGAGATGTATAAGATCTTTGCACAATCCTGAAGGTTTAGAAGCTACTACTACTGGTGCAATTACTGAGCAACTTCAACAGGTTCAATTATGGTCTCCCTTATGAGCTTGTAGAGTTCTGTCTCCACTGCACCATGTAGATTCAATGGAAAGTTCCTAACTTTGCAGACACCTGGTTTTGCTCTATCCTTCAATACTATATGGTGTATGTATCCTTCAACACACCCCACTTTGTCCGTAAATACTTGAGGAAATGCTTGAAGAAATTGTTCAGAATAATCATGAACTTTCCTCACTTGTACTTCAGGAGCGGCATTAGGATCCAGAAAAATATCTAGTAATTTTGATGTGGCCAACTCAGTATTGTATCTCCTTTAACTGGAACATATACCTTTCTACTTGCCCTATTTCCATTAAATTCCAACTCAACATCAAAATATCCAGAGAGATCTATGGGTTTAGCTACATAACTGTATAGCATTACATCCGGTTCCTTCAAATGAACCTTTCCTTTGAAAAATGTACTGTAGTCTACATCAGACAATAAAGAGAAACGTGGTCCCGAATCCATCATCATAGAAACAGGAATACCATTGTGCTTAACACTATCTAAAGGATAGTTACATTGGTTAAGTCCCATGCAGTTGACATCATTCACAATTTGGAAAACTACTTTTCCGTTTCAATCACCTCATTCACTTTCTTTTTGGGCAAAGGAGATTTGCAGAATTTAGCAAAGTGACCTCTCTTAACACATTGTCTACATGTTACTTTGATTGCGGGACAATATTTGCGATTTGCCATTTGATTAGTAGGGTTGGGTTACTCTACTTGGAGCGTGGAAAATTGCAAAAACTTCGTCAAACACCACGGAGCAGAGTTTTCCGGTGCCCACCCATCTTGGCTCATGGATCAGGAAGCTACAATGTGAGAGAACATCCAGTAAGATACAGATCTATTGAGCATGCACAGTTGGGGACAGTGCCCATGCTGTGGGAGGGTCACATGCTTGTTTTTATACAATCCTGACCACACCCTCATATTATGTTTGCACTTAAAAGTAGCGCTCCCCATTCCTTCCTGGTCTCTGAACGAAAAGTGGGTCAGGCATGGGCCAATGATGGATGATCCAGATCAACAATGGCGTATGTGAATTTTCCTTAGCAACTGGGCAGACAGCTATCAGCAGACCCAGGGCGTGACTGCAGCTATCAGAGCTGAGTGGGAGGCACGGGCAGCCTGCACAGTGTATTTGGTGCATGTGGACTGTGGAGGTAAGTTTGATGGATTAGCGGCGTAACCTAGGATAGGTGAGCTGCTTTTACCTCCAGGAGAGAGTGCGGGAGAGACTGTTTGAAGCCTGCAGTCCCTGGGGGCTCTGAGGCAGCAACATCTATTTGCAAGCGGTAGACGGGCTAGCAAGAGGCAAGGGTGTGGGCGGCTCCAGCGGATCAGCTAGGAAAAGAGACCCCTACACTTGTTCAGGTAACCCTCCCGATCTATAGGGAGAGAGCATAATTCATCCACTATTAGAGAACAGCTGCATTCGGGACTTGAGTCTGTTGTTTTATGCTCATCATGCGTGTTTCCTGAGTGTTTTGAAGTTGCAGAGCTTAACTTCTGAGTTGAATCTCCTTGAGCTGCGCTCGGCTGATCTGATTGAGCTCAACCACACATGTTGTCAGTGAGTTTGTGGCTGCCAGCAGCATCTTATTTACAGACATCATGACGATAGCTAATGATTTAAGCAGGACGATGTCTAGGAATTTCTAAGCGTTACTGTGATATTATATGTCACCAATATTGTTGAGTTGTTTAACTTCTTCTGCTGCCTTAATTTCAAGTACATAAGAGTTGCTTAGGAAGGCAACTTCAAGCAAGGCTGCAGAGTTCCATCGCTTTTTCTGTATGTGTGTATATATATGGATTTGCCCGGTTGCAAAAAAAAAAAAAGGAAAATTAAAAAGCAGTGAGATCTGAAACAGTGTCAGTTTCCTGAATGGGTTCTGTTTCTGTTTCTTATGACGTGCACACTGGAGTAGGGCTCTTGTTGAAGGCTAGAAGATAGTTTTCTCTGGGCTCCCGGCTTCTCCCTTTTGTTATTTGTTTAGAGCAGCATCAAGTGCAGTCTGCAGCATTGCAGAGCTTGAAAATCAATGGAAGGTATTTGCATTCATCTTCAATTGCCGTTTTAATAATTTCCTTATCTCTGTAATACCACCGTTCCAACTTCAGCTGCTCTTCCCTAATGGAGTGCAGAAGGCATCAATCTTGTGCATCTGCTGGCTAATTAACTATGGCAGCTTCTCTGAATCTGTATCCTGGCAGCCATGTGCACACTGGCCCCTGTGAGGTAGCTTGAAGTTGGAAGGAAGCCAGTCTATTCACCTACTCTGCCTGCTTGTGGAACTCTGCAGAATTCTGCAGAGTGAAACTCTGCAAGCTCCGCCCAGGCCTAGTGAATTAAACTTCCACATGTATCGCAAGCATTCTTACGTTCAACAGGTTTTTTATGTTTTTTGGAGTAGAAGATATAGCTTGAATTGTAGAGTTATCCTTTTTAGATTTCTGTACGTTTTGTAAACATGACAGTGAATGTTCAGTTGGTTTAGCTACAGAGATTACTTCTGATAAACATGGATCATTCTCACACTACAACTCTTCCTGTACTTTATCAATATTATACCCAAGCATAAACTGATCTCTTAGTCTCTTTTATGTATTATTTCCAAAATTACACATGGATGCTAAGTTCCTAAGTACTGTGACATAATCTTATTTTCCTGTTGTTTAAATTTTCCAAAATAATAATGCTGTAAAATTATTGAAACTCTGGGTAGAAAATGTAAATCTAATTTCTTAATAACTGTTTCATATTCGTTTAGATTATCACCATCACCATCTGATTAAATGTCAGGAAGATGCTCTGAAATCTCCTGACCTTCCGCCCCTAAACAGTGTATTAACATGGACGCTTTTTTCTCAACAGATAAATTAGAACCATACTTTTATATAATCAGCAAAGATGTTCTTCTATTTTGACCAGGGTAAACTACTTTGTAGGTGTTACACCAAATAATCCAATAGAATGAGGAGGAAGTGCAGGATAAGGCTTTATTATACATACAGAAAAAAACTCAAGCCACAGCTTCCCTAAAGACAATCTCTTTAGTAAAAGGACAAGCAGGTAAAAAATATGTGGGAGTCACATATGTAAACATATTTATATATTTATTTATTTTATTATTAATTGTACAAAAGGCCCTTTATGGGCTCTCTGGCACCACGAGGGAAGCCTTAAGTCTTCCCTCATGGTGTCATTGCTTCAGTAAGCAGGGAGCTGCTTTATAATAACAAAGCTTAGGAGCCCACGCTTCATTTTTTAAATATTACGGTGGATCGACCGCGACTCTGTCATAAAATAAAATGCTTTTTAGCCCTGGGGGGTCCTTTTGGGACCCCATCACCAGAGCTAAGGGGTCAGGGCGTTCGTACCCTGGCGCCTTTTCTTTTTTTTTTTTTTTTTCTGGGACGCGGCTTCAACAGAGTCCCAAGATAGCTGACAACACTTCAACGGCTTCTGTTGTTAAAGTGTTATCAGCCAGTCAGATCTCAGTATGAGCTCAGGAAGGGTTGTGAATCCTTCATGTCCCTATATATACAAATTTGATTTCCACTTAATTTCTCAAAAACTAGTGAACGAAATTACACCAAAACAAAAAAAGCACTCTTTCTGGACCAGTACCTACCCTTCTGCCAAACTTGGTGTAATTAAGTACAATCGTTTTGACGCTTTTGCCTTTCAAAATTCCTATGGAAAAATTAATGGGAAAATGCATGTTTCCATAGTATCAGGCAGTCAATCCATCCTAATCATTGTGCCAGCAGTCCTGATGTTAGAAGTGGGCAAACCAAAGAAGACTCAAAGCTGGCTTGGAGTGAATGACTTGTTCCAGCTCAGCCCATTTCTTCTTTGGTTTTCCCACTTCTGAGGGGCGAGTACAGAGCTGAGCCAAGCATCCCAGCAACTATATTTACCCTCCCTATTACAGTTTTAAAAGACAAAAACTCAACTTAGAGCAGCTGAGTGCACAAAACCTAAAAGGTGTCTTTCTGCTGTGTGTCTGCAGTTAGCTGAGTGCAATTAACATGTTTCTCTCAGAAGACCTGTGGGAAGTCAGAGATCGTTTTGTTTTGCCAATCAATGCAATAGTCAACATATAAATAGTTTTCAGTCTTCCCTTATGCTTAATGTTATTCAAGGGATTTTGACATGTTATACATATATTGTGTTACACTGAATTAACATGCAGTACTTGTGGGTATTGAACAAAGTGTACAATGGACCAAGAAATAATAATGAGCAAAACTCATTGTTCTTTGGTGATACAGGGACAGAGAAGGATATATTAATTGATTAGCATAATATTACAATGTGTAACCAGGAAAATGAGTTCAAATCGCAGCTTCCACACTTGACCAAACTGTGTGAGCCTCTGCAAATCAATTTACCTCAATGTCCTTCGTTTTAATTGAACATCAAATCTGGGATCACCTTGAAGAAATTGATTTCCTGAAGTGTGCTATATAAAAACTGATGTATGATTTAATTGGCACTGTTAGTGGTTCACATACAGAAACATTATTGGCCCAATATATAGTGCACATGACCAGCATCTCCTCATTGACTTATGGCATTGCTTCCAGGGCACTGGTGGTGGGAACAAGTTAATGTTTAAGAACCTTTCCATTTAACAGATGTTAATACAGTAACATAATGTATCGTACTAAAGTGGAATACAGGCATTCACAAATTAACACATTTTCTATTTGAAAGATTTTTTAAAATGTTTTTATAGGGCATTTTTCTATGTGATATATTCTTAAAACTATCGAGGCTCGGCTCCTGCTTTTAAAGCGAAGCCAGACTCCTGCAAAGAGAAGAAAGAGGAACTGCAACCGGATCTGAGCATGTTGAGAATGGTTCAGTCACTCCTGTGAGAGACGAAGTAGAAGACCTCCAGGAGAGTGACAGTGAGCCAGTCTCAATTGAGGCAGCAGGAGGGTCTAGTCAGAGGAGGGCTCTCCCAGAAGAATACGAAGTTGAGACACAAACAGAGCAAATGCCAGACTCCGAAGGGGAAGGGGTTGAGGCAGATCAAAGCCAATGTGGTCTGACTCCTCCTGAACCAGTCTCAGGTCCGTCAAGAGAACATCCTGCATAGCAAGAAGAGGTTTCAAGTTCAACACTGAAAAGAGCATTGAACAAGGGTCCACTCAAAGGAGATAAATGGCCAGAATCACAAGCAAAGAGAAAGGAAGCAGTTGTTGTGACAACAATCGAGGAAGAAGTAGATACGACAATCTGAGTGAAGGAGAATTGAATGGAGATCGAAGGTTGAAAAGAAAGAGAATAGCAAATCGAAGGTAAGCAGCTCCTGAATGGGCATATGTAACAACAAGTGAATGGAAGAGAGAATGTTTGCCCTTTAGTTTTAATCAACACATTCCAGGTCAATATTTTGGCAGTCGAAATAAATCAATGAACTGAACTGTTGAGACAAATTGAGAAAAAGTACAAAGAAAAAGAGACTGTTGAAAGTAACTGTAAAAAGTCTTTTTGAAATCTGATTTGACAAGATAACTTGATTTGACAAGCTGCTAAACCAATTTTTGACAAAGGATCCTGGGAGTGAGAATGGAAGCTGTAAATAACTGCTGAAAAGAAGATTGAATGTTTTTATTTTTTATTTTTGCTGCATAGTTACTAAATTTTCTCTCCTACTTTCTAATTCTTTACAGATCATGAATAACATTAGCCACCATGGTAGGAAAAACAGGTGCTGTAAATACATGAGTATTGGTTTGGCAAGTGTGTGTGTGATATTGCGCATGATATTGATTGTGGGTATGACTGTTCTTCACAAAAGTAAAGCCAACCATACTACTGCATTAACAGAGATAGAGAGGTTTAGGTTAGATGAGAAGTATCTGCATGTAAATAATCTACAAGGGGAAATTTCTTCTAATGTCTTCTATCGCTTATGAGTGAGTTTGTTGAGATGATGGATGCGAGGAATTGTTATGTGTGTACGCAGATTCCTTCATCAGTCGAAGAAGTTACTTATCATAGTTTGCCCCTTACTTATGGGATAAGTTCTAGTCTGTTACTAACAAGATTCTGTAACCAGGAGTATATCCAATATTTCTATTCCACCCACAACATAGTGTTTTCGTTTGTCCCCATAACGGATATCTGAGTAGAGTAGCTAAGGACAATGAGTTAGTACTATTGAGAGGTTTCTTTGAGCTTACATTAACCTTTGGCACAGCATATGCACACAAAGATAACATGACAAAGATTACATCGTTAGAAAAGAGCTTCTTAGATCAGACAGATGACAGGACAAAGGCATTAAAGGAGAAGTTAGAAAAGGGTTTAGAGAAAAGGACTTTTAGAAATTATTATGCTAATAGTGAAATAAAAACACAAGGGAAATTAGCTTTAGATGCACAACACGTAGGAAAGCTTTGTTTATATAGACCTAATTCTAGCACTGTTACTTTATTTGTGAGAATGAGTGAATGTAGACATGTTTTTTTGTTTCAGAGTAAATGGACATTTATGTTGAATGGACAGGATCCAGGGATTCCTGCTATATATTACATTTGTGGACCTAATGCTTATTACCGTCTTCCAAGAGGATAGTATGGCACATGCTATTTGGGGATAGTTTTCCCAAAGATATTCCAACTTGATGACTTGAAAAGAGTTCCAAAAATGACTGAATTACATCACATTAAAGTAAAGAGAGAGTCTCCTTCTGGTATAGTGGGAGATATATTTGGAGCAATAATTCCTTCCGTAGGAGTTGTTCTAAATTCTATAAAGATTCAGAGATTGTCTACTAATGTGGATAACATGTTGATAAATTTTTCAGGAGCCATGATTCTAATAGATACAGAATTGGCTGTGTAACGATCTATGACTCTTCAGAACCGCCTTGCGTTAGACATTCTTTTATCCAAAGATGGTGGAGTTTGCAAAATGCTTAATTCAAGGCATTGCTGCTCGTACATCCCTGACAATAGTAAATACATTAGATGCTTACTTACTAATCTGACTAATGAAAGTGCTTATTTGAAAGAATTGGAAGAACCAGGTGTTTGGGAGAAAGTTGGCAAAGGAATTATTTCAGTGCGAAATTGGCTCAGCACCATTGGCAAAGGGATATTATTGAAAATAATACAAGGGATCTTGATTATTGTGATTTGCATTATTGGAGCATGGAGAATATGTAAATTATGTAGGAGGATCAAATGGAAGAAAATGAAAAATGATCAGAGGAGGGAAGAAATGAAAAACGGAAAATTTGGTTAGGGAAAATTTGAGAAGGGAAGATTTAAGGGGATAGAGATGACAGCATTTTAGCTGAAGCAGAACATTTGTGTGGGAAGATTTAAGTGTGATGACACATTTAGTCATCAGAGGAGGGATTGTTAATGCTGAATTTTACTAATGAATATTCAGGTATTCTGAGTGCTGAATTTGCATAAAAAAAGAATTAACTTAGAGAAAAATAATGCACGTATATGAGGTTGCGCCCACCTGAGTGGTCGTCAATGTTCACAAAGTTTAATTATTAATAGCTTATTAATATGAAATGTTGAGCTTATGTTTGATTAATGTAGTACTATGTCATATTAAGGGTTATATATTATGTATTATCTTTATTAATCGTAGGCCTTAACTTATCGAGGTCTTGGGCCTAGTTGCATGGCCTCATGTCAAGCTGCATTTCTTAAACGACTTATAAAATGGCTGCTTAGAGAATTAAATTGTGATTGTCCACTGTGCTGGCCAAGTGCTCCTAGCTGAAATCCTTTCTCATGAGAACTGCTTGCTAGAAGATGCTGTATTAGCTAGATACAATGTATGATGTAGTATGTGTAAGACTGACCTTCCCAGGAGAAGACAATGAATGCACTGACCGGAGTATAAGCTGCAACAATATTGATACCTGACAAGCCCAACGATGGGGACAAGATGCCATTCATCGACATGTGAACCGTGTATTAGTGAAACTTGTAGATTTAGGGTTTTATTTTCATTGGACTAAATGCAAACATGCCATTCTTTGACCAATAAGAACATGGGAAGTAGTTTTAGGAAATCTAACTCAGCCGGACTGCACCGAGAGGAGATACCCTATTATTTTCTTGACCGTCCCAAGAAGAAACGTGCTTAACTTTATTCCTTAAAGAGACTTTGCTTTTTCTGAACTTTAATGCTGAATCCTGATGCCTTGCTGATTGAACTGATGTCCTATTGACGAGGACAGTCACAGCTTGCTGAACCATATTGAGGACAGGTATAAGACTATGGGGGTCATTTTGACCTTGGCGGTCTTTTTTCCAGACCGCCGAGGGACCGCCGTGCGGAAGACTGCCAGTGGTGGCGGTTTGACGCTCGGCCTATTATGACTGTTGGCAGCTCTCCGTCCTTTTACGGACGGAGAGCCGCCAACAGCCATACTGGCGGGAGGCGGGGAAGTGGAGGTTGCTCCACCTCCACTGCCACGCCAACAGAACACCGCCCAGCGAATCGCGTTCTGTGATTCGGCGTGGTGGTGTTCTGTTGGCGGTGTGGTGTCGGTGGTGCAGCCCCCATGGCTCCCGTCCCCTCCCGGAGGAGCGTCGGACCAGGTAAGTCGATCGTCCATGAGGGGAGGGGGTTGGGGGGTGTTGTGTGTTGTGTGCGTTCATGGGGTTGTGTGTGTGTGTGCATGTAGAGGGGGTGTGTGAGTGCGTGTATGCTTGCAGGGGTGTTGTGTGTATGGGAATGAGTGCGTGTATGTCTGTAGGTATGGCTGTATGGATGTGTGCATGTATGTTTGAATGTGGGTGTGCGTGTCTGACTGTGTGTGTGGATGTTGGCATGTATGTAGTTGTGTGTTCGTGTATGTGTGTTGGTGGTGCCTGCGTGTGTGTCGTGTGTGTATGAGTGATGTTATGTTGGGGGTCAGGGTGGGGAGGGGGTCCTGCCACCTTTGCGGGGTGGCAGGGAGGGGTGGGGGGGTAGGGGAGGGAGTCAGGGTGGGGGTGGGGGTGGGGGAGACCCCTATCAGTTCCAGGGAAGGAATTCCCTGGCACTGATAGTGCTTACCGCCATGTATTTCATGGCGGTTCAAACTGCATGAAATCCATGGCGGTCAGCCTTGTCCAAATACCGCCGGCGGTATAGTGATGGCCACCGGGCTGGAGACCCTGGTCTCCAGCCCGGCGGGAGGAACGGAGAACCGGCGGATGACCATGGCGGTAACCGCCATGGCCATAATACGCTGAGGAAAGACCGCCAGCCTGTTGGCGGACTTACCGCCGCTTCTCCGCCTTCTCCCTATGTTACTGATTGTTATGTCGATTTGCTTTTGTCCCTAGGTACCAACCGCTACTTTTGATAGTGCCATAGTTAGATGTTTTTTCTAAATTCACGTTGAGAAAATTGCTTTTGCATGAAGTCCAAACACGCTATTCTAATTTGGAGTTAGTTCGGGTATTCACTGATGGTGTTCGCTACCTATAATAACAGTTGATGTCTTTTCTTTGCTGAATCTAAATGTATATCATATCGTTTGCGCAGTAATTCTTGCTATTAATTTGTACTGTAACCTTAGAATGTGTAGTGGCTCAAACTTTAAGTAGATTGCGATTCTGTAAGCGCTTCGGTCAGCCAGTATTGTTTCTTAATACTTATCATTTGATTTTGAGATTAAGTTATGTGACTTTAGCATTGTTAATAGAGGGAAATAAACATTTTAACTTTTACATAAAGGTGTGGTTATTCATGGCCGCAAGGTCACGGTGTGTGGAAATGACTGACTCCCATTATTATTGATGTCATTGATTGTTGTTGTTATTGATTTGTATTGGTAGGGGGTTACATGGTGGGAACTACTCGAAGTGCAGTCAAAAGGTCCATCGGCCTATCAGCGTCTCCTTGTAAGTTTACTTAATAAGGTCTGACGCGCTAACAAAAGTGTGAACGTACTCAAAAGTGTAAGTTACCTTTGTGAATCAGGCTCAAGAAGTTTATCTCCCTTAGAGTGATATTTCAGTCTCTACGAGATCAACCCAAATAGGACTTACGATTGGTTCTCGAGAATGGGTTTAGTAACTTTTTAAAGGGATTGTGGAGCCCCCCAAATAGATGTTAGTAATGAAAAGTATCAGCAAATCAATAATTAACTTTACAGTAATGCTTTTGTATTATCCATCTGTTTCTTGGCGATAGCTTTGGACCCCTTAAATATGTAAGTTAAGTAAAACTGTTTAACTGACTTACAATAAATAATTTGGTATTTTGTACACATGTAAGTGGTCGAACATATGTGATCCGCTTAAACAACAAACGCCATATCTAGTCCATTCTCAATAATGGAGTTGCATATATAGCCTCATAATAATATAGGAATGCACATCTACAGAAATGTTTCAAAACAAAATCTTTTCTCTCACACAAGGATTTGCATTTCCTATCTGACACAGCTCAAACTTTCCCAGCACTTCCAAGTCCTCAACTGGCAACAGAACAGTAGGAATCAAGGGCTCACATAACTACTTGTTTTACTACCACAAACCCAATCTGTCAGTTTTTCAAGACAGGGACCCCAAGTTATCAGCACTGACGGTAATCATTTATTTCAAAATATAATTTAAAATTGGATTCGCTTTTATAGACAAAAACATAAAATGTCTTTCTGCATGGAAAGGAATGTTTTCTACGGGTGTATTTGTAAAGATAATTATATACGCCAGCCTGGGCACACCGAACAGAAATAAAGACATGGTTATGTTGGCGCAGTGACAGCCCAGGAAACAAAAGGAAGCACAAACCATCATTCTGTTAGTGGAAAATATATTTCAGAGCCCTGCATGAACAGATGTCTGCCACACACAGCCTTTACAGGCCGTGTTTGGCTAAGCCAATTTAAATGCTCGGGGTGAGGCTGAGTACAGTCCTCAGGGTGGGCCTGCTTAAAAATAAACTTCACTTAAAATTATTTTCATTTAAAGGATGTTATGTGGCGGCCTTGATTGCATACTTTGTAATGCTATTCTCAACTTAACCATTTTGAAAAAGAAGAGTTATATCCCTCATGTGTTTAGTTGTGTTTATTTTCACGTTTATCACATAGCAAACCATGCAAACAACGTGGTAAGGAAGGCATACTCTAACTTGTTCGAACAGGTTACTGAACAGTCTATAAAAACATACAATGAGCAAAAACACTGGCGAAGCAGAGGAATAATATTTTCTATGGGAGTGTAAAGGCTAATGTGATATTTCATACAAGTCATGTTTTATTTACACAACACAATCTTGACTTCTGTAGTTTTGTGGGAATGCACATTGTATGCACTATCACAGACAGGCACTAGCTGGCTGCCATTAAATGATAAACCAATGTTAGATCATAGAGAATACATTGATCTTCTGCACTACCTCAAACCATTCACCCACTGCATCCTTGCACGATGTTCAGACCAACAAGCATTCTTGTATTCCTCTTCATTTCCCACTTCTACACAGAAGAGCCTGACTGTGACGTGCTCTAGGAGTTCTCCAAACTTACTCCAGAATTTCAGGAAGCCATGAAAGTCACAGGTACTACAAGGAGTAAGTCACACCTACGCACATCTTTATGAATCTGTGTGCCTTCATTATTACTCGTAGCTACACTACTCTCATCTGCACATTTTCTTCTCCTCTCATCAACAGGACCGGACTGGGAACCCAAAGCAGCCCTGGCAAATTTTGTCAGACCAGACCCCATAGGGTGCATAGCGAGTGAGCATGACCACTGCAATAGGGCTTGGGGGTTCTTCCCCCCTCCAAAGACTTTTGGGGAAAAATGTCAAAAATGGTGCATTCTACCACACATTTTTCATCATATATTCAATTGTATTATTTTTTACAGCATAGAAAATGATGACCTTACTTTGCATCAGGATACTGCAATCATTATTGGGATTCTTCAATGATTCCCGTACCACCAACCTTTAACAGTGCTTCTCATTTCTTCATAACCCCTCTCTCACATGCGTATGATTTTTTCATAGTGCCTCACTTACCAGAGTAGGGTTTGGAGCCATTTACATCACACACATATAGATGAGACATTGAATTAAACGTGTAAATCAGTGTACAGAAAATGCTATATAAGACAAAGGGAGCTACAAGGTGTGAGATTGACATCATCCATGCTAGTAGCTAGTTTAAAAGAGTGCTTGGCCTGGGGAAGCATAAACTCAGGAAACAGAACTTAACACAGTGGTTAGGGGTGACTTTACTAATAATTTAATTCTACCCCGACCAAACCCTTTTTTGAGCAAAATTAGGATAACTAATGGCTGGGAAGAAACATAATATTCTAACCTGTACCAGGCAGTTTGCATGCAACTTTTTGATGCCACTTCATAGCTCATTGTGCTAGATTATGAATGTAACTCATGGACTGCACAGTAACAAAGGAGCTCTGGGACAAAAGAAGCATCACACAGAGCAATGCTCATAAAAAAATGTTGTGTAATGTGCATAGTACACGTTCTTTGCAGCAGGCATATTATCCCTCTGCACTACCTTAGATGAGTCAAAACTGCCACTAGACAAAACTCAGATCTCTTTTCAGCAAGTACAATAATCACCAGAGTTATTGCAGCACTTAAATTGTTGGCTGAAAACTTTTGAGTATACAAGGAACTCTTTGGTGTTTTTAAAACTGAAGCACTGCTACAAAAGTGGCCACAGGTAAAAAAAACCCAAAAAAAACCCACCCTTCCAGCCTTAAGGGTAAATGCCCCGATGCCTGGTACGGCCAGTCCAACCTTGCCAATTAACCCAATTCCTACCATCTACTTCCAATTGGAAAACACGATAATCCCTCCAGCAGATTAACCAATTGACTGCTAGGGATTTTCCTCCACTGGACCCTGGCCATTTTTTATGTTTAGGGTCATTTGCACTTAAAGCTTCATAACCTTTTTTCCACAAAAGGCATTTATGACAAACTTGCGTCCTTTTTCATCTTCCTCGGTAGATCTCACCGAAGGGAACCAAACAAATTGCTAAAAATATTTAGGGTCACATGTAAGAACATTTGGAGTTGCGATTTCCTAATTGCAATTCCATGCGAATCGCAATTAGGAAATGACAATTCCAAATGTAAGAACCTCCATTGAGTTTCTTTTGCGATTCTCAATGGGTCGCAAATAGACCTACCTCATTAGTATTAATGAGGTAACTCGCAATTTGCGACTCACTGGGAATCGCAAAAATCACAGGGATGGTGGCCTGCTGGAGGTCAGCAGGCTATCATGTCTGTGATTGCTTTTAAATAAAGCAATCTTATTTTGTTAAATGGAGCCCGTTTTCCTTCCAGGATGCATTTGAAAAAAAATTAAATGTTTCAGTTTCAATTTTTAAGAGTAGGCAGTGGTCCTTGGAACCAATGTCTGCTTTTAAAAAACTTTCTCGCATGCATTCACAAAGGGGGCCCCTTCCCCTTTGCGAATGGGTGAACACCAATTTGAAATTGGTGCTAACTGCGATTGTTTTGCAACCGCATTCAAGGTCATTAAACAATCAAACATACCATTCAGATTTGGTATAAGGAAGGGACACCCTAAACACTCCCCTTCCTAATACAAAATCGCAAAACCTAAATTGTGATTGGGTAATATGTTACTGAATCACAATTTGGGCTTTGTACATCCCAAAAAGCATTGTTCTAGTCGCAAAAGTGCTGATTCTGCAATTTGGCTCGTTTGCGACTAGGAAAAATCTTTGTACATGTGGCCCCAAGTCTTTTTATTGGGACGGGGGGAATGGGAAAAAAGAGCTCTGCAAGAATATGTATTTTCTTCCTAAAAAACAGCAATGAGAGGTGCTAACGCGTCCCGCCCTAGGTAATTTACTTAGTCTGGGACTCGTTTTAGGCCAATGAATCTTTTGACACTGATTGGAGACACCTAAAGACGAGATAACTACTCAGCATATCAATCAATAAATCAATAGTTTCATCAATATTCACAGTAATCAATCAAATTAGTTAATCACTTCAATATGAATTTGAAACGCAACGCAACCTTTCAACCATGACTAACCACATGAATTTAGTAAAATGTATGATATTTATTCCCTATTGGTTACACTCTACTAGCAAGTTTATTAGTTTCAACACCAGAAAACACATCAACAATGTTATAATGTGGCAACTCGAATAAGATTTAAGCAAAGCGAAGATTGTAAACATTAGAACAAAACACGGCGTCAACATGTATCTATTTAGCAGAGTATCATTAGTGCATCTTATTCAACACAGCAAAGATTCAGTCATTTCGTCTGTTGCACCCAACATTAGTGAACTCCTTGCCTAACCTCAAATTAGCATCAGCTTGTTGGGCTTCATGCAAAACAATTTAGTAACACAAATTTGGAAAACGTCTGACTATGGTCTCTGTCAAAAGCAGTTGGTACCTAGAAAGGAAAGGCAAGCAGACAATTACAATTTCATCATCATATAGTTACCCTCCGTAATGGGTCAGCATACAGAGTCAGTCTTCGTCCTCAGGACAGTAGTTGATTCGCCATCCGCCAGGATAGAACAACAAAGTCTCAGAAACTAGGGCAGAAAGTTCTTCCCTCTTAAGGAGGAGAAGAAATAGATATCAGGCAAGACAAGGTGAGGCTGGTTTGAAGAATCAAAGCAGCAAGGGTAAAGACGGAATGCCAGAGTAACAGCAGGGGTGTCCCTCTAATGGCCAATGTCTCCTTGTAATGCAACGTTAAATTGAATTTGCCAGACAAATCTCTAATTTCCCATTGGTCGGTAATTGGTGCACCACTATCTCTATCCAATGGTTGTGTGGTCACCTTACTAGAATTTTCACCTAAGACAGTTCTCATACAGTTCATTGGCTCCTCTGATTCACGCCTTCATCGGGTGAGATGGCAGGTAAAAAAAGTTACCAGTTCAAGCGACCTTGTAGCTGTTGCGAATTACACTGTTGCATTAGACAAGAATGTCTCCTTGAGCAAGTCGGGTCTCATTAAAAAGAATTTACTACAGCTACACACATCTCTAGCTCCTGGAAAAGTACAGCTTGATGTCCTTCAGGAAGACAGCACAGTACACGTTAGAAAAACACATTTACTATGAGACCAGGCAGCTAGGCCCAGACTCTTGCTAACTAAGGCCTAATGATTTATGCAGCAAAACCTTAACACATAACTCTTAATGCTAAAACAGTATCATACATTAGTACATTAATAATTCATTATTAATCAATTTCATTAGTCATCGTATACATTGGTGGCCACTCCCCGTGGGCACATTTCAAATGCGTACATTAGAAACATAATAATGCATTTTCTATGCAGCTTCATTACACATTATTTTGCAAGCAGTTCATGTTAATTTTGATTATAAAAGCTACACTCCAACAATCCCTCCTCTGATGACTCTTGTCATCATACAATTCCTTCCTTTAACAACCTTTTCACTTCTTTATCTCCTTCATCTCAATTCCTTCCTTTTGTTTTGCCTTTTCATATTTTGCTCTGAACATTTTCTCCCTTTTCTTTTCTTCCCTCCTTTCTTTATGTTTTGCCAAATTTGCTTTAATCCTGTTGCCAATTTTGCATGATAACCACAGCCCAAATAAACAAGCCAGAATAATCATTATCCCCTGTATTAATTTTCCCAGTAACCCACGCCAAAGACTACTAAACCAACTTCCCATACTAGCAAGTCCTTTTCCAACCTTTTCCCAAACTCCTAGTTCCTTCAGTTCCTTCAAGTCTGCGCTATCTCTTGTTAGGTTAGTAAGCATACTTCTAATCTCATTACTATTGTCAGGTATGTAGGCATATCAGTGACGCTCATTAAGCATCTTACAGACTCCGCCACTTTTCGCTAAAAGAGTGTCTAAAGCAAACCTGTTTTGAAGAGTCATAGCCCTCTCTGCGGCAAGTTCAGTATCCATCAGGAGTATAGCCCCTGTGAAGTTTGTCAACATGTTATCCACAATAGTAGACAACTTTCGAATCTTTATGGAGTTTAAGAGAACTCCTACTGAAGGAATTATCGCTCCATATGTGTCTCCTACTACACCAGCAGCAGTTTCTCTCATTTGTCTAGCACGAAGTAATTCTGTCACTTTCAGAAATTTCTTTAAGTCCTCTAGCTGGTAAATCTTTGGGAAAACTATTCCCAAACTATTCCCAAGTAACAGGTCCCATACCATCCTTTTGGAAGACGGTAATAAGCATTAAGTCCACAAATATAATAAACCCCTGGGATCGCTTGATCCATTCCATTTAGCATGAACATCCATTTATTCTGAAACAAAAACACATGCTTACACTCACTCGTTCCCACAAACACATTGTCATACTATGACTTGGGGCGTGTTATGCAAAGCCTACCTACATGTTTCGCATCTAAAGCTAGCTTCCCTTTTTCTCTAATCCCAATCCCATTGTTGCTATTACTAAGAAATGATCGTTGTTGCAAGCCCTTTTCTAATTTCCCTTTTAAAACTCTCCTTCTATCCTCAGTGTGATCTAGAAAGCTCTTCTCTATGGGTGTAAACAAGCATGTAAAATTATTGCGGTGTGCATATGATGTACTAATCGCTACTCTAGGTTCAAAGAACCCTTTAATTAGTTTTATGGCATAATACTTAGCTACACTATTCAGGTCTTCTATGATAGGCACATAAAAGAAAAACACAAGGTCATAGTTTGAGTAAAAATATTGCCCTTCTTCTTGGTTATAGATACGCATTAGTAGCAGACTACAACTAATCCCATAGGTTAGTAGCAAACTGTGATATGTAACTCCCTCTTGGACTGAAAGAGGAATTTGTGTACACACATAACAAGTCTTTGCATCCATAGTGTCAACATACTCACTCAGCAAGCAATAGAAAACATTAATAGACAACTCCCCTTTTGTATTAGTTTCGTCATGTAGATACCTTGTATCTTTCTCAAACTTCTCCCAAGGTGTTAGTGTAGCGGTCTCAGAAATTGTAGCGTTGTTAGTTTCATTCACATCCACCAAACGCATCTCCACCAATAAAGCTACAGTGAATATCACACACACAACACCCAAAGCAACACCCAAATATTTACAACGCTTACTCCCCTCACTATCATCTCCCATACTAGGCATGATCTGTAAAGTATCAGAAGTGAAGTACTATAAATGTAAACAACTAATTTGAGGATGGTTAGTAATTCTCTCTTTTTATTTATTATTATTTTTTTTCTCAACAAGCTAAGCAAAGTCTTTCTTCTGGAAATATTTACAGCTTTCTCATCCACTCCCAGGGTCCTTGTCAAATCAGGTTAGCAGCTTGTCACAATCGGGTTTCAAAAGTCAATTCAGGTTACTAGCGACACATCCGGTAATTTATCAGTCTCTTTTCTCAGTTTTTTTTCTCAACTTTATTCCAACTTAACACAGTCTAATTTCCTTGTGGTCAACTCAGGTACCATAGTATTGACCTGGAACGTCTTGATCAAAGCAAAATGCCAGGAACTCTTGTTGCCACTCAGCTGACGTTGCATAAGCCCATTCAGGACTTACGTACCTTCGATTTGCTATTCTCTTTCTTTTCAACTTGCAGTCACCTTGCAATTCTCCTTTGCTCAGGTCCTCTTTTCTCGTTGTATCTATCTCCTCTTCAATTGTCTCATCAATGACCACTTTTCCTTTTGCTACTCGCGACTCTGGCCACTTATCTCCTTTCAGTGCCCCTTTATTGCTCGGCTTTTCTTGTTGCTGTTCAACGCCCTCCTCTTGTGCTATGGTGTTTTCTTTTGATGGACCTGCAAGCGGCTCAGGAGGAGTCTGGACACTCGGACCTCCTCCTGTCTCAACTCCTTCGCCTTCTGGGTCTGTCAAGGGTTTGACTTCAAACCCATATCCATCTGCTTCTGGGAGAACCTCTCTCTGGGTCGGTTCTCCTGGTGCCTCAGTTAAGATAGGCCCACCGTCACCCCTCCGGATCTCGTTTACTGTTTGAGTGACCAGGCCGTGGTTGTTGGTGATGTATGGACCCTGCATGGTCTAAGACTCCGGAGTATACTGATAAGTGTATGAGACACTTGGTTTGTGTTGTAATTTGCACGTTTAATAGGTCAATCGGGTGTGGTTGAGGAGTTGAGTTTGAGTCAAAGTGTGTGAGTGAAAACCTTCGATGGATTTGGTAAGTTCTAAAGTGCACTAGGACGAACAATTGACAAGTCGAGAGTAGAATGTGCGGGTCGAATTCTGCTTGAGAATGCGGGATCTGAGATGGAGAGAATAGCGGCTGAGGCTTCAAGTAAAATATCTGTAAAGTTCTGAAGCGATTGTGTTACCCCTCCTGTATTAAACCGGCAAATTTGAGTTTTGTTGTTAAGTGCTCGCAATATATTGCATTAGTTTCGTGTGAATAGAGAGTGAGGAAGACAAGCCGCAAGACTTTGTCAGCTGCAGTGTGTGTGAGTGTGACGTCATTGGAGCCGCGCTGGGATAGGTCAGTTAGTGAGAAGGGTCGCGCACGGATTGGCAGCCGTCCGTGAGAGGCAATTGGTTGGAAAGGCAGGTAATGGGTGTTCTGGGAATTAAAGTCACTTCCTGATTCAGTTATAAATGAAATAAGAGACGCAAAAATGAAGTTCTTCAAGGCTTTAAAGAGCGGTTTGAGGGGAGATGTGTACATTACCGTGAGTGTGGGGGAGCCTACACCGCCAGAGGATACTCTGGCTTATGCTGTAATGGAGGAGAAGGGAGTCGCGCCATGTCTTTGGCTTAAGCAATGGTGCAAATTGACAGAGAAAGATGGGTGTTGAGCGTGTTTAGAAAATTTACGGAAGGCACTAACTGAGCAAAAGCTGCCTCCGAAGCCGGCACAGTTTGAGGCGCTAGCAATCTGCGAATTAATGGCCATACGACAAAGGCAGCAAAATTTTAAAAGGAAATGAGAAAAGCAGCAAAAAAGCTAGCGGAGGCTAGGTGAGATAGCAAGACCAGGATGTGGAGAAGAGAAATAATAGATGGAGTCAGAATGTTTCCCGCAATAACTAAAGAAGCCGACACACAGGGAAGAGAGGCCACTTGTAAAACAGACAAGGGTTCTAGTAGAGGGAAAGGGAATAACAAGTCTTGGGCAGATGCAGATGACTCAGATGACGATGAGTTCCTTAATCAGTTGTTACATGATCGTCCACCACCATATGCAATGAATGACAACAGACCAAGTACTAGTGCAGGTCCTGTAAGTTCATCACAGAATAAGGGAACAGCGCATACAGCTCGGGTAAATGCAGTTGCGACACCAGCTCCAGTGCAGAATAGTGTCAGCGCATCCACTGCATCAGCAATGCAGACGCGGTTGCAGCCACCACCGGTTCAGAGGCTCTTCCCCGATGTCCCAGTATTACAGACCAAAAAGATATTGATGGTGCCGCCCGATCAAGCATATGCAAGATCAAAGTTGGTACAGATGGAGCCAACTCCACTTCTGCTGCCCCAGCCGCAGCAACAGATGGTTCTGAATTACGCTCCAGTCACAGGACCGCAGTCAGTCACAGCACCCATTATGAATCAGATGGTGGGAGCTAACGCTCCCCAGGGTCTCGGAGACAGGCAAGCGCCAGCTGGCATATCTTTGCCGATTACAGTTGGTCCACCCGTACCTCTGTATGCGCAAGCAAAGCCTAGTGTATGTGACCAAGGGGTAATGACTCAAGAGATGCTAAGAGGAGGTTCCACACGAAGCTCTCAAGGGATGACACCGGGAGAACAGACAGTAGAGCGGTCTAGATTCTTGTTAGCCTTCAGTCCGATTGGGGTTCCTTTAGAGACAATGAGACAAGCAGGGTTTGGTCTACTGACTCCACAGGTACTGAGTGCAAATACGTCACAAATACCGCTGGTGCAAGCTGGGAATATCTTGTTGCAAGGTTTGACAGTGCAACAGTTGAACGAGTGGTTAGACAAGCTGGGTTCACCGCAGACTACCCCTGCTACAGCAGAGCAGTCAGAGAGAGAGGAATACCTGAATTTTGTCAGGTTGGGTGTGGAAGCAGCCGAGTTAGTTGAAGGAAGCATGGGAGTGAATAGGCTAGAGTCGTACACTGAAGCAGAATTGAGGTACCTGTGTCCAAAAATAACTAAAGAAGTGAGCAAGGTGCATCAGAGGTTGGCGAATCTAGCAGACAAATACGGCATAGACTTGGACAGTACAAAGCATCTAAAGAGGAGTTACAGATTAGAGTCTGAACCTAAAGATTTTGATCACATGAGGTCTACTGGGATGAATGCACACCTTAAAGAAATTTTACAGAACGCACAAGTTTGGGGAGCCTTAGAGAAGTGAGGAGGCAGATGGGCAAAAAAGAGAAACAAAAGGAAAAGTGACTGCTTGGAGCAGCAACAGCCGCAGGCAAAACCAGTGCCAGATACCGGTACCATAAAGATGTTACCCATGAGAGAAAAAGCTGGAGGGGTTCTTGTTCATGTACTATGGTCCAGGGGTGACATTCTGTCATTCACCAATGACTTCCCCAGGCTGAGGGAGAAGACGATAGAGTGGTATCAGCAGACAGATAGATTTGTGAAGCTTGCGAAGTGTCTTTGGGAAGACTTGAATACATTATTTGAGATTATTGTTCCTGCTGATTTGTGGCTTGAGTGCAAGAGAAGTGTAGACTGGCCAACCGCAGAACCGGCAAGGGATAGGGCTACCGGAGCACCCTCTCTGGAGGTAATGAACTATTACTATAATTGAGTTCTTGAAGCAGAAATTGTCGCCGCAGAATATTGATTGGCAAAAGATTGATCGAACAGCGCAAGAGGGCAAAGAGTCAATACATGCTTACTATGAGAGGTTGTTGAAAGCATTCAAGCATTACAGTGGCACGGAATTAATAGAGCTGAAAGACATGAATCAACTTGTGTTCAGGTTCATTGAAGGGCTGAGACCAGAAATTAGCCAGATGATTAAGAATCATTTGATTTGTTGGCAAGCAAAGCCGATTGATGAGGTGTTACAATATGCGAAATACTGTAGTGATGAGATTGAGTTGAAGCAGAGAAAGTTGAAGGAGATGGTGATGGTGATGGTGATGCAAATTAAGGCAGCGCAAGCAGGGATGCAGGGAAACAGAGTACAACAGATGGTACAACAGCCACAGGGAAACGGAATGTTTCAGACGCAAACAAGAGGCAGAGGTCGAGGAGGTTTTGTGAACCGTGGTCCGGATTTGAATACCCTTGTGGTACAAAATGACGAGCAAGGGATGAAGAAGGTGTTACCATGCCATGTGTGCGGGGGTGGGACATTGGAAGCAGGAGTGCCCGATGATGGCGCAGGAGGGTGTTGTTCAACAGAGCAATGATGTCAGTGCATTTCAGAATGTTAAAGGACCAAGAATGAGGGGTCCTAATCCAAATTTCCAGAATAACATGGTTCATATGCAGGGTCTCCAACCCATGCAACAGGTGCAGATGCCACGTATGCAACCAGTGCAGAGGCAGCATGTGCAACAGCAGGTTCCAGTGGTACCTAGACAGCAAAGGCAGTTGTCATTAGCTCCAATGGGAAAGCAACAGGTGATGCTTCCTCAACAGGTCACAAGTCAAGGAATGGGTCAGAATAATACAGTACAACAGTTCCCATTGCGGGGTGAGAATGGAATAAACAATGAATGGTCAGATGACAGTTCAGATAGTGAGGAGTGCAGGCTTGCAGCGTCCCTAGAAGTAGATCAGAGGGGACCCTATGTGCAAGGGAAGGTGATGGGTCATAAGGTCTCATTTTTGGTTGACACAGGAGCTACACGCTCTACAGTCAGGAGTTCAGAGGTTCCGAAATTGCCCCTTTCAGGACGTACAATAAAAGTAGTGGGAGTGGCAAACCAGCTCCTGACCAACCCGATCACAGATCCGGTTCTAGTCGAAATTGGTACCTTTCAGGGATTACACAGGTTTGTAGTCTGTGACTCCGGTCGCGTGTCCCTACTGGGAAGAGACTTACTGTGTAAGATGAGGGGTTCTATCACCTGTTGAATGAGGGAATAGAGGTGCAGACAAACAGTGATGACAAGGGAGATGATGGTCAGATTTCAGAGCCAGAAACAGAGACTACAGATGAAGAGTACCCCTTGATAAGCTTCTTACCGATGTTCACGATGACTGATTTGCCCGCAGACCTGCAGGGGACAGTCACAGAGAAGGTGTGGGACTTGACAGGAAAAGCAGTAGGGTTGATAAAAGGAGTAGAACCAGTCAAAGTAGACGTGAAGCCAAATGCAGTGTTTCCCCAGGTACCGCAGTACCACATAGCACAGGATGTACTTATACAGGTGACACAGATAACTGCAGATTTTGTGAAGCAGTGAGTTTTGAAGGAAGTAATGAGCAGCCCATGTAACTCACCTTTAATGGGCCTGAGGAAGCCCTGTGGGGAAGTCTGAATTGTTCAAGACTTGAGAAAGATCAATGACATAGTGATGAAGTGTTGCCCGATAGTGCCAAACCCAGCTGTGATCATGTTTCAAGTTCCATGCTACGCACAATGGTTCTCAGTCGTTGACTTGTCCCAAGCATTCTTTTCTGTGCCTCTTCATGAGGACAACCAATTTCTCTTCAGTTTCAAATTCCTGGACAAGGTTTACAGTTGGTATAGAATTCCTCAGGGGTTTTCAGAGTCACCATCTATTTTCAATCAAATTCTGAAGAAGGATTTGGAGTCATTGGAATTGCCTTTCCAATCGACTCTAGTGCAGTACATTGACGATTTGTTGATTGCCTCCAAAACAAGAGATGATTGCAAGTACGATATTATTGCCCTATTGAATCACTTGGGAAAGAATGGACACAAGGTGTCCCCGAAGAAGTTGCAGTACTGTCAGAAAGAGGTGAAGTATCAAGGCCATTTGATTGAGAAAGGGTCGAGGAAGATATCTAAGGAAAGAGTGACTGCCATATTACAGATGAATACACAGACATCCAGGAGAGATGTCAGGATGTTTCTAGGAATGGTGGGCTACTGTGATCAGTGGCTCCCGAATTTCTCCATTATCTCCAAGCCCTTGGTGAGATTGACAGCTAAGGAATTTAAGGATGGCCCAGATACCCTAACTATGTCCGAGAAAGAGATAAGGGCATTCATCGAGCTGAGGGAATGCATGTGCAGGGCCCCAGCTTTAGGTCTGCCTGATTACACAAAGCCTTTTGTCCTGTTTTGTCATGAACGTGATGTTTGTTCTTTGTCTGTCCTAACACAGGTCCATGGAGGTGCAAACCGACCAGTAGAGTTGTATCAAATACATTTTTACCATTTGTTCTTACCATGTACCGTTTACCATTTTCATCATTTCATCAAATTTTAGTCCATATTTCTGATTTTTTGTGGTTTCATTCTGTTTGCAATTTGTCATGTAAACATTTGGGAGCCTGGAAAGCTATACAGTTCTAAAAACTAGACAATCATCTGAACTCCACAATGAGTCATTTGTGTAGATCCCTCAAGTTTGTCCCAAAGAATCTAATTGTGGAAATAAAAAAATAATGAAAATCGAGTAGGAAAAAATAGCCATTGGAGGCAACGTTTCCATATGTAATTTTTTGACATGATGAGTGATTTTCAAATGCTATATACTGTTGTGGCTGAAATGCCCCTCTGGTCGCAAGGACATAAAGGGTTTGTAGTTTCTCCAAAAACATGTGATACACTGATCCAACAAATGAGCTGCATCTTATAATGATTTTCCATTATATACTGACCATACAGCAATTGATATTGTAAAGTATAATGAATGAAAAACAGGTATGAAGGAATATTCTATTTTTGTGAAATGTGTACACGATACTGAGTTAAGGAATAATGGTTATTTACACACCTCTGAATTTTGGGTTACCCATACTATCAGAAAGGCATTTTGCAAAATGTCTTAGTTGATGAACACTGACTTCCACCTGGAAGTCAAAATGCATAGAAATCCAATTGGTAATAACAAATGTCCTACTATCCTGTGGTCCCACCTGTCTCCCAATAATGGTAGGCCACTTGTGAGGCTGAGCCTAGCACTTGAATTCAAAGTGCACCAAAGCACAATGTGGAGACTTCACATTTTATACATAAAAATCAACATTTTTACAATGTGAGTATCTGCAGAATTTGGACACTATCTCAGCTACAACCCATTAAACCTATCAAACTCAGACATGTCAGAAAACTGGACATCCAGCGAGTCCAGCGTGATGTGATGCACTTGGATCCCACAACTTTCTTTATCCAAAGGGCCTTGCAAACTCCAAACATTGACTAAAAGCACCCATATTCCTTACACTTATGAGAGTTAAAGTTCTGAAGCTGAGGATTTGACAACGTTTCTATTACCCAGCATTTTCATAAATCTCCTGATAAAAACATTAGCCCTTTTGTGTGGGTTGGTCTAGTGCCTTCAAAATAAAGCCCCTTAAAATAAGACTTAGAGACGTCTCATTTCACTAATTGAAACCAACCCCTTTTTTGCAATGTAGATAACTGAAGAATTTGAGCCCTGGTTTGGCTGCCACTCATGGAAACTTTCCAAACCCAGACATTTCTGAAAAATAGATTCCAGGGTGGAGTGACTTGCAGAGATCTCATCAGGCGGTTTTTACCTAGAGCCATTGCAAACCTCAAACTTGGTCTAAAACGTATTTTCCTCAAGTTATGGAACTTTCTCTCACAGAAATGTGAGGAAAATGTGTGTTTTTGGCAAAAAACTGGATGTGTAATTTTCCCAAAAATCTGAGTTTGGTAGGTTTCCCTGAGTGGCACCCGACCCAATCCAGAATAGTGCAGCCAGTGTGATGAAATTGGGATTTTTATGTAAAAACTACACCTAGAAGATTTGAAATTTCTTCTTGCCAATCATAGGGATAGGGATGCTATAGCCCTTTGGGGTGCAGAAATACTATTTAGCTTTTAGGGTTGGGGGTGGGGCCTGATGTCAGGTTGGGCCAGACATCATCCCATTATTTCATCCACAAACATTCCTGGATTCAGTGTTTTTTTGCCCCACCCAAAAGCAAATTGGGGCAAATCCCCTCTCTGCCCTATGGGTGCAGAAAGACTGGGCTGCCCCTTTTGGGGCAAGAGTACGGGCCAATGCCAGGCAGGGAAGCCAATCCCCTTTTTTTTTTACCTAAATGTGAAATCCCAATGCTTCTAGTGGGCTTTCTACCACCCCACAGTACCCCGTCACACAAAGGGCAGATTATGGGCAATCTCCTAATCATGTCAAACCTCCTATCTGGCCACTGTTGGGCAGACAGACTCTGTTTCTCTTCTGGGATGGGAGTGGGGCCAGATGTCAGGGTGAGTTGCACCAATCCTTTTGTGCTTGTGGCATTTTGAAATCCCTGGTGTCTAGTGAGCTTTCTGGTTGCCTGGGCTCAGAACAAATTAGGGCAAACCCACCATCTCCCCACTGGGGTGGGGGGTGGGGCAGAAATACTTTATTGCTCTTTTTGGGATATGAGCATGGCCTAATGCTAGCACAAGATGTCACTATCTTTTTGTTTTGTCCTATTTTAAAATATGTTGTGGTTAGTGGTCTTTTGTACCTGCCAGATGCAGATTAGGGGTACATCGCAAGTAAAACAAACCTCCTATCTGGTCCCTGGAGGGGGGGGTGCAAATACGTTAGTGCCCCTTCTGAGGTAGGAACATGGCCCAATGCCAGGGTGAGATGCCCCTGTCTCCTTGTATTCTCCAAATGTAAAATCCCTGGTGTCTAGTGGCCTTGTCATGGAGGCAAATGTAGGGCAGCCCCCCAAACAGGGTAAACCTCCTATTGGCCTCCCCAATCTGCCCCCCGTGGCATAAAGACTCTATTGCCCTTTCTGGGGTGCAGGTATGGACCGATGGCAGGGCTGGCCATCCCAGTCCTTTTGTCTGTTCTGACACCATCTTTAAATCCATGGTGTCTAGTTGGCTTTCTGCTGCCTTGGAGGGTAAATTGGAGCAAACCTCCATCTGCTACCCTGGGAGCAGAAAGATTGCATTACCTCCTTTGAAGGTGGGGTACAGCCCAATGCTAGGGTGGGACACCAACACCCCTTTTTTGTCTCAGTGTAAAATCACTGGTGTCTAGTAGGCTTTCCATGTCTCGGATGGGCAGATTACAGGCAGACCCACAATTTTACAGAAAGACTGTATTGCTCTTTTTAGTCCTATGCCAGTGTTGCCTCTCCCACACCTTTCTTTATTTAAAAAAATTAATCCCTGGTGTCTAGTGCGCTTTTTACCCTCCCCACACTTGATTGATGACACAACCCCCTATCTGCCTACCAAGGGAGCAGAAGGTCTGTCTTCCCCCTTTTGGGTTGATATGTGACCGTATGTCAGGGTGTACTGCCCTACCACCTTTGTTTTCATTTAAGTTCCCTGGAGGCTTCTGTACTTTCTGCCGCCATGGAGAACCGACTTGGGACAAGCCCCCAAACTATCCCATGAGGTGACAAAACATTTGTATTTCCCCATTCGGGGTGAGGACCTGGCCCTATGCCAGGGTGGGTTGTCCCACCCTCTCCCCTTGTTGTTTTTTGTAAAAATAAAATAAAAAAGAAATCCCTAATTCATAGTGGGCCTCCTACCACTCCAGGGGACAGACTAGGAGCAGACTCTCCAAAATGCCTCTGTCAGGGATGAAAGAATGCCTTTTCCCTTGTTTGGGTAGGGATGTGGCCCTATGTCAGGGTGGGCCGCTTCCATGCCTTTTTTCATTCAGTTTCCTAGTGGCTGGTGGACTTTCTGCCCACCCGGGAGGAAATATTGAAGTCACACCCCCAGCCTTCCTTTGGGGTGAGATAGAAAGACTGATTACACCCAATGGGAGAAGGAAAGGACCATGGATCTGGGGACCACCGCACCCTAAAAAAATAATCCATGGTGTGTAGTAGTAGAAGTGCTAGGTGATCACATCCCACTGTGATCACCTGGAGCTTTGAAGGTCAGGTGAGGATTTGTTTGAAAGCTAAGTTTCTCAGCTTTCCAGCGATACGTCCGTTTTGGTACAGTTACTTGCAAGCATGGAGAATGGGGCTGTTTTCAGTCCCTTTCACGCTCTCAGGGAAACCAGGAAGTTATTCCCTAGTTGCTGGTCTTGTAACTGACATCATCACATCAGGGAGGTGATTGTGTCAGTTGCAGGACTGACACTCCCCCCTTTGCCAGAGTCTAGCGCTGCAAGCAAGTGGGGTGTGACAGGGCGGTACCAGCACCAAAGCAGCACACAACACCTGTTGCGCCAGGGCCAGGGGTCTTGACGTTACCACGCTGCCAATAGCTCCCAGCTGTGAGTGCTGTTGATGGAGAAGTTATCATCAGTAGCATTGAGGACTTAATCACAATCTCATAACTCTCAAAAACAGCTCTAATGCTTACAGAACCAACCTAGGTCCAGGCCCGCAGCAATTAGAGAAAGTCACTTGCCCATATGACTTACTTAAGACCTAACAGGTTTCTTTTGATGCAACTAACTGGCAAGCAAACCGGGTGCTGGATCACAACCAAAAGACCAAGGTCCAATTAAAAAAACCAGCAAAAGTTGAAGCATGGCGTAAGTGTGCTCCCCACACAGACACCTCCTTGTCCACCTGCACTTGTAGCAGTAGCTTTTAGGGAGCTATTCATCAATCTTTAATAGCAATAAGAAGGGCTGCCTGGAGGACTTCATTGGTCAATAGCCAGTAGAGATTCAGTAGGGGAAGTCAGGCTTATTCATGAGCAGAAGCAAAGATGTAGCACACAGGTCCTTGTTCTGGAAGCAGCAACAGTAGCAGGGTCCAAGGATGTCTGTGCCCAAAGGGTGTTCCAGAAACTGGAGCGAAGCTTAAGCTTATATGTCCATGTTCAGACAGTTGAGTCATGACTTACTGCCTATAAGTGACAGTTCATTCTCCAAGTTCAAAAGATCCGGCCAAGGTGAAAATGGCTATATGTCTACCTTTAGAGCGGTTTCTGTAAAATATCCCTGTCCCAGACTGAATTTTAGCAGTCGCTGCCTGCATGCAGAGGACCAGGGAGCTGATCTGGTAGAAATCCTGAGTATTCCCTCCCAGCAGCCAGGAAAACAAAGGACCGCAGAGGAAATAATAAGGGGTGGGGAAAAACCTGTTATCCCCCTTGGTATTTATCTTTCATCTAGCATTTTACACTCATAAATAAATTAATGTCTGCAAATAGCTAACGGTATCCCTAACAAAAGGTGCACGGCTAGTGTTCCAGATGTATTACTGTGCACATGTACTCTTATTATTGCTCTCAATATTGCAAATGTTATGTTCGTAATGTTTGTGAATATACAAAGCACACTAATAATAGGAAGAGTGAAACACAAGGATGTAGGCAGCTCGCTGCTACTGCTCCACAAACACTGAAATACTGTGCCACGACCTAGAGCTTATGCAGAGGACATTCAGTGGGCCTAGGCCTGAGCACTACACAGTGTGGAGACCAATGAATGGTCTTCACATCTCCGGATACACCCAGGGCCGGGCCCCAAGTAGCACTAAATATGTACTTTGAAGAGGATTACCGACTCTCGCAAATTTTGCTAAAAAGGAAAATTAGGCTAACCTCAAATCAAAGGACACAACCACAGGGATGTCATGTAAACATGGTGTAGCCTGAACGTTCATCACTAAACACGTTCTTCCTTCACATGATCTATATGTTCTTTTAATAAATCACCAGATAAAAAACAACATGATTGCCACCTTATAGTCTTACTTAGGGAGACAAGTCATAATAGTCTTACTTAGGGAGACAAGTCATAAAAATGGTGTCTTTACTGAAAACAAACCACATTTTATCTACAGTAGCAATGAACACCTAAGACCCTAATCTTTAACCTGCACATCTCTGCACACAGGGGTACACAGGAGAGTGCTGGCCATTACAGAGAGAGGCAAAGGGCATTGCAGTAGGTTCCTCTCATACTACAATTGTTAGCTCAGTCTGCACTGGTGCATCTTCCTACTCCTGGCACTTGGTAAATATGACTGTGATCATTATTCCTCAGAGTGGCAGACAGTGGTGGGGAGGTGATGGAGGTCTAATGGGATGGGTTACGCAAGAAAACATTTAGTTGACTTTTTGTATAGAGCACATGGAAACTAATTCACCTTTAGGCAATCTGGCCTTTAAACGAAGCCACCAGTTCATTGCCTTGATATGCACAAATTGATTGTCAAATCCATAAAACTATGAGGTGGAATTTACCTCACACTATCCCCTACAAGGTTTTACATCACGCTATATACCAACCCATAGTAAAAGAACTGTGGGGCATTTACAACAAATACCTATTTTTTTGTAATAAATGCATTTATTGCCATCTAAAAAACAAAAACACCGGTCACAGTGGCACATTTCAGGACATTTCCAAATTCAATGCAAAACATCCTGTCCAAAAAATGAAGAAAGAGTAATTAGGCACAAACTAATTGTAACTGATCGTGTCTCAGGAAGATAGGTTACCATAATCTTCACTATGTCTCATTCAAGTGTGTTCAAGAAAACGGTGCAACAGAAAAATATAACTAAGGCATGCTAAGGACCCTTTCTCATCCCTTTAAAAAACTTCCCCTGGCCTTTTGCCAAGCTCATGTAACTCTCCAAACCTAGGGCACATTCAAGACACTGAAACACCCTCAACATGCTTAGGGCCCGATTTATACTATTTTAGCGCCGCATTTGAGTCATTTTTTTAAACTCAAAATCGGCGGAAACTTACAAAATATCATTGAAGTTTGTAAATTTGCTCAGCTTTTGCGTCAAAAAATGACGCAAATGCGGCGCTAAAAAAGAATAAATCAGGCCCATAGACTGCTACCACAATATTCAGCTGTAGTAAGACCAATAAAGCGATCCAGTTCCTGACCCCAAGCTTCCTTGCAATGTCTTGGCACAACCTGTGAAAAGATAAACCTCTTTCACCCATGACCAGTCTTTAGGCAGACAGTGAAGCCGTGGAAGGCATTAAACTCTCCTAACGCCATGTGATGTAGCCTCTAGTAGGTCCCTCTCCCTGGTGACTATAGTGGGATGCAAATGCTTGGGGAAAACAAAATGCTTTTCCATCAGTAGAACTATTCTCTTTAGGATTGCCTCCCGCAAAATCCTATTTCTCCAATTATTATACTCCACTGGTACTAACACAACTCTTGTACTCAGCTCTAATTTTCATTGTTTGGGGAAAAGTTTATTGTCATGAATCTCGGGATTTGACAAGTTAACATCTATTTTCTCTCAAAAGCACACTGTTATGTACTCAGAATGATCTTATACTTTCCAAGCATGTGTGTTATCTACATTCTCAGGAGTGCTGAAGCACAAGCGACCTCCACAAGCAGCAGATCTAGCATTTATGCTGTGTTACTGAATACAGGCAGAACAAAAAAATCAAAGACACCACACAGAAACAGCATTGCTATAGAGGTACCCAGTCCACTGAAAGGTATCACAGTACTGGATCCACTATAGGTGAACCATACACCTCTGAATTTACTGCTGACACCGTCCCCGAGACAACTGGGAGCCAAATTAACCCTAACCTAAATCTTGGAGGAAACTTGGTGACAATCTGACTACCTTTACCCTTTCTATTTAAGTTGGCCACATTTATGACCCTGTGCAGATTGTCACAATAGAAAATCACTTCCAATCTACTTGAAAGATCCACTATCCTGGGAAAATTGAAAAAAAAACAATTTGCAAAGATTGCACATCTAGAATTAATAGAAGATGAAGTACTGACTGGATAATAATGAAGAAAGAATTAAATAGAAGAACTGGAGTGGAATTATTGACAAGAGAACGATAGTAGGAGAACGCTGGAGGAGAGATTTGTGTATGGCAGTCAAAGGGCTGCTAGGGAAATGATTCTGTTCAGTACTTAGGCCTTCATTACGAGTTTGACGGATTGGAAAGCCGTAGTGGAGACCACCCTGCGAGACCTATTAGGTGTTTCCCACTAGGCCGGTGGGCGGAAACCTCAGTTTTTCACCTGTCGGCCTGTCGGCCTAACGGAAAACAGGCAGCAGCATTATCCCCGGCTTGTAATCAAGCCGGCAGCAATGCTGTTACCTGCAGGGTGCACCAGCACTCTCGCGATGTTCAATGTGTGCACAGCAGACGGTGAACATTACGGCGGTGCTGGGCAGGGGGACCCCTGCATTGCCCATGTCAAGTGCATGGGCAGTGCAGGGGTCCCCCTGTGGCCCGTGCACCTGTTCCCTGCCAGCCTTTTCATGGCAGTAAAACTGCCATAAAAAGGCTGGCAGAGAACGAGGTCGTATTCCGCAGAGCAGCGCTGCACGTAGCGCTGCACTGGAGGATTACTATATCCGCCACCGCCAGGACGTCGGGATCATTGATCCCGGGGTGCTAGCGGAACCCTGGCAGTTTGACTGCCAGGGTCTTTATGTGGAGGTTGGACGACTACAGCAGCTGTGGTTCTGACCGCCACCTCTGGGCTGGCTGTCTGAACACCGCCAGCCTCGTAATGAGGCCCTTAATTTGTTATTTGTCAAATAATAAGTAAATAACTGCAGGTACAGAACGTTATTTAGCAGTCTGCCACAGCTCTACCAATTGGCAGGGGAGATAACTACCAGGGCTGCTAGTCTTGATTTCTTCTCATGCCTCTTTCCATCCCCATCCTAAACTTCCAGTATCTTTAGCTCACTTTTAAAGGTTCTTTTTCACCATTTGTCACCACTTCCCCATTATTCTCTTTCTTTTTTCCCTTTTCCACCTTTCTTTCTCTTGCCCTGTGTCAAAGCCTGATGATAGACCAGATGACGGGCGATAGGAAGAAGGGGCAGGAGAAATGAAAAAGAGGGACTAAGATAGAGGAAAGGAGAAGAAATACTAGTGGGACTGAGAAGGGTGCCTTGCTGATAAAGTGGTTCCATGGATTACTCTTGATGATCCAAAACACTTTATAATTATTTTCCCTCATTAAGCCCTGTCACTCTTTTTAGAAGCTAATTTTATGCATTTGCATTTTTTGTTTCTTCAAGAAATTAGTTAGGCCACATTCATTGGCAAATTGAAACTTTAAGTAGCTGGTCATTGCTGTGTTAGCATCATGGATAATCTCTTAGTGACCGGTTCTGGTGCTTTGAGTTATTGCACAGCCTACTTCCTGTCAAATGTGGGTTGCACCTCAGGCATATCAGTTCCCAAAATATTTGATGTGAGCTGGAAGTGTGGACTGCTCTGTATTATTGAGTGAAAATTTTACATCTGATGTGTTACAATACATAGGCTCTCATTTTGAGTTTGATGAGCAGGAAAGCCCATCTGCCAAACTCCAGCACAGGTGGCCGCTCCTTCACAGCGTCCACCCCACCAGACCTATTCAGAGTTTCCCGCTAGGTCGGCAGGCGAAATCCTGGGTTTCCGTCTGCCGGCCTAGAAGGAAACAGGCTACAGCATTGTTTCTGGCTCGTAATTCAGCTGGCGGCAATGCTGTAGCCCGCAGCGTGCACCAGCCCCCTTGCAATATTCACTGTCTGCAAGGAAGTGCACGGGCAGTGCATGAGCCCCCCTGTGGCCCCCTGCACCTGTTCTCCGCCAGCCTTTTCATGGTGGTGGGACCGCCATGAAAAGGCTGGAGGAGAACAAGGTCATAATCCGCAGGGCAGCACTGCATGCAATGCTGCCCTGGTGGAATACGATCTCCGCCACCATCAGTCTGTCGGGATCACCGATCCCGGCAGAGACAGCAGAACCCTGGTGGTGTTACCGCCAGGGTCCTAATGTGGTGGTCGGACCGCCACAGCAGCAGCGGTCCTGACCGCCCCCGCAGAGCTGGCGGTCTAATGATCGCCAGCCTCTTAATAAGGCCCTTAGACATAAGGTTTTCGTCCCATGACAGCATGAGACCCTTCATGTACTAATTTCCTATCTTGCAAATATTTTAAAGGAAATGTATGCTAGTAAATGCAGTATGAACAGCACACTAACTGAAGAAATGTACTTCAAGTTCACCATTAGCCACCAATTTTTTTCTAATGAAGCATGAGGAGCGGGAGATTAGTCAAATCTCTTCAAAATATGTTGTTAAGTCTTGTTGTGCTGCAGCCCATTCAAATAGCCCCAGGCCATTTGCTGATTGTCCCAGCAACGGGAAAAACATGAAATTGCACTTTTTTTTAGATTACTATCACAACGTGAACTAAAATGCAGCATTTCACAGTGTTGCATTACTCATGGAAGTGACCATGGCAGTATCTTAGATCCCCCACCCCAAAGTCTGGGTCTAGTTGCACCCCTGCTGCTAACCCTCTACTACCACCTTCGTTCTGTCGCCTCCTTCCTAATCACAGGAGCCAGGGTTGCAATAGGTATCGATGGCTGTGGCTGTATGCTATTGGTCCAGCAGGACTTGTCAGCCATCAAACGGAGCAAACACCAGCAGCATGACGTGGTTGTTGTTAAGGACATTGATTGAAGCAGGAGAGCACGTCAAGCCCGATGAGGGCTCGGGCTGCCTTTAGTTGGGTTGCCTGAGTGAATGGCAAACTGTATCAGTGTTTCTTGTGAGTGTCTGTGTTTGTTGAATCAACAGTTATTCTGTGTGTGTCTGGCTATGTACATGCACTATGCAAAAGCTAGACTCGCTAGCTTTCTAATGCGTCTTTTTATTTTTGCTCACTTCGGTGGCAGCTACTAATTTTGCCTAGATGTATTTATCACTGTGTTTTGAGCGCCATCTTGTGGAAATTTGTACATATTACACCTGTTTCAATACAAAGATCTATGCTGCCTGCTTCGAAGTAACAATTTAGCACTGCTTTCTGTTTTTAAACACATGATCAGCTGGACCAAGGGTATGCAGTCTTTTCTGAAAATGAAAAAGGTATAAACGGCAAATTTTGATGCTGTTCCATTGTTCTGTTGATTTCTCCGTCCCGTTTGATTGGACAGATCATGCATGTGTGGTGTAAAATGGAAAACTGGAATGTACATGTTGCTATCCTCACTCTCCCGGATGCGCTAGAACATGGGTACTCACAGGGTCACCATTGATGCCAGCAGGGTAGTGTTAGCGTGTCAGACTTTAAAAAGCACACTTACAATAATCAACAATCATTAGTAATCAATAAAATCAATAATCAATGGAGTCAGTAAATGTCACGCACCATGACTTTTCTGCCATGAATAACCACTCCTTTAATAAAAGTTCAGTAAGTTTATTTCCCTTATATTAACAATACTAAAGTCATGTAGATTAATCTGAAAAGCAAATCAAACACATATATGAACACTACGGGTTCTCCAAAACGGCGGAAGAAACGCAGTCTAATCAAAGCTTGAATTCACATTCTACAGCTACAGTGCAAATCAATAGCAGAGTCATCTGCGACAAATTTATAACATACATAGAATTGAGCAAAATAACTTGTCAATCATTAGTCCCTGTAATTCGTCTGTCAAATATGAGTGCCTTTAACTAACGTCAGATTAGCATCAGCATGTTGGGCTTCATGCAAAACAATTTAGAACACAAATTTAGAAAAACATCTAGCTACGGATCGGTCAAAACAGCGTAGTTGGTACCTAGGAAGAAAAGGCATAAAATGCATAACAGTCATGAATCATCACATCTACCTATCCACAGTATGGGTCAGCAAGCAGAATCAGTCTTCGTCCTCAGGTCATCAATCGATCAACAAAGCATCAGGCTCTCAGTCAGAGAGCATGAGCCCGGTGACAGAATGAATCTTGAATCCCTCCTCAAGTCTCTTCTTCTCTCAAAATCTGGGAAAATCTCTAAAATCTGAATAATTCTCCTGTGTCGCGTTGTTATATCAAAGTCACCTAAACTATCCCCTAATTCCATATTGGTCAGTTAATCGTACGTTTATACTCTACTCAATAATATTTCTATACTAAATCTATGAATTCTAATATTTCACTCTTCTCATGAAGTTGATTGGTTCGCTTTACGATGTCCTTATCATCCGGCTCATCAGGTAACAATATTGTTGCATCTTCAGCTCCAGTCAGTGCCTTCATTGCTCTTATCCTTGGAAAGTGCATCTCACATACATTACACATAAGTTGTTACACTACCGGGTACATCATCTCCTTACAGTCGTTTCTCACGAAAAGCTTCTGTTATGCACTTTTAACAAGACAATGGACATTTCACAGTTTAATTCACTCTGTGAGCAATTCTATTAACCGCTAAGAAATACAGCCTCTGCATGAGGCCTGGCAAGATTAGGCCAAGACACTCGCTAAATTAAGGCCTACAATTAATAAAGCTAGAGCATACTTCATAACCCATAATAGGACATATTACTACATTAGTCTAATACATTTTCAATATTTCATAAGTATTTATCATCAATTAGTACATTTTGTGAACACTGGTGGCCATTCTTCGAGGTCACATTTTCAAATGCGTGAATTAATTTTCCATGTTATTCATTTTCTACATAATTCATATTTCAAATTACATAAACACTCATTAATACATTTCTAATTAGGGCACCTGCACTAGCAATCCCTCCTCTGATGACTAAATGTGTCATCACACTAATTACTACCCACAAACTTTTACAATTCAATTTCTTCCAAATTTTGTCTCCTCCTTGAATGTTCCCTGTAAACGTTTTCCCTTTTCTTTTCTTCCCTCCTCTGATTGTCCTTAGACTTCAATTTAATTATTTTGCATAATTTGCATAATCCCCATATCCCAATTAAACAAACCATGACAATTAATATTCCCTGTAACATTTTCAATAGAACCCCATACCAAATGTTGCTGAGCCAGTTTCCCACTGAAGCAAACCCTTTGCCAACCTTTTCCCAAACACCTGGTTCTTTCAATTCTTTCAAATCAGCACTTGTATTAGTCAGATTAGTATGTAAGTCTCTTATCTCTTTACTATTATCAGGTATGTATGAACAACAATGCCTAGAGTTAATCATTCTACAGACTCCGCCATCCTTCGCTAAAAGAACATCTAAAGCAAGACGATTTTGAAGAGTCATAGCTTTATCCGCAGCTAATTCAGTATCTATCAGAAGTATAGCCCCTGAAAAATTTGTCAGTGTGTTATCCACAATAGTAGACAACTTTAAAATCTTAATCGAATTCAGGATGACTTCCACTGAAGGAATCACCGCACCAAATATATATTCCACTATCGTAGAAGAGGACGCCCTCCTCTGTCTCTTATGATGTAATTCAGTCACTTTCAGAAACTTTTTCAAATCCTCCATCTGGTAAATCTTTGGAAAAACTATCCCCAAATAACATGTCCCATACCATAGTCTTGGAAGATGGTAATCAACATTAAGTCCACAAATATAGTATATCCCTGGAATCGCAGGGTCCATGTCCATTTACTCTGAAACAAAAACACATTCCTGCATTCACTCGTACCCACAAATAAAGTGTAAGTGCACAATTTAGTCCTATATATACAAAGCTTCCCTCCGTGTTGTGTATCTAATGCTAACTTCCTTTGTGTTTTAATTGCAGTATAAGCATAATGATTCTTGTAAGTCCTTTTCTGTAAGCCTTTTTCTAATTTCTCCTTCAGTGCCTTTCTCCTGTCATCAGTATGATCTAAGAAGCTCTTCTCTAAAGGTGTAAGCAAGCATGTCAAGTTATTCTTTTGCGCATAGGCCATGCCAAATGTCAATGTAGGTTCAAAGAATACTCTAACTAATATTATATCATTATCCTTAGCTATTTTACTCAAATATCTAATTAACGGAAACACAACATCATGATTCGAGTAAAAGTATTGAATATACTCCTGGTTATAAAATCTTGTTAGTAACAGACTACAACCTATCTCGTATGTTAGTGGCAAACTATGATAGATGACTCCTTCCCCGACTGATGAAGGAATCTGCATACAAACAAAACAATTCTTCACATCCATTGTTTCGACATACTCACTCAATAGATGATAGAAAACGTTAGAGGAAAGTTCTCCCTGTGCATTAGTATAATCATGCAAATATTTCTCATCTGACTTAAATCTTTCTAATGCCGTTAGTGCAGTAGTCATCTCAAAAGCAAAAGTATGATTGCCTCCTTTCGCATCAAGAACAGACAGACCCACAATCAACACAACAAACAATATCCCACACATAATTGCCGAACCAATGCTCATATACTTACAACGCCCAGCATCTCTAACCTGCTTATTTAAGTCAGCCATGATTTGTAAAGAATCAGAAAGCAGAAAGAAATTAGAAAACTTGCAGCAAAATCAAAAATAGACAACTCTTCTTTCAGCAGTTCAGTTTCACTTCCAGCAACCCTTCTTCCTTGTCAAAATCGGTTAGCAGTTTTGTCAAAATCAGGTTTCATAAAGTCAAATCAGGTTATCAATGTCTTTTCCAGTTACTTTCAACAGTCTCTTTCACAAAAAATTTCTCACAGATTGTTTCAACAATTCAGTTCATCAATCTTTTTCACGTCACCTCAAAATATTGACCTGGAACTTCTCTATCAAAACAAAAAGACATAAATTCTTGCTGCCATTCGTTTGTAGTTGCATACATCCATTCAGGACCTGCGTATCTTTGACTTGCTATTCTCCTTCTTTTCAATTTTCGATCTCCATTCAACTCTCCTTCACTTAATTCTTCTTTCCTTGTAATATCTACTTTTTCCTCGATTGTTGGCTCGACAACCACCTCCTTCCTTTTCTCCACTTGCGATTTCGGCCACTTATCTCCTTTCAGTGAACCTTCTGTCAGTAATCTCTTCAAGAATGAACTTGAATCCTTTTCTTTCTTTGTGGTGTTTTCTCTTGATGGACCTGCAACGGGTTCAGGAGGAGTCAGATCACTTTGACCTTGATCCACCTAAACTTCTTCCCCTTCTGGGTCTGGTAATTGCTCTGTTTGTCTCTCAGAATCGGCTGCTTCTGGGAAAGCCTTCCTCTGACTAGGGTCTCCTGCTGCTTCAGTTGAGATAGATTCTTCAATACTCTCCTGGAGGTCTCCACCCTCACCTCTCAAAGGAGTGACTGAACCGTCCTCAACGAGCTGAGACCCGGTCTCAGTTCCCCTTTGTTCTCCTTCCCGCCCTGAGACTTGTCTTACTGTTGTTGGTACTCTCAACAACGCTTCTTCATGACATGCCACTTTCTTCGTGTGACATGCCACTTTCTTTGTGTGACTTTCGTGAATCCAGTTCGGGATCCCAGCACACTTCACAGCTGTAGTAGTTGTCAGGACCACTTGATACAGTCCCTTCCAGCTAGGCTCCAAACACGTCTTTCTCACATGCTTTCGGACGACAACCCAGTCTGTAGCTCTCAGGTTGTGCCCTGGGTCATGGATCAGTGGAAGTGTGGTGGCCTCCACCTGCTGAGAAAAAGAGTGGACTACATCAGCCAGACCCTTGCAGTAATCCATCACCATCTCATCTGTAATGTTGACAAGTGCATTTGCTGACACCACTGGTAATCTCATTGCTCTGCCCATGAGGCTCTCATGAGGCGCCAGTCCTGTCTTCCTGTCAGGTGTGTTTCTAATTGACATCAACACTAAAGGCAATGCATCAGGGCTTTTCAAATTCATAGCTGCACACATTTTTGCAATTCTTGACTTCAAGGTACCATTTATCTGCTCCACTAGTCCTAATGCCTCAGGGCAGTAACTACAATGCAACTTCTGCTCAATGTTCAATGTTGCACACAGTAATTTAATCACCTCGTTATTGAAGTGACTTCCCCTATCTGATTCTAAGCAGATCAGAAACCCGAAACACGGTATCCATTCCCTAAGCAGCAGTTTCGCTACTGTGGGGCTATAATTTCTTCGTGTAGGGTACGCTTCAATCCAGTGACTAAAGATGCAAACAATCACCAGCACATATCTCAAACCTCCACACACAGTTATCTCAATAAAATCCATCTGCATTCCGCTGAATGGACCTCCTGCTCTTCCAATGTGGCTCAAGTGAAGCACTGTTCCTTTCCCCGCATTTAGCTGCTGGCAAATGACACAACAATGGCAAACTGCTTCAGCAACTTGTCTAAACCTGGGGTTGAACCAATCAATTTTGAACAGACGAATCATGGCATCCCTCCTAATGTGTGCCTGACCATGATAGTACCTTGCCATTTGAGACAACAGGCTGTTTGGCGAAACCAATTGACCCTCCTCAGAAACCCACAATTCATCTTGTCTTTGGACACATTTCAATTTGCCCCATGAACGTTTCTCTTCTTTGTCGACATTATTCTGCAAAGATTTGAATTCTTCCAAAGTGTCAATTACTTTTAATGCATAACTTGTACATGTTGTGTCTTCTTCAGGTAACAGTTCCCACTTGTCCTTGAACGATATACAGTTCAATGCGCAAAACCTTTCGACTTGATCCGCATATCCATTTTCCAATGACACGTAGTCCTGCGACTTTAGATGTGCACTGCATTTCACCAGGGCAATCTTTTCAGGAAATTGAACTGCATATAACAGCTCCTTTATTCTCTCACCATTTCTCACTGGTGAAACAGAAGAGGTCAGGAAACCTCTCTGTGACCACAATTGACCAAAATCATGAACTATTCTGAATCCATATTGGCTATCTGTAGAGATAGTAATGCTCAATTGAGCAGAAACATGGTACGCTCTAGTAAGGGCGACCAGTTCTGCTACTTGAGCAGAATGCACTCCTCGAAGCCAGGAAGCTTCCAAGGTACCTGTAATTGTGCACACAGCATATCCTGCTCTCAATATCCCTGTATTGTCTCTCAGACAAGAACCATCAACAAAGATAATTTGGTCATTTTCTCCCAGTCGGGTATCCCTAATGTCAGGTCTCGGTTACTTCAAGACACTCATGTTCAACATCCTCCTCTTTTTCAATTTCAACATTTTCACTTGGAAGTAAGGTTGCTGGGTTCAGCACTTTACATCTTTTCAGTGTCACGTGTGGTGATCCCAAAATGCTCGTCTCATACCTAGTCAACCTAGTACCAGTCAAGTATTGGGTTTTTGTCCTTGTCAGTAAAATCTCAATTGAGTATCATCTGTGTCTGCATTACAGGAGTAGTCGGCACATTAGAACTACCATGCACCACATTCAGTGTCAGTTTAGCATTAACCTGTACTGGATTCACTGTCTCTGTTACCTGTGCCGGAGCTGTTGGATCACTACTAGTACTCGGACCACTTTCATGCACTGTATATGGTGGTGGTCGGTCTCTGAATATCTGTGTAAGAAGATCTTCAGCATCTAATTCCTCCTCTACTGTAGAAGACCTTCTAGCTTCCTTACTATCAGACAGACTTTTATCATTCTTCCTAGTCACCTTTTTTCCTTCCTTCTCGTCCTCCTGTGTAATCGTTGGGAACAACTTAACTCCCTGCAAAGTCTCCGGTCTTCATCTTTTCTGCTCCCAATCCCATTTAGCCTCTGTTAAAGTATTTTCTACCCTTCTTATTCTTCTCTCAAATTTCAATTGCTGTTGCTGTCTAGCTACCAGCTCCCAAACTGCTAATGCCTCAAACTGTGCTGGTCTCGGAAGGGGCTTCGATTCATATAGCGCCATCCACAGTTGTCCAAAATCCTCATTCTCTGTCAACTTGCACCATTGCTTTAGCCAAAGACATGGCGCAACACCTCTCTTTTCCATTACAATGTAAGCCGGTGTATTCTCTGACGGTGTAGGCTCCCCTACACTTGCTGTAATGTATGTATCTCCACTTAGGACACTTCTCAATGCTTTGAAAACCGTAATCTTTTTTACTTCTTGTTTATTCAAAATCAAATCAGGAAATTACTTTTAATCCCAAGATTCCTTTCACCCATGTTCTCAACCAATTGCCTCTAAAGGGTGGCTGCCAATCCCTGCGCAACCCTTCTCACTAACCAACCTATCCCAGCGCGTCTCCAATTACGTCACACTCACACGTACTGCGGCTGACAAAGACTTGCAGCTCGACCTCCTACCGTTCAATCCACACAAAACTAATGAAAATATTGCAAGCATTAATCAAAAAACAAAAAAAAAAAAATCTGCTGGTTTAGTACAGGAAAGGTAACACAATCGTATCAGAAACCTCACGGATTTTCACTGATGGCTCTTTCGTGCATGCAGCTATTCCTCTTTCTCGGTCTCCCAGATTCGCAAGCAAAATTTGACCCGCAAATTTTACTCTCAGCTGATCAATGGGTCTGTACTGGAGCACATAGGACTCGCCAAATCTCAGCCACAATTTCCTCTCACCCACACTGACTTGTTGACCAGGCCAGATCAACCTACTAAACCAGGCAAATTACAACATATAACCAAGTGTCTCATACACTTTTCAATATGCTCCTGAGTCTTAGACCATGGGGGGTCCGTATATGAACAACTACGTGGACAATTTTTTAGCACAAATCGCCACACACATGTGAAGTTCGACGGCTTCCCTACTGTCACACTGCGGCGTATGCACACTCCAACTAAAACTTCATTTTGGAGTACGCAAACTCCCTAAAAATCCTCGCCAACCTCACAATTCACTTACGATTTGCATAAGCTTCGCAAAGGCAACCCATTTCACTTACACTATCACTAGAACGCCAAGAACATCCTCAAACAACCACTAGCGGGATCTGGGAAAGTCATTTCTAGGCTTAAGGGGACATCATTTTCTCTCCAATTATCATTATTGAAAAACAAATCCAAATCTCAATAATACTGAATTCTCAAAAGGACCAGCTTTAAACCGCCACCATTCCTGGGAGCACCTGTCACTGTATACTGCACGTCTATGGAATGCTCCTAAGGAGACAAACCATTGGTCTCTTTACCACAACTGTTAACACCTGTCACTCTGTACCGGACACCTATGGCAAGCTCTTTTTTTGTTATTATCTGTTTATTGAACATATTAGTAAACATCAGCACATTTATGTAATGGATTAACAAAAAAATAAGAATTACATCTGCCACCATACAAAATTAATACAGTACATTGCGTATCCTTTTCATCTGTGCTGGAAAGTACGTCAAAACATTGAACTACTAAACTACGTAACATTAATATCTGTTGCTTGCATTATGGGTTAATTAAGACAAATCAATTTACCCACATCTAGGATAGGGAGATGATAAGTTACATGTTTTGGTAGATTTGGAGAAGACTTGTTTTCAGAGATAATTATCTATAGATAAGTTGGCATATTGTCTACTGATGTAGCGCATCTTATATGGTGTCAGGGCATCCAATGTGCATGAGCCTTGCAGTGTGAAATGTGTAAGGCACGTAAGTTATCTACTGTGACATGAGTGCAACCATGAGGCAGGGCGGTACAAGGAATACGCTGTCACAGAATATATATTAAGGTTCAAGGTGGGTATGCATCACTCTTAGCCTCTATGCCAACAATGAAGGCATCCCATATCTCAGGTCCACCCCGAACCAGCCCTTGGTACTGTAATCGAAGTAACGTTTGAGCCTCCGCTTGGGAACACTGTAATAATACGCGTAACCAATTAGTATATTCTGGAGCATGCAGAGCCTTCCAATGTGTGGCTATCTGACGTTTGAACACTATGAAGGCTACATCGATGAATCTATGTAAGTGTTTGTCACCTTTGGCACGATGGCGTAAACCCAGTATACAGGATTCTGGTGTTAAATTCAGGGTGTGGTCAGTGATGTCTGCTATGGTGTCTGTGATCCGCTGCCAAGCCGTATTCAATGGGAGGCTGCTCCACACCATATGGTAGAAGTCTGCCGCTGGCAACGTGCATCTAGGACATACCGGGTCTGATCTGGGATATATATGTTTAATGTGGGACGGGGTCAAGTAAGAGTGTAACTGAGTGTATCAGAGCCTGGTATTGCGCGAGATATTTTTAACCATCAATAGTGCAGAGGACCAGGCACTTGGGGATAGTGGGGAAGGAAGAGCCGCATCCCAACGGGCTTTATCATGAGATAGTTCCGGGCAGGACTCAACCAGCAGTAATTTGTATAGCCTTGATATAATGCCTTTAGTATTACCAGTTGTAAGGATGGTAGTAAGTAGTAGCGATTCCTGCGGCTCAGTGTTACCCTGTTTCCATATATTGGCAAACAGGTGTTTGATTCCGCAGTATGTTAAAAAAGCACCTTTTCATGTTCCTGTTGTTTCCATGAGTTCCCCAAAAGATCTCAGTGTGGAGTTCGAATGGTATTGACCTGTGTTCAATAGTCTTATGCCGCGCATATCAAGATTTTTCGCTATTGTCTGGGCCCCCGGTAGTTGTGGCAACGGGAACAAAGGAGAGTATGGCATCAGGCTGCTTCTGCCGTGGACGTATCTTTGCCAGCACGATCGGGCAACATCCAGTAAGATGGCCCCAGGATGTGGGCGATTAGTGTTATCCAGCAGCCAGGTAAGTATAGGACACGGAGGCAATGTGTCTGTCATTAGTGTACACTCTGCTGATGGGGCCTCACCAAGCCAGACAGCCGGCCATTGTAGTTGAGCAGCTGCATAATATAATTCCAGATTAGGCATGCCCAGTCCTCCCTCACCTTGTTGATATTGTGTTATAGACAGTGACACTCTGCGTCCGTCCCTAACCCCAGAGCAAGTTTGTTAACCGTGAGTGTAAGGATTTAAAGAACGAGCGCGGTAGGATTATCAGGAGCGCCATAAAATAGTATAAGAATCTCAGGAGAATAAGCATCTTGGCTATGGCGACTCGTCCCATAGGTGACAGAGGGAGCGACACCCAGAAAGGTATGGAGCCGCAGGTTGATCGTAGAATCCTGTCTATATTGCCTTCCTGGAGATCATCTATTGAATGATATATCTGTACCCCCAAGTACTTGAAGGTGGGGAAGCACCATGGCAGTTGATAAACTGGTAGGGCCGCCTGGTGCTCCGAAGGTATAAGGGAGAGAGGGTAAATACATGATTTGGACCAGTTGGTTTGGAGGCCAGAGATGGATGCAAAAGTATCAAGTAACGCCATCACCCCGGTCATTGAGGTATTGTGATTACGCAGATATATTAGGGCATCATCCGCATAGAGGGAGATAATGTGGTGTGTATCTAGTTCTGGGATGCCCCATATCTGTGCTTGCGTGCGTAATTTGACAGCCAGCGGCTCCATGGCAATAGCAAATAATAGAGGGGATAGAGGGCAGCCTTTTCTAGTCCCTCTTCCTATTGGGAATGAGGCGGGAATAACCTGCCCCGTTTTAACTCGGGCTGTAGGTTTAGCATACAGTGTTTTGATCCACCTGATGTATCCTGGGCCAAATCCCATCGCTTCAAGAGTGTTGATGAGATAGTCCCAGCTTAGCGTATCGAACGCTTTTTCTATGTCTAGCGATAGGGCAACTGTCTCCGCGTGGTTTCCATTATGTATTATACAAAGTAATCTTCTAATGCTTAAAAAAGTACTTCTACCGGGTATAAACCCCGATTGGTCTGTATGGATCAATCCCGGCAGGTGGGGGAGGAGTCTATTTGCTAAGATCTTTCTCAGTAGTTTACAATCTGAATTGAGCAAGGAAAGAGGGCGGTATGAACGAACATCTAGGAGATCGCAGCCAGCTTTGGGGAGTACCACTATTAGGGCTTCGCACATTGAGTCTGGTAGTTGTACTCGATCATACGCTTCCTTGAACACTTGGAGTAATGGCTGCAGTAGGTGTGGTGCCAGTAAGGTTAGATATTCCACTGGCAACCCATCTGAGCCAGGTGTCTTATTGCGTGCCATCTGTGACAATGCCAGACAAAGTTCCTCTATACTGATTGAAGCCTCCAATGCTTCTGCCTGTTCTGTCAGCAGGCGGTTCTGAGGGGTGGACATCAAGAAATCAGTCATTTGTATTTTTAGCGAGGGAGGCAGGGGTGAGTACAGATACTGGTAGTATGTATAGAAGGATTCATTGATTTCCACTTGGGAATTGATTATATTCCCGGAAGGCAGACAGATCGCTCCTATAGGTGAGGGCTGTGATGGCTGGCGTACCAACCAAGACAGCAGCCGGCATGATCTATTCTCTCTACATATTGACGTGTCGCAAAATGTCTGTAGTCGTGCTTACACAATCTATTATCCACTTCTCTATGACTAGCCCTCAACCACTTCAATTCTTCCAGTGTCAGCTCTCCCCGGGCCACCTCTGATTCCCATAGTTTGATCTCCAGTTCATTCACCTCTTTGAGTAGTGTCCTCCTTACTCCCACCGAGGCTGCCAGACAGTGACCACACACCACTACCTTGTGGGCATCCCATTCAGTAGCACGGTAGGGTGATGTGTTATCGTTCAAGGAAAAATAGGTGGTTAGGCACTGAGCGAGTTCAGTGCGAAAGGGGGGGGTCTGCGAGTGCATCCGTCTGGAGGTGCCACGTGGGAATACGTGTGTGCGGACGACCCCAGTCCAGTGTCAGTCGTAACGGACTGTGATCTGATATGGTACAAGCCAAGTAGTCTGAGGCGTGTATCCTATGAATCATAGCTGATGATGTAAGGAGCATGTCTATTCTGGTGTGTAGATGATGTAGGGGGGAATAAAAGGAGTATTCTCGTTGTGTCGGGTGTCCTGACCTCCAGGCTTCCCTTAAGCCATTCCTCTCAGCCCATGTCGCTAAGTCACGCAAAATTCGGTTACTCAGGGTGGTTGGGAGTGGGGGAAATGACCGATCCATGTCTAAAACACATTTGAAGTCCCCTCCCATATGCTGTCTATTGCTGGATCATGGAACGTACCTGTAGACAATGTATGTAGGAAACTGCATTGATTAGTGTTGGGGGCATAAAGTGCCACCAGCGACAGGGGAAAGCCATCTAGTCTGCCCTCCATCACCAGATATCTACCATCTGGGTCGATTTGTGTGCAGTCGATCACATACGGCACCCCCAGAGCTATCCAGATCGCCACCCCACGGGCAAAGGACGAGGATGTGGTCCTGCACAACTGTCCCTTCCATCTTGTACGTGCTCTTGCTAGCATGGAATCTGATTGGTGCATTTCCTGAAGCATGCCAAGATGTATCTGGTGTCTCCTAAGATATGCATGTACTCGCTGTTGCCTGCGCGGAGTCGCCATCCCTCTTACGTTTCAAGTCAGCACATTATATTGTGGGATGTGTTTTCTACCTAATGTGGCCATGTGAGTATGTGGAGACTGAATGAACCAGAGCCTCGCAAGACCCCCACCACAGTCGTTCCCGAATGATATCCGACGACAACAGCCAATTATATGTTCGCCTCCCTGATCTCAGCATCTGTATGTTTCCATGTAGGCAAGATGTGGTATGTGACGATAATTAACTAAACCTAAATAAACACTCAGGGAAAAACCCTTTGGAAAAATAAGAAAGAAAAGAACTACAAAGAAACAACAATATTATGTGTGCCCCAGCAGACTGAGATCTGCTAGGTGGCATCAAGTGGAACAGGTCCATATGGAACGGGTGTGTATGCTATAAACGAGAACTAATAGTTCAGGCTCCCGGCAATACGAATGGTTGCACACATCCCGCCGCCCAAATTCCAAACGGGAATGTCTTAGAGGAAAAAGTTGTATAGAAGGTCTCACCCATCCTCTGGTCCGAAGAGTTCATCCGCTTATGAATGAAACATAGGACCCGGCAGCATGTCGCGGCATAGTACTTGTGAGTGGTAAGGCAGAGGGACCGATTCAGATATCGCCGGCTGAGCGCGGAGTGAGAAGTGGACCCAACGGGGAGTCCGTGGAGTCAGAGGGGTGTCCGGCTCCGGTTCAGCACCCGCCTGAGTGGACTTCGTCGTCAGAGGGTCAGGCATGAACCTTGACGTAGCCTGTAATAGCTGAGAGCGTTCCTCTATCAATTGTTCAGGTATGGGTTTGAGCCCTTGCCGCTTCCGGTGCCTGCGCTATACCTTTGAAGAAGACCAGCCTTCCTCTGTGTTGTCTGTACTTGTGGGTCTAGTGAGACCTTTAGCATGCAGCCAGGTCCAGGCATCTTCAGGTGAAGTAAAAATGTGTACTTGAGAGCCATCCTGCACCCGAAACCTGGCCGGAAACAGCAGCGCATATTTGATATTATGTTCACGGAGGCGCTCCTTTACGCGGTAGAAAGAGTCACCTTAGACCTCTGCAGTAAAATCAGGGTTAGCTGTAATCGTTGCATTTTTGAATTGTACAGGGTTTGTTTTGCGAAATAACTGCAATATAAGATCTCTGTCGCGATAATTAAGTACTCTAGCTATCAAGGGACGAGGATATGCTCCTGGTGGCGGGGGCCTAACTGGTACTCTATGTGCACGTTCAATTGAGAAGAACTTCGGAACCTTAGTACGTAGTAAGGACTCCACAAGCCACTTTTCTAGAAACAGTTCAGCACTAGGGCCTTCAGCTCGTTCCGGGAAGCCCACCAGATGGATATTATTGCGTCTCGATCTCCCTTCCGCGTCCTCCGCTCTGCGCTTTAAGTTATCTACCTCTGTCGTTAGATGTAACATCTTCTCCTGTAGAACTTTTACCGCTGGAGGTAGCTCAGCCAGATCCCTCTCCACCTCTGCCACCTGGTCTGACAGTGTATGCTGATCAGCCCGTAGTAGGTTAATGTCCGCCACTAACTGCACCAATCTTCGCTTCTAGGGTAGTCTTAGTATCAAGAATGGCTTGCAGTACCTTTTCATACTGCGATGTATGATTCTGTAGGGTAGTTTCCATTTTCTACAAAGCCTGATAGGCCGCCTTTTGTTCACCTGGAGGGGGAGCAGGTGCATACATAGTTTTTGAGGGTGCTCTCGGTGTCTGGGGTTTGCCCATTTGACCCTTGTGCCAGCAGGAAGCGTCAATAGGCGTTGGGTATTCAGTGAAATCCTTCACAGGTGTGGACTCCTGGAATGGCGAGCCAGGAGAAAGTCTAGTTATGCACAAAGTAATTGACCCAAGCTGTGTTATTGAGGTCGCAACATCCCAGAGCACAAGCTCAAGCTCTTTTTTTTTTTTATGTGACTGAGGAGCCTCAGTGTGAGTCAAGAGGCACTGGGTCTATGTAACATGGCGGAAGAGTCGTTAAAATCTAGGCAGTCTAATTACCGGCTGCACGGCATGGACTGCAGTAGGAGACACAGGACATCAGTTGCGGCTTGATGCGTGCCGCCGATCCAGCCACCACGAAAAATAACCTGCAAACTTGAGTGTCCACGTCCGCGTCCAGGTCGAGGTCAAGCTGGGCCAGGACCTGAGTCTAAATTACTTGTGCCATCAGCAGCAGGGCACAGCACCGCCATAGACACTCTGTTTTTACAGCGTCACTGCTGCTTTTCCCATGCGGGCGCACCAGAACAATGGCACGGGCTGTTTGTTCTCACAGAGTGGAGTACGCATTCCGCTGACTTCGCACTTGTGCACCTCGATCACCGGTGCTGGGGGCATCCAACAACCTTGGAAACGTCACAGGCATCTAGCGGGCCCAAGTTTCGCCAGCAGCAACGGAAAACCCATCAACTGCATCGCACGTCCTCCCCGGTTGACAAGCCCCTGCACGCACGGCATGGGCCCTCCGTGTCGGGCCGCCGCCAGCCCTCTACAGCACTCGCCGCGGTCCGTTTCACAGCGACGACACAGCTCCCTCAGGGTCCGCCCATGGGATTACCTGCGGCGGTATTTAAGCTAGGTCAGAGAGCGCCCAGTTTTCATCTGTCTTCAGAAGGGTAGCACTAGTTGACACAGCCTCGTGCCAGCTCCCTCGGCGGCGCCAGACTTACCCTACGGGGGCGACGTGCATCAATGTCGGAGGCCGCATCTCGAACGCCACTGTGCAGGCCGCAGGTCTCGGAGTTTGTTCCCTTCAGGCTTACAAATAGCGGGCCAGGAACCCCCGGACCAGATCAATGAGGTCTCAGGCGGAGGGGAGAATGGTTCTCACCCGAGAGGAGGTTGGGGAGCTTCAGCAGCAGGATTATTATTTTGGCCGGGAGCGGAGCTGCAGTTTATGCTGCCGCTCCAGTTGCCATCTTGGCCACGCCCCACCAATGGCAAGCTCTTAATCAGACAAACCATCAGTCTGCCACCATACCTGTTAGCGCGTCAAACCTTAATAAGTAAACTTACAAGGGGACGCGAATAGGTCGATTAACCTTTTGACTCGTATTAAGAAATTCTTACCATAGCTCCAGTACATAAAACAATAATCAATACACAATAATCAACAGTCATTAGTAATCAATAAAATAAATAATCAATGGAGTCAGTAAATGTCACGCAACATGACTTTTCAGCCATGAATAACCACACCTTTAATAAAAGTTCAGTAAGTTTATTTCCCTTATATTAACAATACTAAAGTCATGTAGATTAATCTCAAAATCAAATGAAACACATATATGAACAATACTGGTTGCCCAAAGCGGCGGAAGAAACGCAGTCTAATCAAAGCTTGAATCACAACACATTATAGAGCTACAGTCCAAATCAATAGCAGAGTCAGCTGCAACGAATTTATAACATACATAGAATTCTGCAAAATAACTCGTCAATCATTAGTCCCTGTAATTCGTTAGTCACATTTTAGTGCCCTTCACTAACATCAGATTAGAATCAGCATGTTGGGCTTCATGCAAAACAATTTAGAACACAAATTTAGAAAAACATCTAGCTATGGATCTGTCAAAACAGCGCAGTTGGTACCTAGGAAGAAAAGGCATAAAATGCATAACAGTCATGTATCATCATATCTACCTATCCACGGTATGGGTCAGCAAGCAGAATCAGTCTTCGTCCTCAGGTCATCAATCGATCAACAAAGCATCAGGCTCTCAGTCAGAGACTATCAGCCCAATGACAGAATGAATATCGAATCTCTCCTAAAGTCTCTTCTTCTCTCAAAATCTGGGAAAATCTCTAAAATCTGAATAATTCTCCTCTGTTGCGTTGTTATATCAAAGTCACCTAAACTATCCCCTAATTCCCTATTGGTCAGTTAATCATACGTTTATACTCTTCCCAATAATATTTGTATACCAAATCTATGAATTCTAATATTTCACTCTTCTCATGAAGTTGATTGGTTCACTTTACGATGTCCTCATCATCTGGCTCGTCGGGTAACAATATTGTTTTCATCTTCAGCTCCAGTCAGTGTCTTCATTGTTCTCATCCTGAAAAAGTATGTCTCACACACATTACACATAAGTTGTTACACTAGCGTGTACATCATCTCCTTGCAGTCGGTTCTCACGAAAAGCTTCTGATAAGCACTTTTAACAAGACAATGGACATTTCACAGTTTGATTCACTCTGGCAGCATTTTGATTAACCGCTAAGAAAAACAGCCTCTGCATGAGGTCTGGCAAGACTAGGCCAAGACACTCGCTAAGTTAAGCCCGACAATTGATAAAGCTAGAGCATACTCCATAACCCTTAATATGACATATTACTACGTTACAAATGAAACAAACAATAATGGTAGTGCTCGTAATTGTTAATGCACTTCCACGAGAGCGTCCCAGTTAAGTGAGTGATTATATCGAACAATGGTGCAAGTGTTCTAGTGCCCTACCACCTATGGGCACAAATAAAGTGTATACGGGTATACACAGTGGATAAATACATATATATGACCACAGCACACAGGGACAAGTAGAGTTAGTAAGGTACAAGAAGGTAGAATTATGTAATACACATATGATAATGAGTAGTATGGTCTTCTTCTTAGTGTTCCAGAGAGATGTTTTATTTCAATCAAAAAGCTGTGTACCAATATGTACAACGAGTAAGCACAGCCAACATGTGTTTCGTCACACAGTGACTTTTTCTAGGCTGTAAAGAATACAATGTATACACATATTAACTTTAAATTGGAAAGAAGGAACTGTAAGTGTCAGAGTTTGTATATGTGAAAAATTCAGACATGACATTGGAAGTGGCAAGTAATTGAAAGATAGAAGGGTGTGGTGTTTACTTGAATGAAACATAAGTTCAAGCGTATGAAAACAAACCTTGGTGCCCAAGATAGTTGAGTGATAAGTGACACATTTCGAAAAGAAGACCTAGTATAGTTTAAAAAAAGAGTGGGGGGGACCCGACCGTCAAGTTTAGTATCAGGAAATGTGATGTAGAAGTGAATCCCACGAGTGACAGCAAGATGAAAAAATTTAAAAAATGTATGTGTGGAGTGCAAGCGAGTGCAGAAGCCATGCGGAAGCTAGAAAATTTATTGAAGTTACGTACCAATGAAGTCCCTGAGAATCCAGAGTCAGCCAGATGAGACAATGTAAGTATTAGCGCTGAAGAAATGTAGGGAAGGAGAGCCATGAGCAGAAAGAAAAATGAATAAAAAAGGGGGAGGTAAAGTCAGTAGTTGTGCATCAAAAGAGTATATGCAAGGCAAATCAAATGAGCGAGAGATCACAAAAAAAGTACCTGTGAGTACTTCCTAGAAAACAGTAGAACAGATATGGGCTTCCTGAGCTCCAAGAAGACGGTGTCAAGAAACAACAAGAGTATACACAGTGGATAAATACATATATATGACCACAGCACACAGTACCTGAATCGCTTCCCTCAATCTACCTTTTTCTGTTACCTATCACCACCTTGGCAGAGTCAAGTGTAAAAAGGAAGCAACCTGAATATTCAATTGGAATGACATTGAATTGCGCAATGTGCATCCAGAAAACATGGAACCATTACTGGCTTCCCCTCTTCTTGAAAAAATTGTGTGATCCTAGGCAATTTTTGTATTTCTCTTTGCCTCCTTGTTATTCCTTATCAGATTGAAGAGGACCTTGGTGTAGATGAGTTCTGGATGTGTGCTGTACAAAACTTTCCATTGTGTTCGATTTAATAAACTACCATGTTGTTCATGTATAATAACAGCCCAGGCCACCCAGAGGGGTCCACACAACAATTTACTTGCCTCTTAGTTCACTATTGCCAATGTTGGCAGTGTGGAGGGAAGTCATGAACATTTCTACATTCATTGTTTGAAACTATCGCTTTTAAAAATGCTTCTCAATGTAGTGATATAATCTGATGTACTAAGGTAATACACTTCTTCATGTTAATGAAATGCACTTTTAAATGGGTTTTATCTTATTTAATATACATTTGATGCTAGTTATTTTAAAAGTAAATGTGTTGCCAAAGTTAGTGGTGTAGGACACCTAATTTGTTTTTCTTTTACTTCATTGTGCATTTGAATTCTTCTGGCTTTGCCCTCTTTGGTTACAGGGCTGAACCACAGAGCAGGAGCTCCAGGGAGGTTCCTTGCAGATGAGAAGGCAAAATGATAATGACAATATTGGATGTTCAAGGTAAACACAGTCATGATGAGTCAGAGAGCAGAGGATAGGGAGCAACAGTGTTGTATATCATACCAATGCCAGACAACTAGCTGCATATACCTGGCTGATCATCCAAACAGTAAACAACTGTAACAGTGCCCATCATGTGGGATATCCAGACCACAGCCACCTAAATAGAGCTTGCCACATGAGCCACTAGTCTGTATTACCCCAATCAACTCACTGCTCTCCATAGAAGTAGGAATGCATTTGTCATTCTTCTAACTATTGTCAACAGTACCTGAAGATTTTATTCATTTTAAAACAAAACCAACCCATTGAACAAGAAAATAAAAATAAATTGAATCTTAATTCACTCTAAGTAAACTCAGGGCCTGATTACGAGCGGTGGCGATTGGAACGCCTCACTCCATCCGTGTGTGTTGTAATGTGACGGTTGGACTGCCTGAAGACTACCATCCCCGCTAGGAACATTGATCCCGATGGGCTGATGGTGGTTTGAGTTTTGGTTAGTCACAGTTGTGCTGCACTCAGCGTTGCCATACTGATTACAACTCAACTCCCGCCAACCTTTTCATGGCGGGGCATAGGGTGGAAAGTTAATTAAATAATAATTGATTAATCGTTAATTATTGATAAATTATTCATTAATTCATTGCTAATTTAAAGTCTAAATTCACCATAGCCATGGGATGGTCTTTAGTTACATTGCCAGCATTGGTGACTGGATAAGTTTGTCCAGCCAGCTACTGTCCTGGGGGAACCAGTTTCTCTGCCACCATAATGACACTGGCACCTATATCCCTCAGGGCTTCTACTTTTGTCCCATTTATTAAGAGGTCCTGTCTGTATTTTTGCATGTTAGGCGGACAGACAGCAAGTGTGGCTACATCCACCCCACCCTCAGAGACTAGAGTAGCTTCAGTGTGGTCCCTGATTTGCGCTGAGCACACTGTTGATCCCACCAGGAGACTGCCTATACCAGTACGAACTGGAGCAGTGCGAGGGGGATTCTTTTTGGGACAGGCCACGTCACCAGTTTGGTGCCCATGCTGTTTACAGTAGTGACACCAGGCCTTCTTGGGACCAAAGTTTTTACCCTTGTACGCACTGGTGGACTGCGAAGAGGCTCGGGCCCACCCTCCTGTACAGGTTTTTGGGGCCCTTGTGAAGACTCCTTGCTTTTGTCCTTAGGTGTCAGTAATACTGTATTATAGTTTTCATGTTATATGCTCGTGCTTAAGTCTGAAAATTCTCTAGGGATTCCTCGCGGCGTCAGCAGCGTCTAAGATTCTCGAGCGCCCGTGTAGGCTGTTGTTCACGGATGCTGGACTTGGATGGATGCTGAGGTTGTCGTAGGTCCACCTCAATAAAGAAGCTAGATTAATTTGGAAACTCGTCAGAGTGTTTTTATCTCCACGAACACCCCTAGAACCTTTCTTACATTTTTGGTACCAGGAGTGGGTATCCCATTTTTCGCATGTGTGGACCTACCGACGGATCCTTCAGCCGCTGATTTTTGGATTTGTTGGAGTTTATCTTTCGAAACTTTATTTTACTTTTTTTCCTCATACTGACGCCACGCTCAGCAGCGTTCCTGCAGCTTGAATTCTATGAAAATTCAGTGTGTTTTGTTGCCAGGACTCAGTTCATGCTGTATACAGAGTCACAAGGATACAGTCTGTACAGTCACAAGTGTCAGCTGTTGCCAGGATACGTCACGTCTGCCGGTAAAATGTTGCCTCCAGTTTGTAACCTTTGAGTCCAGCGTTTTTCCTGACTGTCATGTGACCCGGTTCTTTGATGCTGGGAGGCTACATTTCTGTTTCTGTTTAATCTGTGGATCGGTGTGAAGAGCGTGATACAGCTTTTCGTTTCCTTCCGATCTTCGATCTTCAAATGCATCGCACGGACAGTTTTGACTGACTTAATTGGTTTGTTTGTTTTCATTTGTCCTGAAACCAAAATTCTACAATTAGTCTTGAAGAGAAATGTTATTTCTCCACATTTCAACAATTTTGGCTGGTTTCCTTGCTTTATTTTAAGCCAGTATTTCATCTTCTTCAACTCAGTATTGCCTATTTACTCCAATTTTAAGCTCATTTTGTTATGGCATATAATCAAGGAGTTGTTCAACCTCCTCCCTGTTTACAAGGGAGTGGCAAATCTGACATAAAATGGAGTGAGTGGCTGAGAATATTTGAAAAATACCTTACAGCTATTGACGCTAATGACTTTACTCCTGCAAGAAAGATGGCCTTGCTGTTCAACCACCTCGGAGTTGCTGGTCAACGTGTGTTTGACAATTTGCTGCCTTTTCAGGCGCAGCAAAGTGGGGATACTGTGTGGAATGTCTACTTGGAAGGAAAATAAAGGATGGGAAAGCAGTTTTCAGATGAATCCAGTGTTCTTCTTGAAAGATTCAACTTTGCCATGTGCAAGCAAACTATTGATGAAACAGTTGAAGAATATGTGGCAACTTTGTGAGTTTTAGCTGTCAAATGTGATTTTGGCAATAATGTTGATACTTATATGAAAGCCCAATTTGTGTTTTACTGTTTTTCTAAGAAAATACAGGAACATCTGTTAGTCTGGCATAATCCTACTTTAGCAGAGACAATTGATATTGCAAAGAGTATAGAAAGGTCTATTGTTTCTTCTAAAGCTTTGTCCAGTCACACAGGCCGGTCTACTGTTATTTGTGTGACAGAGGATGAGACAATCTGTACTATTAGCAAGAAGTCTTTCGAACAGGGGAGAGCTGCTAGAGTCTGTTTCCGCTGTGGTTCTCGTAATCACATTGGAAATAATCCACCATGCCCCGCAATTGGGAAAAATGATTGAAATATCACAAAGTAGGGCATTTTCAAGTGGTGTGTAGAGGTACAGTCATTGGTGTTGGTATGGCCGGTGATCTTAGTAAAGTAAAGATTTGTAAGTTACATTCCAATGATTTTGAAGATCAGACTCAGAGTTGCGTGGAAAGATTTTCCAATGTTATTTTGACAGTGGATTCTATGGATTCTGACATGCACTTGAATACTGAGGTTATCAAGGGGCCTGTGTGTGAAGCACTTGTGGATGGTATAAGCTTAACAGTCATGGCAGATTCGGGAGCTCTTATCCCGATCTTGACGGATACTACTTATTTTAAGTTTAGGTCAAATTCAAATGTTGTGAAACAGCCTGACATATGTCCTAAAGCTTTCAGTGAGCAGGATATTGAACTCCTTGGTTACATCTGTTTGAATTTAGAGATTTTGGAGAGGTGCACGTATACAAAAATATAAGTTGAGGTTAATGGTAGATGTTAGAAACTGGGTTTTTGGTTGGCAGTCAGGTTACCCCCTGTCCTAGCAAGGACCCTCACTCTAGTCAGGGTAAAGGAGAATCACCCTCAGCTAACCCCCGCTCACCCCTTGGTAGCTTGGCACAAGCAGGCAGGCTTAACTTCAGAGTTCTAGGTGTAAAGTCTTTGTACCAACACACACAGTAACTTAATGAAAACACTACAAAATGACGCAACACAGGTTTAGAAAAATAGAAAATATTTATCTAAACAAAAACAAGACCAAAATGACAAAAATCCAACATACACAAGTCAAGTTATGAATTTTAAAAGCAAAAAAGTCTTAAATCATTTTGTAAACAGGTAAAACACTGTTAGCGTTGAAAAGCGCCTGGGTAGCGTCAAAATAACACGCACGGGTGAGTGTGTGCTAAGAAAGGTAAGAAGTGCGTCGATGTCTCACCAGCAAGCGAGACTGTGCGTTGTTTCTCCTTCTCCGGTCGGGGTGCGTCATTTTTCCTCCCCGCAGGGGAGCGATGCATCGATCAGGGCAGCACTCGGGTCCGGGCAGGTGTTACGTCCTTTTTCCACGCCTAGCAAGGTTTGCGTCGAAAATCGTGCCGCACGGTGATAGCAAAACCGCGCAATGTGGGTTGCGATATTACAAGCCTCCGTCAGCGATGCAGCGCATCGTTTCTTCAGCCACGTGCATCCATCTTCCAGCCGCACTGCAAGTGCTGCTTCTATTTCAGCCGCGGAGCTGGTGGCGCACCATTTCTTCAGCCGCTCTCAGAGGTTGCGTCAGAAATTTCCCCGCACGGCGGTCTGTGCATGGATTTTCAAGCTTGGTCTGCCAGCTTCACCTGCAAAGGCCCCAGTAACTGGATAGGGCACCACTTGGCAGGGCAGGAGTCTCAGCAGAGAGTCCAGGTGCTGGCAGGGGAAGTCTTTGTTGGCCCTGGGACTTTAACAACAGGAGGCAAGCTCAGGACAAGCCCTTAGAGATTTCTTCAAAAGAAGGAATGCACAACAAAGTCCAGTCTTTGTCCCCTTTCACCAGGCAGGAGCAGCAACTGCAGGATAGCTCCACAAAGCACAGTCACAGACAGGGCAGCACTTTTCCTCAGCTCTTCAGCTCTTCTCCAGGCAGAGGTTCCTCTTGATGTCCAGAAGTGATCTAAAGTCTGTGGTTTTGGGTTCCCTTCTTATACCCATTTTCGCCTTTGAAGTATGCTTACTTCAAAGGAAAGTCTCTCTTGTTTGTGAAATCCTGCCTTGCCCAGGCCAGGCCCCAGACACACACCTGTCGGGTGGAGATTGCATTGTGTGAGGGCAGGCACAGCCCTTTCAGGTGTGAGTGACCACTCCTCCCCTCTCTCCTAGCACAGATGGCTCATCAGCATATGCAGGCTACACCCCAGATCCCTTTGTGTTACTGTCTAGAGAGAGGTGTAAACAGACCAACTGTCAAACTGACCCAGACGGGGAATCCACAAACAGGCAGAGTCACAGAATGGTTTAAGCAAGAAAATGCTCACTTTCTAAAAGTGGCATTTTCAAACACACAATCTTAAACTCAACTTTACTAAAAGATATATTTTTAAATTGTGAGCTCAGAGACCCCAAACTCCACATGTCTATCCGCTCCCAAATTGAAACTACGCTTTAATCATATTTAAAGGCAGCCCCATGTTAACCTATGAGAGGGATAGGCCTTGCAAGAGTGAAAACCAAATTTGGCAGTATTTCACTGTCAGGACATATAAAACACATTACTATATGTCCTACCTTATACATACACTACACCCTGCCCATTGGGCTACCGAGGGCATACCTTAGGGGTGTCTTACATGTAAGAAAAGGGAAGGTTTAGGCTTGGCAAGTGGGTACACTTGCCAAGTTGAATTGACAGTTTAAAACTGCACACACAGACACTGCAGTGACAGGACTGAGCCATGTTTACAGAGCTACTATTGTGGGTGGCACAAACAGTGCTGCAGGCCCACTAGTAGCATTTAATTTACAGGCCCTGGGCACATCTAGTGCACTGTACTAGAGATTTACCAGTAAATCAAATGCCAATCATGGATAAACCAATTACATACACATTTTGTATAGGAGAACTTGCACTTTAGCATTGGATAGCAGTGGTAAAGTGCCCAGAGTAACAAATACAGCAAAAGCAGAGTCCAGCACGCATCAACAACCTGAGAAACAGAGACAAAAAGTTAGGGGAGTCCAAACCAAGGATGCCAAGTCTATCAGTAGAGAAATAGTGGGATGGAAGGATTTAGCTAGGCTTAACATCATTCTATGACCTGGACATGACATTCCCATTGTTTTGGGAGCTATGCCTGCTATTGGAGGTGATGTTTCTTTAGCTCTAGTTTCTGCAGGAGGAGTGTTTTACCAATTGAAATATCAGTTTCCCAAAGTTTTTGCAGATAAAGTTGGAACTGTTCGAGGTTTTGAGCAATGCATTAAGTTAAAAAAGGAGCTATACCCATAGTGCATAAGGTCAGACCTGTACCCTTGACCATTAGGCAAAATCTGAAGGAGTTAATAGATAAGTTGGTATCTGAGAGAATATTAATGCCTACTGATTCTTCCGAGTGGGTTTCTCCCATTGTCCTCACAAAGAAGAGGTCAGGAGATCTTCAGCTTTGTGTTGATTTGAGATCTCTTAACAGAAATATTTTGGTAGATTGTCATCCCCTGCCATACATTCAAGAACTGGTGACGAGCATAGGTATGTCTACGTTTTTTTATACTATAGACTTACATTCAGCTTACCATCAGATAGCACTGAGTGAATTTTCTCAATCACTTACTGCTTTTGTCACGCTTTTCGGTGCATTTAAGTATTGTAGATTGCCATTTGGTCTATCATCTGCTGCCAGTGTCTTCCAGAAGATGATGGACACTTTATGTGGGGCAATGGATAATGTTCAAGCATTCCAATATGACATATTGGTTCATACTGAGACAATTGAGAAATATATTCAGGTTTTGAAGAAGGTATTTGTTGTTTTGCAATTGCGAGGCATGACAGTCAAATCAGAGAAGTGCAAATTCATGTTGGAAGAAGAGGAAACTTCAACAATTTCTGGAGATGGCATAAAACCAAAATCTTGCAATTTAGAGGCAATCAAAAATGCTCCATCTCCTGCTGATAAAGATGCTCTACGTTCTTTTTTGGGCTTGTGCAAATATTACGCAAGATTTGTTTCAGGCTTTGCATTAATAGTTCAACCTTTGAGATCGCTGCTTAAAAATGGCAACAGATTTATTTGGGACAGTCAAGCTGCTGATGCTTTTCAGGAGATTAAGGAGTAAGTTTTGTCTGCTCCTGCTCTTAAGCTCTTTGGCTCTTTGGCCAAGTCTTTTATAAATGTTGATGCTAATCTTAAGGGGCTTGGTGCTGTGTTTGGCCATTGTAACAATGGGCAGGAAAACACTGTTGCTTTCACTTCAATATCTCTTACAGACGCATAAAGTAATTATAGCACAATTGAGAAAGAGGCCTTGGCATGTGGATGAAGGTGCAAAAATTTAAAACTTACATGTGGGGCGCCAGTTGTGATCTGTACACTGATCACAACCTTTAGTGTACCTTCTTTGTGGCAATGGTTTGGGTAAAGCATCTGCTCGTTTGGTGCATGTTAGAAATGGGGTCTTTGGTTGGCAGTCAGGTTACTCCCTGTCCAAGTAAGGACCCTCACTCTAGTCAGGGTAAGTCACACACAATCCAAATTATCCTGTGCCCACCCTCTGGTAGCTTGGCACTGAGCAGTCAGGCTTAACTTAGAAGGCAATGTGTAAAGTATTTGTGCAATAAATCATACAATAACACAATATAGCACCACAAAAATACACCACACAGTGTTTAGAAAAATATATCATATTTATCTGGATATTTGCAGGTCAAAATGATAAAAGATGCAATAAGAAATTGTAGAGATATCACTGAAAAGTGATATGAAGTGTCTTAAGTCTTTAAAAAGCAAACAAAGGCGGTCATTCTGACCCTGGCGGTCAAAGACCGCCAGGGCGGAGGACCGCGGGAGCACCGCCGACAGGCCGGCGGTGCTCCAATGGGGATTCCGACCGCGGCGGTAAAGCCGCGGTCGGACCGGCAACACTGGCGGGCTCCCGCCAGTGTACCGCCGCCCCATTGAATCCTCCAAGGCGGCGCAGCTTGCTGCGCCGCCGAGGGGATTCCGACCCCCCCTACCGCCATCCAGATCCCGGCGGTCCGACCGCCGGGATCCGGATGGCGGTAGGGGGGGTTGCGGGGCCCCTGGGGGCCCCTGCAGTGCCGATGCCACTGGCATGGGCATTGCAGGGGCCCCAGTAAGAGGGCCCCTAAATGTATTTCACTGTCTGCTGCGCAGACAGTGAAATACGCGACGGGTGCAACAGCACCCGTCGCACAGCTTCCACTCCGCCGGCTCGATTCCGAGCCGGCTTCATCGTGAAAGCCTCTTTCCCGCTGGGCTGGCGGGCGGCCTGAAGGCGACCGCCCGCCAGCCCAGCGGGAAAGTCAGAATTACCGCTGCGGTCTTTCGACCGCGGAACGGTAACCTGACGGCGGGACTTTGGCGGGCGGCCTCCGCCGCCCGCCAAGGTCAGAATGAGGGCCAAAGTCTCTTTCAAGCATAAAGTATCTGGTTTGGAGTGAAAAAACTCCGCAGAGGGACACAGAGGAGGAGATGCGTGGAAAATGGTGTGTGCGTCGGTTTCGCCCCTTCACACATGGACTTGAGTCGTTATTTTTCACGCGGGGAAGACATTGCGTTGATTTCCGGCTCGCGGACAGTCTCCTCTGTGCGTCGTGGGGTTTTCAGACGCCCCGGGGACTGTGCGTGGAATCCTGGGCTTGTTGTCCAGCTGCTTGTCGTTCTGGTGGGCTGTGTGTGGAATTTTCTCTCTCACGGCAGGCGCCGCGTTGATTTCCTCTCTGGAAGTCGGGAGGCGTTGTCCAGGTGGGCCGTGCATCGAAGTTACAATCGCACTGCAGGCGCCGCGTCGATCTTTTCCTTGCGAAGTCGAGCGTAGTCATCCCGGGTCGGCGTGCAGTGAATTTTTCACCGCGGAGCAAGCTGTGCGTCAAATTTTTTACCACACAAAGAGTCCAGTGGAAAGAAAGAAGTCTTTTTGGTCCTGAGACTTCAGGTAACAGGAGGCAAGCTCTATCCAAGCCCTTGGAGAGCACTTCTGCAGCAAGGAATGAGTTCAGCAAGGCAGCAGGCCAAAAGCAAGGCAGAAGTCCTTTGTAGAAAGCAGTCAGGTGAGTCCCTTGGGCAGCCAGGCAGTTCTTCTTGGCAGGATGCAGGTTCTGGTTCAGGTTTCTTCTCCAGCAAGTGTCTGAGGTGGTAGGGCAGAGGCCCTGTTTTATACTAAAATGTGCCTTTGAAGTGGGGGAGACTTCAAATAGTGGCCTAGAAGTGCACCAGGTCCCCTTTCAGTTCAATCCTGTCTGCTAGGATCCCAGAAGGGGGTGTGGCAGTCCTTTGTGTGAGAGCAGGCCCTCCACCCTCCCAGCCCAGGAAGACCCATTCAAAATGCAGATGTATGCAAGTGAGGCTGAGTACCCTGTGTTTGGGGTGTTTCTGAGTGAATGCACAAGGAGAAGTCAACTAAACCTAGCCAGACGTGGATTGTAAGGCACAAAAAGATTTAAGCGCAAAGAAATGCTCACTTTCTAAAAGTGGCATTTCTAGAATAGTATTATTAAATCCAACTTCACCTGTCAGCAGAATGTTGTATTACCATTCTGGGCATACTAAATATGACCTTCCTACTGCTTTCAGATCAGCAGCTACCACTTCAACAATGTATGAGGGCAGCCCCAATGTTAGCCTATGAAGGGAGCAGGCCTCACAGTAGTGTAAAAACAAATTTAGGAGTTTTAAACTACCAGGACATATACACTACACAGGTACATGTCCTGCCTTTTACACACACAGCACCCTGCTCTAGAGGTTACCTAGGGCACACATTAGGGGTGACTTATATGTAGAAAAAGGGGAGTTTTAGGCTTTGCAAGTACCTTTAAATGCCAAGTCGAAGTGGCAGTGAAACTGCACACACAGGCCTTGCAATGGCAGGACTGAGACAAGGTTAAAGGGCTACTTAAGTGGGTGGCACAACCAGTGCTGCAGGCCCACTAGTAGCATTTAATCTACAGGCCCTAGGCACATATAGGTGGTCATTACAACCCTGGCGGATGGTGTTAAAGCGGCGGTAAGACCGCCAATAGGTCGGCGGTAAAAAAAATTGAATTACAACTGTGGCGGAAACCGCCAACAAAGACAGCCACTTTAACACTCAGACTGCCACGGCGGTACAAACAAGCAGCTTGGCGGTCACCGCCAACAGACAGGCGGAAGACAAAGTACCACCCACTGTATCACAACCTACCAATCCGCCACCTTTTCTGGGGCGGATTCACCGCGGACAAAAACACGGTGGAAACAGGACTTCGAAGGGAAAACGCTCACCTTTACACACCCGCGAGGAATCCGGACAGCATGGAACCAGAGCTGCAGATCCTGCCAGCCCTTATCTTCTTGCTCCTCTACCAGGAGCACGAACGCCGTTAGCGATGACCACGGTGAGTACTGCACCTACAACACAGGGGAGGGGGAGGGAAAAAACAGGGACACACACACGCAACACGCAACACCCCCACCCCCACCCTCACCCACGACAACACACACACTAATACATATTGATACATTATAGTAACACCCCCTAGCCCCCCCGGAAGAATGCAAAGACCAAAGAAAATGAGTGTAACTATTGTAATATATTAAAATGCAGTACGCAAATATATACATATATACACTATAAACAAAATATACACCTAGATTAGTAGTCCAGGTAGTGCTCCATTGAAGTCCGCGGAACACTGGGCCCAACCGGTATGGGCGAGGCCCACACAAGATCCCCTACCATGATGGAGAGAACACTGCAGGTGCATCAAATAGCAAGAAAACAGGCACCTCAGGGGGAGGGAAAGGGGGGCACCTCAGCCGGTTGAGTGCACGACGCCAAATCCACGAGGGGGCCACATGCCCACTGTTCCATCCTGGGGAGTGTAAAGCCAATCCTGGGGAGTGCAAAGCCACAGTCTCTCAAGTCTCTACAGTGGGTGGATTGCCCACTGTTCAATCCTGGGGAGTGCAAAGCCACAGTCTCTCAAGTCTCTACAGTGGGTGGTTTGCCCACTGTTCCATCCTGGAGAGTTCAAAGCCACAGTCTCTCAAGTGGATGACAGTCTCCACTGGTTCTGGAGTGGGCTTGGTGCCCAGAGTGCTTCATCCTGTCAAGGACTGAGGTAGTGGATGTGAATCTCCACTGGTTCTGGAGGGGGCCTTGTGCCCAGAGTGCATCCTCCTGCCAAGGACAGAGGTAGTGGATGTGAATCTCCACTGGTTCTGGAGGGGGCCTTGTGCCCAGAGTGCTTCATCCTGCCAAGGACTGATGTAGTGGATGCCTTTCTCCACTGGTTCTGGAGGGGGCTTGGTGCCCAGAGTGCTTCATCCTGTCAAGGACCGAGGTAGTGGATGTGAATCTCCACTAGTTCTGGAGGGGGCCTTGTGCCCAGAGTGCTTCATCCTGCTCGTGACGGACTCAGTAGTGTCAGTGCCCTTGGCGCTCATGGGCCAGCGGTGCTTGTTGTGGCGGTGCCCTGTTCAGCGGTGCTTGTGGCGGCGGTGCCCTGTTCAGCGGTGCTTGTTGTGGCAGTGCCCTGTTCAGCGGTGCTTGTTGTTGCGGTGCCCTGTTCAGCGATGCTTGTGGCGGCGGTGCCCTGTTCAGCGGTGCTTGTGGCGGCGGTGCCATGTTCAGCGGTGCTTCTTGTGGCGGTGCCCTGTTAAGCGGTGCTTGTGGAGGCGGTGCCCTGTTCTGCGGTGCTTGTGGAGGCGGTGCCCTGTTCTGTGGTGCTTGTGGCGGCGGTGCCCTGTTCAGCGGTGCTTGTTGTGGCGGTGCCCTGTTCAGCTGTGCTTGTTGTGGCGGTGCCCTGTTCAGCGGTGCTTGTGTCTCCAGGGTCCTTTGCAGGGACTCAGCTGCTGGCGGTCCTTCATGGCCCAGTAGGGGTGGTGCTGGTGGTCATGTCAGGCCCAGCGGGGCTGGTGCTGGCGTTCCTCTCTGGCCCAGCGGGGCTGGTGTTGGCGGTCCTCTCTGGCCCAGCGGGGCTGGTGCTGGCGGTGGCCTCCTGGGCAGCGGTGATGATGGTGGTGGCCTCTTGGCAGCAGGGCAGGTACTGGCAGTGGCCTCCTGGACAGTGGGGATGTTGGCGGTGGCCTCCTGGGCAGCGGGGATGATGGAGGTCTTCTCCGCCGTGCTGCTCTTCCCAGACCTGCTGACTTTCTTGTGGCCCTTCCCCACCTTGGAAGGTGTCACAGCTGACTCCACACTCCCACCTGTACCCCTGGGAGTGGCTTTGGTGACTGGAGTCTTCCCCCTCTCTTGCCGGGCACTGACCAACTTTTGATGCTTCACAGGTGGGGGACTGTCCGTGCTGTGGCTCCGTGCCACACTGGCTGCCCTGGTGGCCGGTGCACTCCAGATTCCGTTGACTACAGGCACCACTGGTCCCGGAGATGTTGTGGTTGAGGTGCTAGGTTGGGACCTGGAGAGTCGGGCCCTAGGAGATAGACAGGGTGGGGGAGGTGTGGGAAAGAGGTCAAGGTTGGACAGGAAAAGTTTTGGGGAAACACTGGGACGGGCAGCTGGAGGGGGTTTGGGAGTGGAGGAAGAGGTTGTGGTTGTAGGAGGTGTTTGTTTGGTGACTTTGGGTGAAGGTGCATGCGCTGGAGGCTATCGTGAGGTGGATGGCTGTTGGGTGGGTGTGTGCCTGCGTTTGTGTATCTTGGGAGGTGGCGTCACAGACACACTGGGAGAGGACACGGGACGTGTGAATGGCAGTGGGGGTGGTGACTGCACGTGAGCGGGGTGTGCTGGTGGGTGTGCTGGTGATGGCAGTAGTGGCTGTAGATGTAGTGCATGCAGGTGTGAGTGTAGACGAGAATGGGATGGAGGAGGGAGACGAGGAGGAGGGGGACACAGTGGAGACAGTGGATGTTGGTGTGTCTGCATGTGTGTGATCTTTGCGTGAGTGCCTGTGGGATGTGTGGTGCTTATGTTTGCCTGAGCTTCCCTTGTGTGTTGACGTGTGTGCATGCTGGTCTGAAGGTGTGCTTGGGATAGGCTGAGGTAGAGGGGATTGGGTCTGGGTAGAGGAAGTTGGAGGGGGGATGCTAGAGACAGGGACAATGGCTGCCATCAGTGCTGAGGCCAGAGTCTGAAAAGCTCGCTGAAGGGCCGCCTGACCAGAATGAATGCTCTCCAGGAATGCATTTGTTTGTTGCAACTGCCTATCTACACCCTGGATGGCATTCAAAATGGTAGACTGCCCAACAGTGAGGGACCTGAGGAGGTCAATGGCCTCCTTACTGAGGGCAGCAGGGGTGACTGGGGCAGGGCCTGAGGTGCCTGGGGCGAAAGTGATGCCCACCCTCCTGGGTGAGCGGGCACGGGGAAAAAGCTGAGGGGCTGCTGGGAGGGCGGTGCTGGTGGGGGGGTGCCATCAGAGGACGAGTCCGTGTCACTGGTGTCAGCTCCTGTCCCAGCCGTGGAGCTCCCCTCGCCCTCCGTCCCACTGGTGAACTCCGAGTCTGTTGTCTCGCCCTCCAGGGCCATGTGGGATGCAGCTCCCTCCTGATCCGGTGCCACTGCTCCTCCACCTTATGATGCTAATGCACACAAGAACAGGGAGACCACAAAAAGGGGGGGGGCAGAAGAAAGACATGTTGAGTGCATGCATTACCGCTATCGCTGGCGGACACGACAGACACAGAAGCCCCTGCACTACGCCGCGCACTTGGCCTCCACTGTTCAATCCCTGGGACATGGCCTACAAGGCTATGGACGACATCTGCACACATGGATGACACAGGAGCCTGACTAGGTGTACTTGGCACTGTACACAGGTGGGGTGGGGTGCCACAGGGTCTGCCAGAACAAGGGGACCTTGCCTACTAAACTCACCCTGGCCTAGGGAAACCCACAGCCCACCTCCCCCACCCAGACACCTCCATTGCGCGCAAAATCAGCAGAATGAGAGTTTACTCAACCCCTTGTGGCTGCTGTGATGCCCCCAAGCGCCCATCCAACTCCAGGTACGCCACCACCAGGATCCTGAAAATCAGGGGTGTCATGGTGCGACGGGCACCCCACCTATGTTGGGAGGCCATCCCCAGCTGGGCCTCCACCATCTTCTTGCTCCAGCGGTGAATGTCCTCCAATCTCTTACGGCAGTGGATGATCCTGGCGATGGCACGCCGGACGTCCTTGCCGATGGCACGCCAAATATCTTTTTTCTGGTGGACGCTGACCTACATGAATTGTACAGGGGGAAAAGAAAAGTTATTACCAAATGCACCATCACAGTCATTGGCCCTCATCCCTACCCTTGCCATGATGCACATGCACTCACCGTCGTTTCATGCACGCCTCATTCTTCCCCCCATCTTTCATCCACTCCACTCCACACAGGCATAGCCCATACAGCATGCTCCCAGTGTATTTACCTGTTTGTCTGGAGGACCGTAGAGTAGCGGGTACTGGGGGAGGACCCCATCCACAAGTTTCTCCAACTCTCCGATGTGAAGGCAGGGGCCCTTTCCCCAGACGAACGAGCCATTGTCTCTTCCAGACCGAGGTCACAGCAGCACTTGCAGTGTAGGTACTCTCCTGTCAAAGATCAGGTATCGAGTGATTGAACAGATAGAAAATGGCAGTCACATCCGCGGCGGTGTGTACCATCACCACCGGCGTACATCGCCATTGGCTCCTGGGACCCTTGGGTCCAATGTTAACCAATGCAGCATTGCGCCGCGGTCTTCGACCGCCTACCGCGATGGTGTACAACGCCAGCGCAGTTACCTCACATCCCATTGTCCCACTTTACAGGTCAGGCAGCCGCCATTTCAGGGGCCCACATGGCTTAATTTTTAACTGCATCTCACATACCTAGGCCTAGCCTCAACACACATACAGGCCAATTTTCGGATTATGATTAGTGTTCTGTGTAAGCTGAGTTGTTTGATTCTGTGCTCGCTGTTGTCCTTCATAGGCACCGTCCGCTGGGACATGTGAGGAGATGGCGGCATCCTCCGGTGTACAGGCCGCTGGTGGACCTGTCGACAATGGAGGAAAGACATGTGATCATCACCTACAGGCTTGAACGTGCCACAATCCAGGAACTGTGTGCCCAGCTGGAGCCAGACCTGAAGTCAGCTATCCGCCATCTCACAGGAATCCCCCTCAAGTGCAGGTGCTGTCAGTAGTCCATTTCCTTGCAAGTGGGTCATTTCAAACAACAGTGGCCATAGCATCAGGGATGCCACAGCCTATGTTTTCCAACGTGTTGTCCAGAGTGTTGTCTGCCCTGCTGAAACACATGCGGAGCTACATCGTTTTCCCTCAGGTGGAGGATTTGCCTACAGTGAAAGGAGACTTCTATGTCCTGGGACATATCCCCAACATCATAGGTGCAATTGATGGGACCCATGTGGCTTTGGTACCCCCCGCAGGAGCGAACAGGTGTACAGAAACCGGAAGAGTTATCATTCCATGAATGTGCAGATGGTGTGTTTGGCAGACCAGTACATCTCCCATGTTAATGCCAAGTTCCCTGGCTCAGTTCATGACGCCTACATCCTGCAGAATATCAGCATCCCTTATGTGATGGGTCAACTCCAGAGGCACCGTGTGTGACTAATAGGTGAGCACCTGGAAGCAAGTCAGTGGGAATGGTTGTCTGGGTCTGGGGATATCCCTCCAGGTTAGTGTGTGTCTAACAGTTGTCCCTCGCCATTTGCAGGTGACTCTGGTTACCCCAGCCGGCCATGGCTACTGACCCCAGTGAGGAATCCCAGGACAAGGGCAGAGGAACGCTACAATGAGGCCCATGGGCGAACTCAGCAGATTATAGAGCGGCCCTTCGGCCTCCTGAAGGCCAGGTTCAGGTGCCTCCATATGACAGGTGGATCCCTATTCTACTCACCAAAGAAGGTGTGCCAGATCATTGTGGCCTGCTGTATGCTTCACAACTTAGCTTTGCGACAACAGGTGCCTTTTCTGCAGGAGGATGGTCCAGATGGCGGTGTTGTTGCAGCTGTGGAGCCTGTGGACAGTGAAGACGAGGAAGCAGAAGAAGAGGACATGGACAACAGGAACTCGGTGATCCTACAATATTTCCAGTGAGACACAGGTAAGAATACAAACCTGCCTCCAACATGTACTTTAACACTACTAGCTCTCTACTGTCTGTCCTTTTCACCCAGTGTATGGTCACTGAGTTGTCACTTTCCCTTACGATTTCACAGATGTGTGTCCCACAGTGTGACATCTGCTTTGTTTCCTTATGGACTAGAGCTGTGTGACATAGGTATGTTGACATTACAATTGAAAGAGCATTTTGGCACTGTAATTGCTAATACACTATTTCGAAATCACAGACTGACTCCAGATTGTTTTGTGCTTCAAGGGTGTTTATTTAAGTGCTCAATATTGGAGGGGGTTGTAAAATGGTGAGGGGTGATGGTGGAGGAATGTCCATGGCAGAGTCCAGTCTATTACTCTCACAGGTGCATTGCCCAAATGGGCATAGGAAGTGGAGCTGGGGCAGTTTGAGGATGGACAGAGTGACAAGGTGGGACAAAAGGATGACATTCAGGGCGGTCTCATTTCTTGGCGGGGGTCTTGGCATTGTTCTCTGTCTTTGTCCTGGATCTCAGGGACCGTTTGCGGGGTGGTTCTCCCTCTGCAGGGGGTGGGGTGCTGGTGTGGTGGTCCTGTGGCAGTGCCTCCTGTCCACTAGCGCCGGCTGAGGTGGTGGGCAGTTCATCGTCCAGGCTAGTGTCAGGGGCCCCTTGTTGTGCCACAGTGTCCTTCCTGGTGTTGAGTACTTCCTTCAGCACCCCTACGATGGTGCCCAGGGTGGAATTGATGGCTCTGAGTTCCTCCCTGAAGCCCAAATACTGTTCCTCCTGCAGACGCTGGGTCTCCTGAAACTTGGGCAGTACTGTTGCCATCGTCTCCTGGGAGTGGTGGTAGGCTCCCATGATGTTGGAGAGGGCCTCGTGGAGAGTGGGTTCCCTTGGCCTGCCCTCTCCCTGTCGCACAGCAGCCCTCCCAGTTCCCCTGTATTCCTGGGCCCCCGTCCCCTGGACCGTGTGCCCACTACCACTGCCCCCAGGTCCCTGTTGTTGTTGGGGTGGTGGGTTAGCCTGGATTCCCTGTAGTGGTGGACACACTGCTGATTGACGTGTCCTGAGGACAGAGGTATGGGCCCACTGGGTGGGTGCTGTGCTGGTGTTTCCAGAGGGGGGAAGCTCTGTAGTGGCCTGTGACATCTAGATCCAGTTGGACAGAGCTGCTGTCATCACTGTGGGCCTCTTTTGTTGGTGGTGTGGACATGTGTGGACCCTCCTGTCCGGTGATGTTGGGTAGGGGTCCTGCAGGGGTATAAAAGGATGTTTATTACATCTGTGTGTGCCATGGTGTGCAATAGGTGGGTGACCGTGTACCCCAGTGCTTGCATTCCTGTGTAGGACCTTGTGTGATGGTGGTTTAGGGGGGTTTATGGGTATGTGCAGTGGCCATGCTTTGGTGATGGGTGTCCATGCTTTGTTGTTGCATGCAGGGCTTGGTGTTGGGATGGGTGGGCTGTGATAGTGGGACATTTGTGAGGATTAGGAGTGATGGGAGTGAGGATGAGGGTGGGGGTATGTGATGGCATGCAGGTAGGGTGGGGGATGTAATAGTAAAGCTTTGACTTACCAGAGCCCATTCCTCCATCTACTCCTGCGAGGCCCTCAGGATGCAGAATCGCCAAGACCTGCTCCTCCCATGTTGTTAGTTGTGCGGGAGGAGGTGGGGGTCCGTCGCCAGTCCGCTGAACCGCAAGGTGGTGTCTTGATACCACGGAACGCACCTTCCCCGTAGGTCGTTCCACCTCTTCCTGATGTCATCCCTATTTCTTGGGTGCTGTCCCACTGCGTTGACCCTGTCCACTATTCTTTGCCATAGCTCCATCTTCCTAGCTATGGAGGTGTGCTGCACCTGTGATCTGAATAGCTGTGGCTCTACCCAGACGATTTCCTCCACCATGACCCTGAGCTCCCCCTCAGAGAACCTGGTGTGTCTTTGCCGTGCCGTGGGGTGGTGTGGGTAATGTGTGGGGTGGTGTGTATAGTGATAAGTGGGGTGATATTTAGTGGTGTGTTGTGTGAGGTCCGTGGAAGTTCTGTGGGTGATGGTATTGTGTGCCTGTGGATGCTTGGTAGTTGTTTGTGGTGTCTCTCTCTGACCTTCTCTCTGTAATTGTGGTCGTAGGGGTTTGTGGGTGATGTGGGTGTGTGTTTTATATTGGATTGGGTGTGTGGGAGTGGTGTGTGTATGTGTATCAGGTGTGTGTATTTCGATTTGTCCAATGTGGCTGTGTTTTGTAAGGGTGTGTGTATTTTGGAGCGCGGCGGTGTGTACCGCCAATGGAATACCGCGGTTGAAAGACTGCTGCGTGGATTCGTGTGTTGTGATAGTTTGGGCGTATTTCTGTTGGCGTGACGGTGGAGGTTTTGTTTTCGCCAGTTTATCACTGACCTTTGGTGTGGCGGACTTGTGTGGGTGTCTGAATTTTGGCAGATTCCGAGCTGTGGGTCATAATAGCTGTGGCGGAAATCCGCGGCCGCGGCCACGTGTTGGTGGTCTTCTGCATGGCGGTACGCGGCTTTTACCGCCAATGTTGTAATGAGGGCCTTTGTGCACTCTTCTAGGGTCTTACAAGTAAATCAAAAGCCAACAAAAACAGGTCAGAAAAAATAGGAGGAAGGAGACAAAAAGTTTGGGGATGACCCTGTAAAAAGGCCTGGTCCAACAGTGCAGTTGCTTTCAAAATTACAGGAGTATAATCTTAGTGTGAAATATGTACAGGGAGGGAAAAATATTCGTGCAGACTGTCTTTCACGCCTGCCATTGCCACATTCTGATGAAGCTACTGCAGACCATGATACAGAGTGTGTTGTGGGTTTAGTGGATGCTGTTTCATCTTGTGATGGCATTATCACAAAAAATGATTGGAATATGGCCATGTCTAAAGATGAAGTGTTTTTTTTTTTTAAATATATTTATTGGTTTTATTTTCCAAAATATGATACAAATTGTACAATTTGCAACCGCAGGATGAACCAAAACAATGACTAATTATCTAAGTCATGTAACAATTACACACCCCCCCAATATGCACTTCACGGAACACTTCTAATCTTGCAGTATCATTTCTGGCTGCACCCTCCATGGGTTTATCCTTCCTTGTTCATTTTATATAGGCATTCGCTTGAGACCAGTGTGGACCTTGCTTTGCGTGCATGAGTTCCCTAAATGTCTGAGGGGGGCCTCAACTTAATTAGTGTGTGCGGGTGGCTCCCCTGGTTTTCTGCTCTCCACGCGTCGCTAAAACTGTGGTGACATAGATTTAGTGGGCGACTATTACTGGACAAATGGGGGGAGATGGTGTGCTTACTCTGTGGTGCCTGGGTGTACTATGGATTTTGTTTCCTAGGTGGGGGGTGCAGAGGAATTTATGCTGTGGTTGTTGCAAATACGCGTGCCCCGGTTCAAGGCGGCTTCTCATTGTTTTTGGCCTCCAGCTTTGTCACCATATCCTCCCATGTAGAGCATCCTGTGTGTTGTCGCCCTTCGCGCACCATTCTTTTTAGTACCTGATATTCAGTGCGAGCCCAGCGTATTATTAGAGAGTGCCAGGATTTCAGGTCAGGAGCCTTAGCGGCTTTCCAATGCATTGCTATTAACCTTTTGTACATTAAAAAGGCCAGGTCTATGAATTTGTGTAAATGTCTTTGTTTTTTTGGTCTCTTCCTAAGTCCCAGCAGACAGGACCCGGGGTCTGCTACTAGTGCAAGTCCCGTTAGCCCAGATACCTCCTCTACCACCTCTGCCCAGGCCGTTTGTATATTCGGGCAGTCCCATACCATATGATAAAAGGATGCCGACGTTGATCTACATCTAGGGCATATTGTTACTGCATCAGGGAACATGCGCTTTATTCTGGCTGGGGAGAGATATGTTTGATGCGTGTAATTAAATTGGGTATATCTAAATCTGGGATTCCTTGACACACCTCTGATGTGGGATAGGACCTTGGGCCAGTCATCCAGTGGTATCGGAGTGGGGAGTACTGCATTCCATCTACCCCATGCTTTCCCTGTTTGTGTATCCGGTGTCCTGTTGAGGGTTCTGTATAGATTGGATATTATTTTTGTTTGATCACTATATTGTAGAAGCTGGTGAAACACAGGGGAGATCTCTGGTTCCGAGGTGCCCATTCCCCATATTCTCCTGATTTCGTGACATACGGCATGATATGTCAGGAACTGCCCCGGATTTATCTCCGTAAGGGCCTGGATAGCCTCGAACGTCATTAATTTACCGTCTTCATAGCAATCCCCTACGGTCAGTATTCCTGCTTCATTCCACAGCTTTACGGCTTGCATCCTCGCTGCACTTCCCACCAATAGGAAGTTCAGCGGAACGTATGGAGAGTATGGGAGCTTATCCGCTCTTTTTTGCACAAACCTGGCCCAGCACGTATGCGCAGCTGCAAGCAAAGGGTTGACCCGTGTCACTCTGGGGGGCTTTGACGATAGCCAATTTAAAAGGGGGATCCCATTCCGCCGGGGCTCGAGGCTCATAGGTTCCGCTTGCTCTGGTCTGTGGATCCAATGTTGGACCCATTGAAGTTGTGCAGCTGCATAGTATTTTTCAAAATTCGGAGTTCCTAGGCCACCGTTATCCAGCGGATGCTGCATTGTGGATAGCGCCACTCGTGCTCTGCCACCTCCCCAAATAAGCTGCAGTAATGCTGTGTTTAGATTGCTAAAGAAGCGTTTGGGAATGATTATCGGCAGGGCCGTAAAGTAATATAAAAGCCGAGGTAGAATCAACATATTAGCAATCGCCACCTTGCCGGGTGGCGAGAGAGGGAGCTTGTTCCAGAATTGTAAGGAGCCTTTTATAGAAGTTAGCGCCTTCCCCAAGTTCCCATCTCTTAGGTCTTCCGTGGCATGATATATGTTTATCCCTAGGTATTTAAATGTTGTAGGGCACCACTTAAGGTGTCCTACCTCTGGAGGATCATGGTTGCTGGGAGCCCTTTTAACCAGGGGAAAGACACACGACTTCTCCCAGTTTACCACAAGGCCAGACAGGCCTCCGAATTCAGCCAATAAGGATATTACAGGTGGAATAGCTGCACAACCGTTCCTAATATATATCAAAGCATCATCGGCATATAGTGAGATCGTGTGATGTAATCCATTTCTAACAATTCCCCATTTGTGCTCCATGTGGCGAACTTTTGCCGCTAACGGTTCCATTGCTATGGCAAACAGTAGCGGGGATAATGGACAGCCCTGCCGTGTCCCCCTGGAGATCGGGAAACTATCAGAGATCACCCCACCTGACTTCACCCTCGCGCTCGGATTAGAGTACAATGTCCGAACCCAGCGGATGTAATTAGGGCCTATTCCCATGCGGGCCATCGTGGCCAACAGGAAGTCCCATTCGAGCGTATCAAAGGCCTTTTCTATGTCCAATGAGAGCACCATTTCCTCCTGTGCGTTCTTGGGGGTATCTCCTATTATACTCAGCAGCCTACGAATATTTAGGAAGGTGTTACGCTTGGGGATGAAGCCGCTTTGATCTGGATGTATCAATAATTGCATGAGGGGGGCTAACCTGTTGGCCAGTATTTTGCCTAATATTTTGCAGTCTGTGTTTAACAGCGATAGTGGTCTATAAGATTTCACATCCGTGTGGTCACGACCCTGTTTAGGGAGTACCACTATCATAGCTTCCCTTTGGGATGTGGGTAAGCTTTCTTTAGTCCACGCCTCCTGAAACACTCCCAGCAGATGGGATTTCAGACTGGGTAAATAAGCTTTGTAATACTCCGAGGGGAGGCCATCCGTGCCGGGCGCTTTGTTCGTGGGCAGCTGTGCAAGGGCTAATTCTATTTCTGCTGCTGTTATAGGGGTTTCAATTCCATCTCTATCTGATTGGGGTAGTTGGGGTAGGAAGGAGTCCGCCAGAAAGGCCTCTAGTTGTGTAGCTGTGCACGAAGTACGTTTAGTGTATAAGTTAGAGTAGTAATTCCTAAACGTCTCGTTAATTTCTGCTTGTGTAGTAGCCATCTCTTGCGCGCCCACCCGGATGGCCCCTATTGGAGTTTGCTGTCTATCCTCGCGGAGTAGCCACGCTAGCATTCTGCTTGATCTATCACCTTCCGTTTGCAACCTGGTTAAGTAATATTTATAGTCGTGGCAACGGAGCCTGCTATCTGCCTCGTTGTATCTTAAGCGCTTTTCTTTAAGGACAGTGCTGGCAATTTCCCCCCGTGCCACCGCTTTCTCCGCATCTCTCAGCTCCTTCTCAAGTTTGCTAATTTCCGTCTGTAAGGAGCGTCTTGCTCCCCACGTAGTGGACATACATACTCCGCGGGCCACTACCTTGTGGGCGTCCCATTCTATCGCCCGGGTTATTGCAGACATAGCGTTTATTTCCCAATAATGGCCTATAGATTTCCCCAGTGTTGCAGCAAATGCTTGGTCTTGTAAAGCCTCCGCCTGGAATCTCCAAGTGGGAATTGCCTGACGTGCCCTGCCCCAGTTCAGAGTTACCCGCAGAGGCGCATGGTCTGAAACTGTCTTTGCCAAATATTCGGACTCAGTGGTTAGCGCCCCTATTTCGCGGGTGCCCCATACTATGTCAATTCTAGTGTGGGTGTTGTGTGGAACCGAATAAAATGAATATTCTTTTTGCTCTGGGTGGCCTAACCGCCATACATCGAATAGGCCCATAACGTTTGCCCATTCTTGTAGGGGGCTTGTATGCTTCCTGTTGGTTGATGCGCTCTGGTGGGCGCTGTTTCTGTCTAATGCTGCTACTGGGGTGCTGTTAAAGTCACCTCCCCAAATGGCTAGAGGCATGGGGTGGGACAGCAACGTTGGGGTGAGAGTGGTAAGAAAGCCTGTAATGTTACTGTTGGGGGCATATACCCCAACCACAGCCAGCTGTCTGCCATCTAATTTGCCCTCCATTACTACGTACCTCCCTCCCTGGTCTATCTTGTGTGCTGACATGAGGAATGGAACTCCCGCTGCTATCCAAATCAGCACCCCTCTCGCAAAGGTCGAATACGTTGTGCCTATCAGCTGGCCCCCCCATTTCACGCGCAGGTCTCGTAGATCCCCCTCTAGTATATGTGTCTCTTGCAAAATAGCGATATGCACTCCTTGTCTCTTAAGTCGAGCATACACTCTAGCGCGTTTGCTCGGCGTCCCAAGGCCCCTGACATTCCATGTTAATATGATATATTGGTTCCCCATGTTACTTCTAGAAGACATCTTGTAGGGTGCAGGGGGTATGTTGCTGTATCGTGGGCCTGGTTTTAATATTGGCCCACCTGGTCTCTGCCTTTCTACTGCTAATATTTAGATATAGCGGGTGCAGGTCCATCTTTTGTGCATTAAGTAATTCCGATCGCTGCATTTCTACTAAACTACTAATCCCCTCCCCCCTGATTAAACCCCCTATTCTACTCAAAACTACGGTGAAACTACAAAACTTAAAAATGTGTAACATAACTTTTATCCAGTTGGATTCGCACATTGGGATTCTCATAACTTACAGATGTGGCTCTTATAAGGGGCTCACAACATGCTGCAGACTGAGTCTGCCAATATCTTCAGGCGCCCCCCCTTGGCATATTTCCGTTCCCTCTGGCCCCACCCACCCGCCACATGCCACCTGTTTGTACCCCAAATCACTTAGCTTAGTATTTATATCAAAGATGTATATTGTCGGAAGCACTTTATCCCCACAACTCGGCAGTGTCGTGAAGTCTCTATAATTTTTCCCAGATGCTGCCGCCATCTCTGGTGTTCACTCTGGACCTAAGCAGGTGGTTTATAGTTCATCGGCAGATCTTGGGGTGACCTTCGGCCCACCTAGTTCTCTTGTTGCCGTGGATACGGAGCTGGCTGTGTCTGAATCCGGTTCCATTCCCACAAGCCCGCCGGGAATTATACTGCTGCTTTGCATGTGCAGCGGCGTCTCTTTAAGCACTTTCGCTCTTTCCTCTGCTGCTTGCCAGTCATTGGGCTGGCCTCTGGTGCGCCGTTTGAATCGCTTCCCTGCAGTGGGTCTCCGCCGTTTCTCGTCCTCCTCTGCGTCTTCCCGGGGGTGTGCAAGGCCCTTGGCGTGGAGCCATGTCCAGGCATCCTCGGTGCTGGTGAATATATGAGTGCGGTCCTCCATCACTACCCTTAGCTTGGCTGGGAAGAGCAGGGCATATTTTATGTTCTGTTCTCGTAGACGTTGCTTGATTTTAACAAAAGAATTGCGCTGATTCTGCACCTCTTGCGTGAAGTCTGGATAGGCATTGATGTTCGAGTCTTCATACTTGAACGGGCCCTTATTGCGGAATTGTTGCAATATTGCGTCTCGGTCTCTGTAATTCAGGAACCTGGCAATCAGTGGTCTAGGGGGCTGGCCGGGGGCTGGAGGCCTGCCCGGGACTCTATAGGCCCTTTCAATCGAGAAAAACTTGGATGGAGCCCCATTCAACACTTCCTTGATTAGCCACTGCTCTAGGGAAATTTCTGTTTCCGGTTGACGCATACTTTCCGGGAAACCCAGAAATCTCACGTTATTTCGGCGCGCCCTGCTCTCCATTTCCTCGGATCTTCTCCAGAGTATCTTCAGCTCTTCATCCATGCGCTGAATTTGTTTTTGGTTCCCTTGCGCTATTGGAGTTAGTTCCGCTATTTCAGCTTCAGTTGTTTTTACTTTCTCGGCTAGGCTACGGTGATCCACTCGTAGAAGATTCAGGTCCTGCGCCACTGCATCAATTCTGCCCTCCAGGGACGACTTAGTGTCCAGTATTGCCTGCAATACTTTCTCGAATTGAGTAGAGTGTGCTAGAAGTGTGCTTTCCAAGGATTGTAGGGATGGGCCAGGTTGTTGATCTGTGGGCGTTGTCGCTTGGGTAGTTCGATCTGGGTTCTTGGTTGACTTGGCTCTACCGGCCATTTTGGCTGCTATGAGATTGCCTCCCGAACTGCAGGGACTTCGCACTGGTGGGCTTGTAGTTAGGCAGCAAAGCAAAGGAACATCTAGTCCTAGTTTGGCTTATTATGACCTGAGTGTTTAGTGACTAACACTGCAGTCATTGATGAATTCTTTGATCCACCTATACGTTCCTGTGGGGCTGTCCACCAAACCCACTGAGGTGTGCAGAGGGTGCAGTCGTTAGGGAAGAACACTTGTTCCTTATTGTGTGGCGGCAGGGCTTGGTGCCAGAAGTTTCCCTCCGAAAGAGGGAAGAAGTGCTGGACGGTCGGGTGAGGCGCCAAGACACGGGAGAAGACACAGGTTGAGACGCTCGCAGGGCACTGCGAATATACCGTGCGCCGCTAGGAGCGTTTGCGGCAGGGACCCTCCGTTAAGGACCCCAGGGCAGGCCCCATATCCACAGTCCAGCCCAGCCATCCATTCTGCGTTTATTAAGTAAGCTGTGCTCCCTGGAGCGCGCGGTCCGCTTCTTATTTGCCCAATCGCGAGGATGGAGCGGTGGGGTGTAGGGGGGGCGCTTGCCGTTCCCGAGGTGTACCTCCTCCGTGTAGAATTAGTGTTCCCCACCTCATATGCGCCCTCCTCACCTTATTCTTTAATTTCCTTTTTCTTCTTTTCTTTCTTTTTTTTTGAAGATAAAATGTGCCTACACCTGGAATCCCCGCTGCCCGCTGGGCCACCGCCGCTTCGAGTCCACTTTTCCGGGCCTCTTCGCTGCCCCACTGCTACTTTTGCCCGTGACGGTCGCCGAAATCCAAGATGGCGCCCCGGTTCCTCGTGTCGGTGAGCCGGGGCGCCTGGTAGGATGAACTGCCCGGTTCACTGCCGGCAGCGTCTTCCCTACTCCCCCAGCCGCGGGTTGGTGGGGAGGCAGGAGGCGGCCGCGCCCGGCGATATCGCGACCGGGAGTGCAACCGCAGCTCCCTTCGCTCCGTACTGCTCCCGTCGCGGACCGGCAAGTCCCAATCTTGCCCCGTTCGCGATCCGAGGAGCGCTCGCGGCGTCCGTTAAATGCACCGGTCTTCCCCAGTCAGGTCGCCTTCCCGGCCGTTGCTACCAGGCCGCTGGGGGGGCGCCTTCCAGGATGACTCGAAGTGGCCGGAGACGGAGCGCTCGGATCAAGCGACCGTCCCGGCCGCCATCTTGGCTCCTCCGTCTAAAGATGAAGTGTTGACGCAGGTTTTGCACTTCATTATAAATGGTTAGCCTTCTGAAAAGAATCTCAATGGTGAATTAAGAACTTTTATTCAAATTTCTATGGAATTATCTTGTGAGAATGGTATCTGCATGAGGGGGGTGTTATTTGTTCCACCTAGTGATCTGAGGCTTAAGATTATCAAAATTGCACATGAGGAGCATTTCAGCTATGTGCAAAAAACTAAAAGGGGCTTATTGGTAACAAGTGTTATGGACAACTGTTCTCACGGTATTGTTTCTGATAAACACTGGAAGGGTACCACCAAACCTTTGTGTAATGTTCCTCTTCCTGACAGAACGTGGGACAAATTAGTTCTAGATTTTTCTGGACCCTTTCATTTATAATGTAAATCCATGAAATCGGTGTAATTGATTACTTCTCTAAATAGATTTATTATTTATTCTTGAAGTTTGCTGATTCAGAATTTTTAAAGGATGTGATTCAAACAGCTATTGCTGCAAATGTAGATGTTTCTTGTTTTCTTAAGGAGAAAATCTGGGCTTATCTCACAACACCTCAGTCTACCACAGGGTTGTCTCCCTTTACTCTTCTTAGAAGCAGGGAAGGAGAACCAATTTACGTCCCCTGTGGTTGGCTCACAGAGAAGTGAATTCATCAAAATGTTTGTGCGGAATTGATTGGAGCAAATTACAAAACAGAGTTTCTGAAAAACAAAAATTGGCAGAAGCACAACTGTCATTTCAGAAATAATGTTAAAGAAATACCAATCAATGTACAGGATTATGTTTTGATTAGAAAACCACAGAGAGTTCTTAAGGGGTACTCTAGGTTTTCTTTACCTGCGAAAGTTATCAAGGCTAAAAAAGACTTCTCTTTTGTTAGAAGGAAAGGGATGGTAAAATAGGAACAGTGTTGTGCCTATTTCTGCTTCACAAGTTGACATTTTTAGAAGAGTATCTTCTGACAGGGAGTTTCACATGAACTCTGATAGCATGATCTCATCAGATACATCCATTGGTACTAACAAAAACTTAGTTACTGACTTTCCTGAGTTGCAAGAGTGTGATGAGGGGAAAGCTAGTGCTGGTAGTACTCAAGAAGTGTGTGCTAATGAAGGAGAGTTTCTGGTGCAGCATACTCGCAGCAATCGTTCAGTTAAGTGACCATCTAATTTGTCATAAGGAAAGGAGATGTTTTAATACTGTATTACTGTTTTCATGTTATCTGCTCATGCTTAAGTCTGAACATTCTTTAGGGATTCCGTGTGGCGTCAGCAACGTTTAAGATTCTCGAGCGTCCCTGTAGGCACTTGGATGGCTGCTGAGGTTGTCGTGGGTGCACCTCAATAAAGAAGCTGGATTAATTTGGAAACTCGTCCGAGTGTTTTTATCTCCCCAAACACCCCTACAACCTTTCTTACAGTGTCTCACCACCCTTCCCTTGTGGAGGCTTTGTGACCCCTTCCTTCTGGTCACCTACTGTGGAAGTCTCGGTCACCCTTGTCTTGACCCAATGGTCTGCCTTCTTTCCCAATTCTTGGGGAGAAATTGGACCTAGGTCTACTAGATATTGATGCAACTTGTCATTGAAGCAAATACTTAAAATATGTTATTTCATAAACAAATTATGAAGCCCATCATAGTCATGCACTCCACTGCCAGTTATGCAGCCATCTAGTGTTTTCACTGAGTAGTCTACAAAATCATCCCAGGACTGGCTCAAGGTTTTGTGAGCCCCTCTGCACCTAATTGTATACTCCTCAGTGGTAAGTCCAAACCCCTCAATCAGGGTAGCCTTCATATGGTCATAGGATTCAGCATCAGCACCAGTGAGAGTAAGGAGTCCATCCCTACACTTACAAGTAAACAGTTCCCAAAGGACAGCTCCCCAGTGAGATCTGTTTAGCTTTCTGGTTGCACAAGCTCTCTGTAAAGCTTTGAACCATTTGGTGATATCATCACCTTCTTCATATTTAGAGACAATCTCTTTGGGGATTTTTAACACATCAGTATTCCCTGTGACCCTATTTATGTTGCTGCCACCAATAATGGGTACTAAGCCCATTTCTGCTCTCTCCCTTTCTATAACTAGGAGTTGGTGCTCCAAAGCTAATCTTTTGCCCATCCTTGCTAAAAGGAAATCCTCTTCATTGAGGCTTCAGGGGGGCTGCGGGTGCAATGTACCTTTAGGCATCAGATATCTTCGTCCAGAGCTTTTGCGGTCAGGGGGTCCTCTGGATTCACACTGCAGGCGTCGTCGTGAGGGGCAGGAGGGGTCAACCCAGGGTGGGCACTTGCTCAGAATCGCCTGGGATCCCCTCTGGCTGGTTGGGCCACCCGGATACATGCAATAGGCGTCAAGTAAAGAGTTGTGGAAGTCGTAGATCCGGGGAGGTTCTGGAGTCCTGAGTTGTAATTTCTTCTTGGACAGGGCCACTGTCCACTGGAGTTCTTGGTCCTCTGGGATGCAGGGCAGTCTTCTGGAGCTTGTCAGAGGTCACTGGTCCCAAAGGATGCGTTGCTTTCTTGTTGCAGGTTCTCTGAAGCAGGAGAAATGCCAGTAGGGCTGGGGTCAAGTCAGTTGTCGTCTTCCCTCTTCTCTGTTGGAGTTTCAACTTAGCAGTCCTTCTTCTTTCTTCTTTCTTCTTGTGAGTTCACCAGAAATATGACGACTTGGGTTCAGGCTAGCCCTCACCTCCTGGATTTAGGGGTGTTACAGGGGTCATAGGGCAGTAGCCAATGGCTACTGTCCATAAGGGTGGCTACTCCCTTCTTGTGTCCACTCCGTTTGAGGAGGAGGACACAAACCTAACCCTATTGGTCCCTGTCGTCCATACTAAGCTGGGGGATTCTGCAGGGAGGGTCTTCTCAGCTCTGGACACGTTAGGGGTGGTCCTAGCTGGGGTGGTCACTCCTCCCTACTTTCCTTAATTTTCCTGCCGGACTTGCTGCCACATGTGGGGCTTGGTCCAGGGGCGGGTAACTTCACTAGCTGGAGTGCCCTCAGACACTGTAACAATAGGCTTGAGCCTTTGAGGCTAACCACCCAGTGTTACAGTTCCTGCAGGGGGGAGGTGTGAAGCACCTCCACCCAGGACAGGCTTTGTATCTGGCACTGGGACCTAGTTAGCAGGGCCCCAGCACACTCTCAATCAAAGATGGCATCAATATCAGGCAAGAAGTGGGGGGTAGCTATGCCAACAAGGGCACTTTCCTACAGGGTACATCATTTATACCCTGTTAAGCCAGCCTGTGGGTGTTTCACATTCAGCATAACATTTTTCCGCATATCATGCGGAACGTTTTTTACCCTTTTCTTGCCCCTGAACCAATCTTTGTATCTTGTTACATGTACATCTACACAATTCTAACATCCATTCGGCATCATGGATTAAATCAGCATGCCAGTTTTATCATTATGTAGTTATGTGGCGATATCCTAAGCCATTATTCTGTGAATCTGTTACGTTGATTGACAATCGTTATTTTTTTGCCTATATAATATCTATGCTACTCTTTCTAAGCATCCGCTATTGCTGTGATCTGAGTGAGTCTCAAAGGACCAGGAAACAAAAATAGAAATGTGGTGTAGGTTTTCGTGGGGGGTTGGTGGCCATCGACTGTGCGTGGCACAGGTTGATGACCGCGGTGGGGTGTTCGCAGGGCCTGGCCACATAAGTTCACTGCTACAGGATAGGGGGGTGCACCCAATCCTATGGCAGGCATGGCCTTTGGTCATGTGGGGAAGCGGGGCTTGACCACCTGCAGGGACTTGGGTATAGTCATAAGATCTTACTTTACATTAAAAAAAACTAGAAATTCATTGAAAAACACAGGGAGTAAAGTGATGTTATGGCTAGGGGTAGGAGTAACTTGTATTTTTCTGTACCATAATTACACACAATTACAGCAGAATTATGTGAGATTATGCAAGATTATGTGAGAAGCGTAACTCAGTATTTAGCATAAAATACACCCTTGTGTCCAAAATGGATACAAGGATACATTTTTCTCTAAAAAAATACGGCCAAACGCAATAGAATACGAACAGCAGTAGCCAGCAGCAGCTTATACTCACTAAGTTATTTGTTCCTGTGCTCCTGCAGTAGTATATTTGTGCCAAGTTACTCATAATTACATTAACGGTTATTACTGTGTTATTTCAGTAATTTTGATTCAAAATAGTAACATGAAATTAACACAATTATTCTGATTACTCCTGTGTAAATAATATTTCAGCCAGGCCTTGTAGTAAGGTATAGTAATAATATCTTACTTCACATTAAAAAACTTCATAAATTAACTGAACAGAACAAAGGTTAAAGGTAGATTATAATTGGATCAACATGTCAGTTCAAATATAATATGTAAACTAAAAAAACTGCAAACCCCTATGTACTAAAAAGGTAAACAGGAATATGTCCAAGCATGCTATTTTGTACAAGAAGAATACCACCCAGTACAATACCTATGCTTGACATTATGCACACTCCCATGCACTACGGCTCAAAGTTATGTACATGGGTACCAGGCAGCCAAAAGTGCACCAGGACAGGGGGGAAGAGAAACAGAGGCGCATCTTAGTAAATATGGCACTGTTCAGTTCTCTCTCCTGCATGCAATGCAGGCATGCACAAATTTACGCAGACTATGGGGGTTATTACAACTTTGGAGGAGGTGTTAATCCGTCCTAAAAGTGACGGTAAAGTGATGGATATACCACCAGCCGTATTACGAGTTCCATAGGATATAATGGACTCGTAATACGGCTGGTGGTATATCCGTCACTTTACCGTCACTTTTGGGACGGATTAACACCTCCTCCAAAGTTGTAATAACCCCCTATGTGTACCGTGACTTTATGTAACCATCTGCGTGGCACTGCAAGCTTAGAGAACAACAAATAGGGACAGACATAAACACATTTGGAAGCTAGCTGTACAGTAACAAGGCACAAACAGTATCTTATCACATGAATGCCAGCCTATTGGTTTTGCTAACACTTGTTCTTTTCTTAGGCATATGCTCTAAATGCAATGGTATACCCAGACATAGGCCTGTGCGAACTGTGCATATGAGTGAAGATGTACCTCAATAAAGATGCCAAACAAGGTAAAATCAGTTTGGGGCTCATGTGTTACCATTAAGATAGGACAAGGCTTATCAAGTCAAGGTTTTCTGTAGCAAAATCATGTATGATCTGTATACAGTTGGTCTCTCTCTATAGCTGCACAGAGCAAAATGTGAGTGACTAAAATTCACCAATTATAGCTAACTAGAACTTATGCCCCACCATACTCTGCTTATGACCTCACAGATTGCATCACTCATGGCATGTTCAATAACCTGATTGACGATATCACTGATAACATCTAAAATTACATCATTGATGACAACATTGGCCGTGGTTGTGGCACTTTAATTGGCTGGCTGTAATAGTGTCAGAAATGTTGCAGCCACCATAACAGACATGGGGACTCTGTCCCAGTGTCCTGACAATAAAAATAAAAACACATAGAAGGGGACAGGATAGGGGTATGCTGGGCCTTTTGATGGGGGGGGGTCCCAGAGAACATGCCCCCTGCAGTCACATAAAAAAAAAACATTATTTTCGATTTGTCGCGGTCCTGCAGGACTGAGACGCCCAAAAAAGTAAAGCATAGTCTTTGAGCTATGAATAGCTCATTACAGAGAGTGCACTCCCAGGACGCTATGAAGCCCCTTTAGGTGGGTAAGCCCCTACTACACAAAGTCTGAGCTCAGGTCTCTAGAGAGAGTGGGCTTTATGGATTTGTCATCAATAATGCAATTTGAGATTTTATCAATGATGTCATTGAATTTGTCAAGAGTGATGTAATATGTAAAGTCATCAGCAGTGCATGGCAGAGGCACAAGATATAGTTAGCTCAAACTATAAGTGGTCAATATCAGTGTTCTTTTTTTTTAGTTTCAAATTTCATTTTTGTAACTGACGTTTATTTCCATCTGTCAATAACTTTGCTTCAACCTTTGATTTATATATATATATATATATATATATATATATATATATCAACACTTGGTTCGGCATTTCCTCGCCGTGCCTGAATGCCAATGGTGCCAGGAATATATATATATAAATGTTTGGAAGTTAGTTTCCATTACCAAGAAGGATTTCACACTCCCAGCTGCACTTTAAAAGGGACATTTATTTGGCAATGCGTTTCAGCCAACAGGTCTTCATCACAGCCATATTACAGATCAACAGTTCCCCACTACCTTTAAAAACATTTAAACAAACAATAAAAATGGTAGAAAGACCTAATATTTCATAGTCCCATAAAGATTTCGTTTTGTGAACTCTGCAAAGTGCTGAAAAAACTCCACCACGCTCTGCAGAGTTCTGCAAGGGGTGGAGTGCAGTAAGTCGCAATGATTTTTAGAGCCAGAAGTTTGTCCAACCTGCATGTGAAACATGGGGCACAAGAGGGCTCTGCTTCTTTCTGGCACGCGAGTAGATTTTCTACTCGAACACGCTGCTTCCTCAACGCGAGTGGCAGATTTCTCAATGTGAGTGGTAGTGACATGCCCGGACCGCCTGTGTTGAGAAATATCACTGGGAGGTGGTCTAGTGTGTCATTTTTCTCGCTCATGCTCACCAACCTAATATTGGTGAGCGGCAAGAGAAGAAAAACCCTGTGCTGCTCCATGGAGTTTTTCTGAACTTCGCGCTCCATACAGAGCATGAAGTGAGCAAAAATCCATGCACTTCGCCGGCAGAGCAGAATTCATCACCCACCCCTACTTCATTTACATTGGTAGATATTTGTTCCACCACTTGCAAATATTCTTGCAGAAGGTGCAACAACATGGTCGCTTGGCTTATGGTGCTGTCATCCTTACTGAATTCCTGTGTCATATTCTCAAAGACAGTGGCATTTGAATCATGCACTCCACTAAGCCCCATTTGTCCACATCCATTGTCATGGCTTTGGCAGTTGCATCCCATAGGAAAAGGGGTTATTAGTTGAGGGAGGTGAAAAACGTACTCAAGCAACAACTACAGCCATTGTCAAGATGAGCCATAAAAGTCAATAGATTAACCTGTTCTTAACCCTCTGGTAACTTGGCACAAAGGCACTCAGTCTCAATTTAGAGGCACCATGTAAAGTATTTATGAGGCACACAAACAGTAATAAAGTGAAAACACAAAACAATAGAAAGCTCAAACTAATTTACAAAACCAGAGAGCATTTTTAATAAATAAAATGATCCCAAAATGAATAAAATCCAATCTCCAATCACTGGAACCATAGATATACGATTTTAAGGTTTTAGATAAATATGAAGCCTAAAGGAAGCACAGGGTTCCGCGGTTTTCTGGTCATGCTAGATCAGGGGAAAGTCACAAGGTTAGGCTAACAGCAATAGTGAGTAGGCTGGATACAGGGATGAGATTAGCACTGCTGAACAAGTTACCTTCTCAAAGTCTGGTTCCAAGATTTCCATTTGCAGTGGAGTAGTCTACAAGGAGCAGAGAGATCATTGTGGATAGTCATCGCTGTAGCACGAGCATCCTGTCAGTTTTATAGATGGTCATTTCTGGAGCTTCATGTTGGTAGTCACCTCCAGCTGTCATTGGTGCACAATGAAGTGCAGATCTTGTGTTGCTGGTTGGTGCTGGCGGTTGGTGTAGTGCGAAGATTTGGGGTTTAGCAGAGTTTCCAATTGAGTATTGCCACAAATTAGCTCAATCGCAGTCTCGAACATCCCAAAACTTCAGGGTTTCTCCTTTTCCTGTAGAGGAGGGCACTCTGATGCTAGCCAAAGATCCATGACCTGCTGAGGACCCACTTGGGGATCAGGGACTCACTCTAGCAGAGGCCAGCTGGACTCAGGCAGATCCAGTTTACATGTCCAGGCAGGTCCAGTTGCCGAAGTTAAGCTGGGCAGTTGCAGCGAGTCCTCTAGAGATTGCTGTATTCTTGTAGCTGAGAACAGGGGGTCAACCAACTGACCCTTGGTGTCACTCAGGGTAACCTAGGATGAAGGGAGCAGGTCCAGTCTTCTTTCTCAGAAAGCAGGGCAAGCTTCAAGCACCAGGACAGTCCTTTGGGGAATAAAACTGGCCTCAAGTAGCAGGGTAGTCCTCTGGTAGCAGCAGGACTGTCCTCTGGAGACCAAGGCAGGCCTCAAGCAGCACAGCAGTCCTCTGGGGATCAAGGCAGCCTTTTTTTGTAATGTCCACAGGTCCCAGGTCCTGGCGTATACTGAATAGTTGGTCTCATGGTCCAATGTTTATACCTAGTGCCAGCCTATGAAGTGGGGGAATCTTCTAGGATACCCTCATATCCTGTTCTGGAAAATACTTTGCTCCCCCTGCCAAGGCTCCAAGAAGTCTAGGGTCACAAAAGACTAGTGTTAGGTTTATTGTGTCTTGAAGGCAAGTACCTCTAAAGTGCAAGTAGGTCAGGGAATAGCTGCGCCACCAGCCATCCTGGCATGATAGCTTCTCCTGCCAAGACCTAGTCCCCTTTTTGTCTCGGGGAAATACACAAAGGCCAATAGCTAAGCTATTCAGAAATCATGTAAGCCAGGACACTGGCAGTAGGCACCAAATGTTTAGGGCAAGAAAATGCCAACTTTCTAAAAGTGGCATTTTGAGATTGGTGACTTAAAACCCAACTCTACAATAAAAGAGGCTTTTAATTGAAATTCACTTGAGTCCAAAAATGACATTGCTACCTGTTACCAACACTAATTTACATTTATTAAATGCAATAATGTCACCTGGTGTTAACTAGTTGGGAGAGGTAGGCCTTACAGTAGTAAAACACTAATTTAGGAGTTTTTCACTATCAGGACATGTAAAACATAAAGACAAATGTCCTACTGTTTAAACACAGTGCACCTGCCCTATGGGCTGTTTAAAGCTTACCTTAGGGGTGACTTATATGTCTTAAAAGGGAAGGTTTAGGCCTGGCAAATGATTTACTTTGCCACGTCGAATTGGCAGTTGAAATTTGACCACAGGCTGTAAGAACAGGCCTAAGACATGTTTTAATGTGCTACTTTAGTGGTTGGCGCAATGAGTGCTGCAGGCCCACAAGTAGCATATAACTTACAGCCCCTGGATGCATGAAGAAAAGGGACTTACAAGTAAATTAAATACGGCAAACTGGTGTAGGCCAATTGTACCATGTTTTAGGGCGAAAGAAAATATACTTTAGTAATAGTTAGCAGCGGTAAAGTACACACAGTCCTAATGCCAATAAAAATTAATTTCAGAAAACAGGGCAAAAAGTTTGGTGGTGACCCTGCAGAAAGGTCCAAGTCCAACACCTCTCCTCTTCTTAATAGCATGTAACCAATGATAGTTGTGTACTGCTGAACCAGATGTTGCAGCATGTATTATGTAGAGTTCCAATGTGTTGGTACCAGCTGTATGACAGCTTTTACGGGAACTGTGTTAGCAAGCTGAATGATCCTCAGTGGATTCAATCAAATGACTAAAATGAGTGCAAATTCTGCCACATGTGACCAGTGTGTTGTTGACTACTGTTTTGAGGAAGTCTGAACAATTAGGTTTATGTAATGCACTAAACGAAGGGCTCTGAAGCATTTTTCCATCAGCCATGGCTTTGACACTATTACCAACATTGTCAGTGGCAAATAATCCAATGCTGATATCACTGGGTAGAAGCAATTTGTAGAAGTTGGTACTAAATTTGTCTGAGATGTTAGGGGCTGAATTTCTCTGTCGAACATCACAAATGTTTCATGTTGCAGACTACCTCAAAAAGCACTATCAGCAGTGAGACCAGCAGCTAGCCTTTGCTTCACTTCCTTGAAGGAGATGCAGTGTGCATTGATTTACATGTAATCAGTTGCTTGGTTCACAGCTTTATAATGAGATGGATGTTTTCAAAAGCACTTGATGGTGCAATACTGTCACAGCAACAATGGAAAAATAGGTCTTACTGGGTACCTTTTATTTTGAACATAGGATCGCCACAAATTCCAGAAACCTCTCCCTTTCCACAAAAGTAAATGGGAGGTGATCAAGCCCCAACATTTTGGCCAGCTTTCCATTGTATAAATGGACTTTATCATGGTTTCAGTGGTACAGCAACTCCTTAACATAGCCTTGATAGTTTGTTGTTGTGACTGGTTTTTTTGTGATAGATCCACTAGTGGCCTACAGGAAGCAGGTAGTGTTCTTGGGAGCTTTAGATGACTTTATACCTCTTTCTTTTGTGCCATTCTGAGGTTGCTGAAGGTGATGGTTGCTCTACCAGCATCAGTCACTGGGGTGCTTCACATGACACTGAGTTCTTCCTCTTCTTCCTCACCACCACCTACTTCTATCAGTTCAACTTCTTCTCTTCTCCCATCTGGAAGTAATCTTTTTGAGGTGCTCTTCCCAAACGATTGCTTGTTAATTTTTCAGATGGGCCACCTGGCCTTTGATACCGTAATGTCCACCTGGTTTACCACACCAAAGTTGTTTGCAACAAATTGAGCATTCTGCAATGTGCTCATCATGCGGCCTTGGTGTAAAAAAAAGTCTTAACCTGGGATAGAGTTTTCTTGTTGTACCAAAGCCCGAAGAACTTGTGATGGAACTATACTGTTTTTGCTGCAGGTTTTCAGAATCACATGGAGCAGTGTGATTGGCTGGCTGCAAGCTCTTCAGAAAGTTGCCGCTGCCATTTTATCAAGTGGCAATGGTCTTGGGGGATGGATGTCTTATCAAAAATGTATACAAGGGGTCAGAGAAGAAGTCCTCTGACCCCAAGGGTTGAATGGATAGGTTGGCGAAGGATTAATTAGAAGTTTAAAAAGGTGAAACAACCTTTTTCTTGACAATTGTGGAGTTGTGACTCCATCGCGGTGCTCAGTGCAACCACCCTGTGTAATGTCACGACAGAGTGGTGAACACTGACAATAAAAGAATATATATATATATATATATATATATATACACAAACTCTTTGTTACACACACTGTGGCAACCACTCAGACCCTTACTCATCTTGTCACAGACACACTCTGACCATCATGCACCCACTCACAGACCAACTCAGACCCTCAAACGTCCTTCTCACAGACTTACTGACACTTATAGACATACTCACAGCCCCACTCAGATACTACACACCCACTCACTGACCCACTCAAACTCTCACACACCCACTCACAGTCACACTGAGACACAGACAAAGCCTTTCATAGATTAACTCAGACACTCTCACACCCACTCACAGACCCAGTCAGACACTCACACACCTACTCTCAGTCTCAGAGAGTCACACTCCCACTCACAGATCTACTGAGACATGTACATAACCAGTAGCAGTGTCACTCAAATGCCCAGTCACAGACCCACTCAGATACCTACTCACAGACCCAGTCACACACTCATGCCCTCACTTACAGACCCACTCACACCCTTTTATATCCTTTTACACCCACTCACTGACCCACTCACACCCTCACTCACCGACTTGTAGACCCACTCACACTTATACAACCACTCACAGACCCAGTACAAATCCACTCAGACACTGAACACCCACTCACAGATCCAGTCAGACACTCACCCACCCACCCACTCACAGACCGACTCGGACTCGCAAGCACCCACTCACAGACCTACTCAGACACTTAGATACCCACTTTCAGACTGAGTCACACACTCATGCACCCAGTTACAAACCCAGTCACAGTTATACACCCTCTCAGAGAACAACTGAGACCCTAATGAACCCACTCACAGACCGACTCAGACCCTTAAGCACCCACTCACAGGCCCAGTCATAGATGCACTCAGACACATACCCACTCACAGACCCACTCAAACACTCACACACCCGCTCACAGACCCACTCTCACACTCATGCACCCAGCCAGAGACCAACTCAGCCCATTGTGCACCTACTCACTGACCCTCTTAGACTGTCAAGTACCCACTCACACACCCACTCAGATACTCGGACACCGACTCACAGACCTAGTCACACACTCATGCACCCAGTCACAGACCCACTGACACTTATACACCCACTCAGAGACCCACTGAGACACTCATGCACCCCCTCACAGACCCACTGTGACCGTAATGTGCTCACTCACAGACACTCGCACAGCCATCCACAGACCCAGGCAGACACTCACAAACCCACTCACAGACCTAGTCAATCCCTATCAACACCCATGGCATGCATATGTAACACATTCAAATAAATGAAAGGGCTACATACGCAGAAGACCATGATAAGTCATTCAAGGTGGTTGGAAGTCACAGGGAAATATGGACTGGCAGATTGTGCCAATGGTGACTCCACAGAAATAATGTTCAGGTGGCCCAGTGTGCCACTAGGGGTCCATAAATATGTGCCTTGATGTGTGGGTCTGTACCATGTCACTAAGCTACCAGTAGCAAGTAAATGATGACCCATGTCAACAGTCACTACAGTCCAAGATTGACATTTCACTATCCCCTTGCAGAGGATGAAGCCTTTCCTCCTGCGGAGCTGCCTGTCCTGGATTTCTCTTATGATTTGTATGACCAGCTGCCGACCATCAACGCTGACACTCTCCAGGGTGTCTTAGGTTCCTTCCAGACACCATCTCCAGTCACTGGGAGGACACACAATGCTGTAGGGTCTCCACATGAACCACCCAACAACCAACACACAGCTCCGACCAGTATAGCCACAACCCTGGACTCTGAGAACCCAGACATTACCTTTCAGAGGAAAACAGTAAGAGTCCCAGTGGGAGCTGGCACAGCAGGTGCAGGTTTGGATGGAGACCATGGGGGCTAGTCTAGAGGGAGTGCAGAGGTGCCTCAGTCCAAATAAGGACAACTCTTCTGCCATCAGAGACACCCACTCTCCTCTATGCAGATTCCAGCAGTCCCTGGTCGACATAGCTGCTGTCCAGAGGCAGAGGCTGGAACAATTGCCCTCCCAAAGATGCAGCAGCATGATTGACAACAGGCTGGGGGCTATGCAAAATATCCTGGAGTCCATACAGTGGAATCTGGCCTCCCTCCTTTAAATCATGGCTGCTTACCACCGTTTGTGCCACCCACATAAGTAGTTCTGTAATCATGTCTCAGACCTGCCACTGCAGTGTCTGTGTGTGCAGGTTTAACTGTAAATTCGACTTGGCAAGTGCCCCCACTTGCCAGGCCTAAACCTTCCCTTTTCTTACATGTAAGGCACCCCTCAGGTAGGCCCCAGGTAGCCCCAAGGGCAGGGTGCAGTGTAGGGTTAAGGTAGGACATATAGTAATGTGTTTTATATGTCCTGACAGTGAAATATTGCTCAATTTGTTTTTCACTGTTGCAAGGCCTGTCCCTCTCATAGGTTAACATCGGGGCTACCTTTACATCTGATTAAAGTGTAGATTCCTTTTGGGGGTGGACAGACAAGTGGAATTTGGGTCTCTGAACTCACAATTTAAAAATACATCTTTTAGTAAAGTTGATTTTAAGACTGTGTGTTTGAAAATGCCACTTTTAGAAAGTGAGCATTTTCTTGCTTATACCATTTCTGTGACTCTGCCTGTTTGTGGATTCCCTGTCTGGGTCAGTTTGACAGTTGGGCTGGTTGCACCTCACACTAGACAGTGACACAAAAGGAGCTGGGGTGTAGTCTGCATTTCCTGATGAGCCATCTGTGCTAGGAGGGAGGGGAGGAGTGGTCACTTACACCTGAAAGGGCTGTACCTGTCCTCACACAATGCAGTCTCCAACCCCCTGGTGAGTGTCTGGGGCCTGGCCTGGGCAAAGCAGGATTTCACATTCAAAAGAGTCTTTACTTTGAAGTAGGCCTACTTCAAAGGAGAAATTGGGTATAAAAAGGGTACCCAAAACTACAGACTTTAGGAACACTTCTGGAAACAAGAGGGACCTCTGCCTGGAGAAGAGTTGAAGAGCTGAGGAGAAGTGCTGCCCTGCTTGTGACTGTGCTTTGTGGAGCTATCCTGCAGTTGCTGCTTCTTCCAGAGTAAGAGGGCAAAGACTGGACCTTGTGTGCCTTCCATCTTGTGAAGAAATCTCCAAGGGCTTGATTTAGAGCTTGCCTCCTGTTGTTTGAAGTCTCAGGGACAGCAAAGACTTCTCTTTGCCAGCACCTGGAGTCTGTGGAGAGACTCCAGCTCTGACAAGTGGTGCCCTATCCAGTCCCTAGGCACTTGAAAGGAAAGCTGGTGGAAATCCAAGGAAATGGACTTCGGACGACTACGGACCGTCACCGCTGCTGACTCCGGTAACGCCGCCTGCAACCGACTCCTTGATCTTCGATGGAACACGACGACCTTCGTAGGCCCGACGCCGCTGCAGCCCCGCTGAAGTCCACAACTCTGTGGAAGTCACAGCACCACGTCGTAACCGACGCCACTCGAAGTGCGCGGACTCAACGTTTCGCACAGACGCCACGATCCCCGACTTTGCGCATCAACTTGTTTTCACTCTTCACCAAAGGTACTGTACTTGGGGGTCTACGCGACTCCATGTCCAGCGCCGCTGGTGTTGGATTGTTGGGAACGTTTCCGTCATGATGCCGTGTTAACACCTCAACGAAGCATTTTGTGTTTCTAAGCGCTATTTTTGAGTTTAATCTTTAAAAATTCATAACTTGACTTGTGTATATCGGATTTTTGTTGTTTTGGTCTTGTATTGTTTAGATAAATATTTCCTATTTTTCTAAACTGGTATTGTGTCATTTTGTAGTGTTTTCATTAAGTTACTGTGTGTGTTGGTACAAATACTTTACACCTAGCACTCCTGCTCTGCCAAGCTACCAAGGGGATAAGCAGGGGTTAGCTGAGGGTGATGCTCTTTTACCTTGACTAGAGTGGGGGTCCTTGCTTGAACAGGGGGTAACCTGACTGTCAACCAAAGACCCCATTTCTAACACTACCCATCTAAAACCCAATAAAACTATTTACAATTAAAACTAGGGGAAGGGAAGGTACCAGGAAGTGAGTAAAAGGGTCCAAAGTCAATGTCTCATCATCTTCTTTTTGATGTATTTTAATAGTTTATAATTCCTCTCATTTGCCTCCTCCAATTGGGCCAACCTCGACTTGATATTGGCCTTGTCCTCCTCATTTCGTCCTCAAATTTGGAGGCAGTAGAAGCTGGTCTTGGCTGTGGCTGGGATGTTATTATGATAAGGGCCGTTGATGTTGAGGGGGCGGAACCTGCACACCCACCCATGATCTTCTATTTTGAGGTTCCAGTAGTGTGCTTGCTAGTAGCAAGCTGTTTGCCTGGTTCTCCATGAGCCAAAAAGCCTGTCACAGCCCAATGTTTTCTCATGTCTGTATCACCTGGCCATTCTGCAGTGCCCTCTCTGAAGCTCACAGATGTACTGGAAAATCTCCACCCTTTTATAAAAAGCACGCTTCAGTGCTTGAGTCATTGAGGGCGCTAAAACATGAGGGGAACATGTCATCATAAACTGCGTTGGGCAGATGAAGTAAAAACATGCAATAGAAACAGCATCTACAGATGACACATTTTGTCCACCAGACCTTATAAAACAATTTCAAGCCAAAAGTCGATACCAATCTGTCTCCCAAACATCTACGATATATCGTTCATGTCACAGGGATAACAGCTATTCAATGTTGCACACTCATCTGTGCACAAGGTTGTAACATCTCCTAAGTACCAGGTAAACTCTCAGCATGCACAACTCACACACATGTGATGTGACCATGCTCGCGCACACTCATCATGATGGGTAGATCATGTAGGTTCACCTGCACACATCTTTTTTGCTTCAATCCGTAGACGTACTACAATCTTGCATCTCAATGTGTACTCAACTAATTGTTGGCTTTCTCAAACATCTCCTTGCATGGTCGGTGCATCAAAGGGGAGGCTACATCAGGAGGGGAGGGGGTTGCGATCATCAAGATCAATCATCAGCACTGCAATGCACGGTCCCTTGGCCAACTATGTTTTGTTTTGTTATGTTTTGTTGACTTTGAGGTTGTTGATGTCAGGCTCGCACTATTATTTACTAGGGACTTACAGCTTGTTTGTGTTGGACATGTCTCATCATTTGCTATGGTTTGATATGACTTTGCAATCATAGGTGAGAATATTCCAAAGAAGCTTGGTTAGGTCATTGATAAATTGTGGTCCTACCTGCAGACCCAGGGTACAGATACAGTCATTTGTCACTTGCTTCTGTCACACTTGTTTGCACAGGCCAAGCACATAGTTGTAGTTTTTGCCAATGTGACTGGAATATGTACAGACCTACACAATCTCTGAATACGTGTCTGGTGTTACATGGAAACATTGTTGTGTTGTACAGTGAGTATTAGTTGTGTGTGTTCCGTCACATATATTGAGGCATCTTTTGTCAGTTATGCTTCTAGTTCAACATTGCAGGCATGTTTTATGCAGATTACCTTTAGTACGCATCTTCATCATCAACATTGTCCCTTCATTCATGCCCAGCAAACCAAGTCAGACTTGTGAACTTTGTAGATGGACTTAGCTTCTTCTACAGGCTAAGCAATAGTTGCCCTCGCATTTCCAGGCTTTCCAAGATCACATGACGGACCCCCACACATTACAGAACACCAGCCAGCCACAGCATGTGTGTTATTCTGAGTGACCTCCTCATATTGGATCTCAAAGTGAAGTAAGGGAGTCTCTCAACTGTCTTTCCACATGTTATTTGCCATTGGCACTCACTCACATCTGCATTTTACAACCTTTGTCACATTCAATATGAGCGTATGTAGAGTGTGTGATTATTCATGACAGCTATGTGTCGAGAAGATGCAACATTCAACCTATTTGTGCCCTTCATCACACGTACAATTTGCAAGTGTTTGTGACTTGTTTAGACATTGCTTGAATTACATACACATTCCAAATGGATTGAGTGTGACAGACCTAGACATTTAGGTGTTTTGGTCCCTGTACGTCACTCTCTCTTGGTCACACATGTGAGTGCCACTGAGTAGTATGTTTTTAGTTATCACCTGTGATAGTGACATTCAGACATTGCTTGGCCACATAGCAGACACAATCCTGCCATTGTAAGTAATTGCTACTCTTTTCCTACCAACGCCAGACATCGGTACAGCATTCTTCACGTGTATATCAAGGATTGCAGCAGGCATATGTCAACTCAACAAACGTGTGTGATATGTGTGTGACAATGTAAATTGTTGATGCTACATACTATGCCAACATTTCAGCCACACATTCATGTGGTAGTGCATTGTTTTAATTTTATTTTAGTTTCTGACTATGTTCCTAAGTTATTTACATATTTTGTAGTGTAGTCATGCTCTCTGAGATGTGGGTGAATTAAATAGGTATGTGATGGAGAAAACAAGTATGCCATGAGAAATCAGAGATAAAGTGATTTATTTACATATTTTTATATATTAATGCTTGGAATAGTCTCTAAGTGAAAAAGTTGTACACAATTCGGACTCTTCTGCGTGTTCCAGCAGCAGAGTTTGGTTGTTCCCCATCCTCCAGTTGCCCATCATTGTCCTCATCCTCCTCACTGGTGACATCTACCTGTTCGCCCCAGGGGAGAATGGTGCATACACAGATGTTCTGCAAAATTGCACAGACAAGTATTATTTTCCACACAAGTGGTAGTACATATAACAGGCTTCCTTCCGTTAGACCTAGACACCTGAACTTTAATTTCAGCATGCCCAATGTATTCTCAACGACATTCCTAGTCCTTTTGTGTGCTTCATTGTAAGCCCGCTCAGCATCAGTTGGTGGATTTCCGTATGGGGTCAGGACCATGGCTAGATGCCATAACCTTGGCCCGCTGCAATGGAATGTGAGAAAATTAGTTAGACATGCATATCAGTTAATTGCTATGTGCAGAGCACATATTTGTTTTCAGTAGAGTGGTGATTCAGACGTGCATCAAGTGTGGGGTATGTTCCTGTTTGAATGCATGGTTGTATTGGTGTATGGTGGTGCACTTTCCAGTCACAGGTTGTGCCTCAGGAACCTGATGATTGTTGATTAATTTCTGGTCTGACAGTTGAACGATGCAGAATATGTGCGGTGTTGTCTATATTTGTCCCTGAGCCCCATAACCTTGGACCTGCAGAAGAGTGATGTTTGCTAATGTTGTACCTATTTTGTGTGTTGTGTGCCAGGAGACAGATGTTGTACCCTGTGTGTTGCATGTGAATCCCACCCCTTTGGCCTTGAATTACGTCCCTTGCACAAAGTGTTATTGTTACCAATTTCTGGCTAGCATGCGTATGAGTATGTGCTTCATAAGCACACTGTTGCACAGTTGTATGGGATATATTGCGGACAGCTGTGGGATAGGGCATGAGGTGCTTTTCTGCACTGCCCTGCATCACCAGTCCAGCCCTGCAAAGTCCCATGTCTCCTTAATATTTACGTTTCTGGCCTCTACCAGTGGACTGGCCGTTTGGCTGCCACAGTCCACTTTTGGTACCCTTGTATCATGGTAGGGAGATGTGGCATTTACTTGTATGATTGTTGATGTGCTGTGAGGTGTCCATTCCTACACATGATCTATCAATGATAACAACGTTCTCTTTCAATGTGTGCTGCACTATGCACCACACAAGGGAAAGGTGAACACAATGAGTATATTAGGTATATTTTGATGATATGCAAATGGTGATGGTATCAATAGGGTGGCATTAATTGTTGGTGCTGCCTCAGGTTTCTACAGCATGGTAAATGGGAGCAGTGCCAATATGTGAGTTGTTTGACAGAGGCATGGCCAATGCAATACACATAGCTGAGCTATTCCATGCTAAGTGTTATGTGTGAAGTATCTGTATTTTGTGATAACACTGTGGACACATGTAGTGGTTTGACCTCAGCCTTTGAATGCAGAGGGGACATTGCTCCACCAGTCCATGATGTACAGTGTCAGTCAAGTGGTGCTACACATGGGTGTATGTGAGGATGATGTGCATTGAATGTGCTGTAGTGAAGACTGTGGCATATGTGTTGTTGTTCAAACATCTGTATTTCCCTGTCTATGTATGTGTAGTGTGGGTCTGTATTGTTTGTCCCACATGTTTAGTGTGTTGTCTGTGTTATGAAGTGTATGCTGGCTTACCTACGAGTAGGCAGTTGCCATATTGTCCATCGTGGAAGCGTTGATTAATTGTAAGGTGTCTAAATATGTAGCCATCATGGACGCTGTCTGGATATTTAGCAAGGATATTGTGAAATATTCCACAATGGTACACAATGGCCGGCACATTAATTGAGTGTTAGTGTTTCCTGTTCCTTAAGAGGTGTTTCGTGCAGCAGGGGGGACAAGTTGGACATGTGTGCAGTACATTGCACCCAGACCATGCGGGAACACAGCAATTTGGTAGAATCCTTCTTTGGTCTCCCGCTGCAGTTTCTAGGTGTTGGGGAACCGGATGTGGTGGGGTGTGAGACGGATGATAGCATCCAGGACCATAGGAAGGAAGGCAGAAAGGGATGGTTGTGAGATACAACCCACTTGTGTTGCAGTGGTCTGAAATGATCCAAAGGCCAGCATGTGGAGGACTGCCAGGAGTCTGGTCATGGGTGGTATGGTTGTGTGACTTTCCACTCTTGCTGTGATGTCAGGAGCAATGTGGTGGAGTGGCTGTATGATGGACTCCCGCTTGAGCTGGTACAGTCTGATAACCTCTTCGTCCCTGAGGCCAAGAATGAATGCACGTATGTGGAATATTCTCTCCCTCCTTCTGTGCTGTATTTATGGCTGCAGTGGTGGTGGTTGAGGTTGCTGCGGTGGTGCTAGTGGCACATGGCGTCTTCGCTGTCGTCTTCTCCTGGTGCCAAGCTGTAGCAATAACAGGTCCATGTTGTCCAGTGGCTTGCCATGATTCCTTTATGTGTTTTCCTTATGTTGTTGTGGCTGGGCCTCATTTTAAAGCCTGGTCTGACCCGGTGTTGAATTTTTGATGCTAATCGGAGTTAGTGTCATTTTTTTGGCCCAATCCTAGGTGTGCGTCGTTTTTTCATTGGCTTGTAAATTTGGCGCAAGTGCCATTTTTAAAGAAGGAACACCTACCTTGCATAACATTGTCATTAAATGATGCAAGATGAGGAGGCTCTCCTACAAAATGATGCTAAGTCTGGAAATTTCTATCTAAATATGTTGCTGTGTTAGCGCTGCTTTTGCGTAAAAAAATGGCGCAAAGGCGGTGCTAACTTTTCTTAATTTTGGGTATAAGTTTTAAAAATGTTTGTATATCTGTACCGTTAGGACCGTAATAGACTCGTGAGATGCTCCACAGACCGCCAATTAAAAAACAGAGCATTTTGATTGTCCCAGGGAACTTTTTTTCCTTGGTCCATCTTGCTCCCATAAGAGTCAGTCTCCCACAGGAGCGAGTGATCTGATTTCCTGCTAGCAACATGAGAAAAATGTTGCAGGCAGTCGCTACAGGACTAAGGGACTTAGGGGGTCATTACAACATTGGCGGTAAAATGCGCTTACCGCCGTGCAGAAGACCGCCAATACACCGTCACTGCCGCGGAACTCCGCCACAGCTATTATGACACACATCTCGGAATCCGTCGAAATTCAGACACCCACACAAGTCCGCCACACCAAAGGTCAGTGTTAAACTGGCAAAAACAAAACCTCCACCTCCACGCCAACAGAAACACGCCCATGCTATTACGACCCACGAATCCACGCGGCGGTCTTTCAACCGCGGTATTCCATTGGCGGTACACACCGCTGTGCTCAAAATACACACACATCTCCAAAACACCGCCACATTGGACAATTCCAAATACACACACCTGCTACACACACACACACCACTCCCACACACCCAACACAATATAAAACACACCCACATCACCCACAAACATCTACGGCCAAGAATTAGTCACGAAGGCCAGAGAGACAGCACAGAATAGACAATCCCACCACAGAGAGGCACACAACACCATCACCCACACAACATCCACACACAAAACACCATACACCACTACACATCACCACACACATCAACACTGACACCACCACACATCACACACACCACCCCATGTCACGCCAAAGACACCCCCGGTTTTCTGAGGAGGAGCTCCGGGTCATGGGGGAGGAAATCCTACAGGTAGAGCCACAGCTATTTGGCTCACAGGTGCAGCACAAATCCATAGCCAGGAAGATGGAGCTATGGCGCAGAATAGTGGGCAGGGTCAATGCTGTGGGACAGCATCCAAGAAATCAGGAGGACATCAGGATGAGGTTGAACGACCTACGGGGGGAAGGTGCGTTCAGCTTTCTCCAGGCACAACATCGCGGTTCAGCGGACTGGCGGCGGACCCCCACCTCCTCCCCTACAACCAACAACATGGGAGGAGCAAGTCTTGACCATCATGCATCCAGAGGGCTTTGGAGGAGTCGGGGGAGGAATGGACACTGGTAAGTCAAATCTTAACTATCAGATCCCCCACCCTACCTGCATGCTATCACACCCCCCCACCCTCACCCCCTCCCCTATCACTCCAAATCCTCACTGATGTACCAATAACACAAACCACCCATCTCAACACCAAGCCCTCCATGACACAACTAAGCATGGTCACCCCTCACCAAAGCATGCCCACTGCACATACCCAGAACACCCCCCAACCATCATCACACAAGCTCCCACACAGGAATGCTTGCACTGGTGTACACAGTGAGCCACCCATTGCACACCATGACACACACACATGCAATAATCATGCTCTTATGCCCCTGCAGGATCACAAAGGACCGTCACCACACTGGAGGGTCTAGACAACTCCACTCCACCCACAGAAGAGGCCCACAGTGACAATAGCATCTCTGCCCTACTGGATCCTGATGACCAGCCCGCACCATCGTGGACCTCGGCCCAGTCGGTTCCCCTTTGACAGGCACAGCCCAACACTGACCTTCCACCCTCTGGTAACACCAGTACAGCACCCAACCAGCGGGCCCATACATCCGTACCCAGGACAGGTCAATCAGCGGTGTGTCCACCACTACAGGGAACCCAGGATAACCCACCACCCCAACAACAACAGGGACCTGGGGGCAGTGGTAGTGGGCACACAGTCCAGGGGACGGAGGCACAGGAACACAGGGGAACTGGGAGGGCTGCTGTGCGACAGGGGGCGGACAGGCCAAGGGAACCCACCCTCCACGAGGCCCTCTCCTCCATCATGGGAGCATACCACCACCTCCAGGAGACGATGGCGACCGTCCTGGACAAGTTTCAGGAGACCCAGCGCCTGCAGGAGGAGCAGTATTTGGGGTTCAGGGAGGAGCTCAGGACCATCAGCTCCGCTGTGGGCACCATCGTAGGGGTGCTGAAGGACATACAGCAGACCTTGAGGGACAACGTGGCACTCCAAGGGGCCCCTGACACTAGCCTGGACGATGAACTGCGTACACCTCCGCCGGCGCTAGTGGACAGGACGCCCCACCACAGAACCACCATACCAGCACCCCACCCCCTGCAGCGGTCAACCACCATGCAAGTGTTCCCTGAGATCCAGGAACAGGACAGAGCAAAATGGCAAGACCCCCGCCAGGAAATGAGACCACCCTGATTGTCCTCCCACTGTCCCACTTTGTTACCCTGTCCATACTTTAACTGCCCCAGCTCCACTTCCTTTGCCCATATGGGCAGTGCACCTTTGTGACCAATAGACTGGACTCTGCCATGGACATTCCTCCACCGTCCCCCATCACCTTATTACAACCCCCCTCCATTTTTTAGCACTTAAATAAACACCCTTGAAGCACAAAACAATCTGGAGTCAGTGTGTGATTTTGTAAAATTTATTATCAATGACAGTGTCAAAATGTGTTTCTAGTTGTAAAGCCAACATACCTATGTCACACATCACAAGTCCTTGAAGGATGCAACCAGATGACACACGTTGGTAACCACACCTGTGAAACCGTAATGGAAAGGTACAACTCAGTGACCAACTACTGCTATGAAATGACACACAGGATAGAGGAAGACGTGTGACAGTGAATGTAATGGTACAAATGAAAATGTTCTCACCTGTGTGTCACTGGAAATATTGCTGTATGACTGACTCCCTGTTGTCGATGTCTTCATCCTCAGCTTCCTCCTCATCACTGTCCACAGGCTCCACAGGCTCCACAGCTGCCACAACACCGTCATCTGGACCATCCTCCTGCAGAAAAGGCACCTGGTGTCGCAAAGCAAGATTGTGAAGCACTGAGCAGGCGATGATGATCTGGCACACCTTCTTCGGTGAGTAGAATAGGGAACCACCTGTCATATGGAGGCACCTGAACCTGGCCTTCAGGAGGCCGAAGGTCCGTTCGATCACCCTGCTAGTCCGCCCATGGGCCTCATTGTAGCGTTCCTCTGCTCTGGTCCTGGGATTCCTCACTGGGGTCAATAGCCTGGACAGGTTGGGGTAATCAGAGTCCCCTAATAGCCACACACAGTGCCTCTGGAGTTGACCCATCATATCAGGGATGCTGCTATTCCGCAGGATGTAGGCGTCATGCACTGAGCCAGGAAACATAGCATTTACCTGAGAGATGTACTGGTCTGCCAAACATACCATCTGTACATTCATAGAATGATAACTCTTCCGGTTCCTGTACACCTGTTCACTCCTGTGGGGGGGGACCAGAGCTACATGGGTCCCATCAATAGCACCTATGATGTTGGGGATATGTCCAAGGGCATAGAAGTCACCTTTAACTGTAGCCAAATCTTCCACCTCAGGGAAAATGATGTATCTCCTTACGTGTTTCAGCAGGGCAGCCAACACTCTGGACAGCACGTTGGAAAACATAGGCTGGGACATCCCTGATGCCATGGCCACTGTTGTCTGAAAAGACCCACTTGCAAGGAAATGGAGCACTGACAGCACCTGCACGTCAGGGGGGATTCCAGTAGGATGGCGGATTGGTGACATCAGGTCTGGCTCCAACTGGGTACATAGTTCCTGGATAGTGACACGGTCAAACCTGTAGGTGACGATTAAAAGTCGCTCCTCCATTGTCAACAGGTCCACACGCGGTTGGTACACCGGAGGATTCCGCCATCTTCTCAATTGTCCCAGCTGACGGTGCCTAGGAAGGACAACAGCGACCACAGAGTCAACTATATTCCAGGTATGTACCCACAGATACACAGAACACAACACCAAACACAAAACCCTTCCTGTATGTGTGTTGAGTGTAAGCCTAGCTATGTGTGACGCAGAAGTAAATGAAGCCATGTGGGCTCCTAAAATGGCGGCTGCCTGACCTCTAAACTGGGACAATGGGATTGTGAGGTAACTGCGCTGGCGTTGCACACCATCGCGGTAGGCGGTCATAGACCGCGGCGCAATGCTGCATTGGTTAACATTGGACCCTATGGGTCCCAGGAGCCAATGAAGAAGTGCGCCGGCGTTGATGATACGCACCGCTGCGGACGTCACCACTGCAGACGTCACCGCCATTTTCTATCTGTTCAATCACTCGATACCTGACCTTCGACAGGAGAGGACCTACACTGCAAGTGCTGCTGTGACCTCGGTCTGGAAGCGACGATGGCTGCTGCGTCTGGGGAAAGGGCCCCTGCCTTCACTGCTCAGGAGTTGGAGAAATTAGTAGACGGGGTCCTCCCCCAGTACACGCTACTCTACGGTCCTCCAGACCAACAGGTAAGTACACAGGGAGCACGTTGTATGGGCTAGGCCTGGGTGGAGAGGGCTGGTTGTAAGAGGGAAGGGGGCAGAGTTCAGGGAACATGAATGCATGTGAATGCATGTGCCACATGGCTAGGGTCGGGAGGGGGGACACTCACATTGACGGTGCAGTTGGTAATGACTTCTCTGCTTCCCTTGTGCATGTCATGTAGGTCAGCGCCCACCAGAAGGACATTTGGCGTGCCATCGCCAAGGACGTCCGGACCCTGGGGGTCCACCAGAGACGGGGCACCCACTGCCGGAAAAGATGGGAGGACATTCGCCGCTGGAGCAAGAAGACGGCGAAGGCTCAGCTGGGGATGGCCTCCCAACGTGGGAGGGGTGCCCGTCGCACCATGACCCCCCTGATGTTCCGGATCCTGGCGGTGGCCTACCCGGAGTTGGATGGGCGCTTGAGGGCATCACAGCAGACACAAGGGGGTGAGTACAACCTCATTCTGGGTACTTGGCGCGCAGTTGAGGGGCTGGCTGAGGGAGGAGGGCTGTGGGTGTACCTAGGCCAGGCATAATACGTAGGCTAGGCCCCTCCGTAATGCAGGGCATGTGGCACTCCACCACACCTCAGTAGTGGGCCAAGTACAGGTATAGATGCCCCTGTGGCATCCATGTGTGCAGATGTCCACCATAGCCTTGTAGGCCATATCCCAGGATTTGCTTCTGTAGGGGCTAAGAGCACGGCCTAGTGCAGGGGGCTGCTGTGTCTGTATTGTCGGCCAACGGTAGCGGTAAGCCATGGACTCAACTTGTCTTTCTACTGTCGTCCCCTCCCCCTTTTTCTGCTCTCCCTGTTCTTTTGTGCATCAGCATCATCAGGCGGAGGTACAGTGGCACAGGGGCACGAGGGAGCTGCATCCCACATGGCCATGGAGGGCCACACCACTGAGTCAGAATGCACCAGTGGGACGGAGGGCGAGGGGAGCTACACGTCGGTCACCGGATCACCAACCAGCGACACGGACTCGTCCGCCGATGGGAGCTCCCTAGTAGTGGCGGCACCATCTGTGCCCCCCACTTCTACAGGTACAGCCGCCACCTCCACTACCAGCACCGCCCTCCCAGCAGCCCCTCTGCGTTCGCCCCGTGCCCGCTCACCCAGGAGGGTGGGCATCACCTTCGCCCCAGGCACCTCAGGCCCTGCCCCTGTCACCCCTACTGCCCTCAGTGCTGAGGCCATTGACCTCCTCAGGTCCCTCACTGTTGGGCAGTCTACCATTGTGAATGCCATCCAGGGTGTAGAAAGGCAGTTGCAACACACTAATGCATTCCTGGAGGGCATTCATTCTGGTCAGGCTGCCCATCATCGAACCCTGCAATCTCTGGCCTCAGCCCTGATGGCAGCCATTGTCACCGTCTCTAGCCTCCCCCTTCCAACTTCCTCCACCCAGACCAAATCCCCTGTACCCCAGCCTGTCCCAAGCACACCATCAGACAAGCATGCATACACCTCAACACACAAAAGTAGCTCGGGCAAACATAGGCACCACACAACCCACAGGCACACACACATGCAGACACAGCAACATCCACTGCCTCCACTGTGTCCCCCTCCTCGTCGTCTGCCTCCTCCCTCCCAGTCTCGTCTACACTCTCACCCGCATGCACTACATCTACAGGCACTAGGACTCGCACCAGAACACCCAGCACCACACCCCGCTCACCTGCCCTCACCACCTCCACTCCCATTTACACGTCCCCTGTGTCCTCTCCCAGTGTGTCTGTGACGCCCCCTCCCAAAGTACACAAACGTGGGCACCCACACACCCAACATCCATCCACCTCACGACAGCCTCCATTACCTGCACCTGCACCCAAAACACCTAAAGTGACACCTCCTACAACCACCTCCTCTTCCTCCACTCCCAGACCCCCTCCAGCTACCCATCCCATTGTTCGTCAGAAACTGTCCCTCTGCAAAGTTGACCTTTTTGCCCCCACCCCTCCAATTCATCAGTCCCGTCATAGCGCCTCAGCCAAAAAGCCTCCAGTACCAGTGGTGCGTGTTACAGGTGTGTGGAGTGCACCGGCCACCAGGGCAGGCAGTGTGACACGGAGCCAAGGCACTGCCAGTCCACCCCCTGTAAAGGCTCTGAAGTTTGAAAGTGGCCGACGGGACCAAGTGAAGACTCCTGGAGGAAAAACAACTCACAGTGGTCCCAGGCGGATTGCAGAGTCAACTGTGACTCCTCCAAAGGTGGGGAAGGGCCCGAAGAAGTCTGCACAGCCTGGTGTGAGCAGCACAGTGGAGAAGGGCGGCATCCTCCCCGGTGGCCGGGACGACACAGCCAGCACCGTCGTCACTGGTCAGGAGACCACCGCCGGAGTCATTGCCCAGGAGGGCACAAGTATCGTCACTGGTCAGGAGACCACCGCCAGAATCAGTGCACAGGAGGGCACAAGTATCGTCACTGGTCAGGAGACCACTGCCGGAGTCAGTGCCCAGGAGGGCCCCGACAGCCACAGCCCCGCTGGGCAATGAGGGACCGTCATGCCAAACACCAATGCACAGGTCAGAGACCGCCATGGCAAAGCACCGCTGAACAGTCCAGAGACTGCCATGGCAAAGCAGCGCAGAACAGTCGAGAGACCGGCGAGGCACCGCTGAACAGGGCATGCACCACTGAACAGGGCAAGCACCGCTGAACAGTCCAGAGACCGCCATCGCGAAGCACCGCTGAACAGGGCAAGCACCTCTGAACAGGGCAAGCACCGCTGAACAGGGCATGCACCGCTGAACAGTGCAAGCACCGCTGAACAGTCCTGAGACCGCCATGGCGGAGCACTGCTGAACAGGGCAAGCACCGCTGAACAGGGCATGCACGGCTAAACAGTCCGCCATGGCGGAGCACCGCTGAACAGGGCAAGCACCGCTGAACAGGGCAAACACCGCTGAACAGGGCATGCACCGCTGAACAGGGCAAGCACCGCTGAACAGTCCTGAGACCGCCATGGCGAAGTACCGCTGAACAGGGCATGCACCGCTGAAGAAGGAAAAGACTGCCACATCAAGCATCGTTGTCCCATACAGGAACTGTCACGGGGAGACTAATCCAGTCTAGGCACCAGTCCCCCTCCAGAACCAGTGGAGAGATCCATCCACTACCTCTGTCCTTCACAGGATGAAGCACTGTGGGCACCAGTCCCCCTCCAGAACCAGTGGAGAGATCCATCCACTACCTCTGTCCTTCACAGGATGAAGCACTCTGGGCACCAGTCCCCCTCCAGAACCAGTGGAGGCTGTTATCTACTTGAGAGACTGTGGCTTTGCACTCCCCAGCATGGTACAGTGGGCAAACCACCCACTGTAGAGACTTGAGAGACTGTGGCTTTGCACTCCCCAGGATGGTACAGTGGGCAAACCACCCACTGTAGAGACTTGTGAGACTGTGGCTTTGCACTCCCCAGGATGGTACAGTGGGCAAACCACCCACTGTAGAGACTTGTGAGACTGTGGCTTTGCACTCCCCAGGATGGTACAGTGGGCAAACCACCCACTGTAGAGACTTGTGAGACTGTGGCTTTGCACTCCCCAGGATGGTACAGTGGGCAAACCACCCACTGTAGAGACTTGAGAGACTGTGGCTTTGCACTCCCCAGGATGGTACAGTGGGCAAACCACCCACTGTAGAGACTTGTGAGACTGTGGCTTTGCACTCCCCAGGATACATCAATGGGCATGGAGCCCCGTCGTGGATGTGGCGTGGTGATGTAATCCGGCTGAGGTGCCCCCCCTTCCCTTCCCCCTGAGGTGCCTGTTGTTTTTCTCTCTGATGCCCCGGCAGTGTTCTCTCCGTTTGTGGACAGGTATCTTGTGTGGGCCTCGCCCATGCATGTTTGGCCTAGTGGTGCACGGACAATGATTTATATATATCTGTATATATGTGACACATGTATTTTGATACATTACAATGTTTGAACTGATTTTGTTTTATCTTTGCATTCTTCCGGGGGGGTTGTGGGTTGTTACTGTGATGTTTGTACATGCATTGGTGTGTGTGTTGTAGTATGTGAGGGTGGGGGTGGGGGTGTTGCGTGTGTGTTCCCCTGACTTTTGCCTCCCCTATGTCGTAGGTGCAGTACTCACCGTTGTCTTCGCCGCCGCCGGCGCTGCTCTTCGTAGATGAGTAGGAGTACAAGGGCAGGTAGGATTTGTAATTCTGGCTCTATGGTGTCCTCCTTCCTCGTGGGATGTGTTAAGGTGAGCGTTTTCCCATTGCAGAAACTGTTTCTGCCGTGTTTTTATCCACGGTGTATCCGCCCCGGAAAAGGTGGTGGATTGGCGGGTTGTGATACTATGGGCGGTACATTGTCTTCCGCCTGTCTGTTGGCGGTGACCGCTGCGCTGCTTGTCTGTACCGCCGTGGCGGGCGGCGTGTTAAAGTGGCTGTCTTTGTTGGCGGTTTCAGCCAAGGTCATAATTCCCTTTTTTGTCCGCCGTCCTGTTTGCGGTATTACCCCACCTTTAACACCGTCCGCCAGGGTTGTAATGACCCCCTTAGTACCCTGCCCTGAAGTAAATTTAAAAAAAATATTAGGGGATGGAGGGGGATACCCTCCCAGGACACAGTGGTTTCCCTGCCCTCAACATGTGCCTGCTCCCATCTGTCAAGTTTTTTCCAATCTACCATCAAACACGAACAAACACAAAGGGCCAGACGAGTTACTTTGTCACAACAGTGATGGATATCCTTCTCTGCCGAAAACTAAATCTAATAGAATATAATGGAATTCAGATTTCAGCAAACAGGATATCCATCACTGTTGTGATGGAGTAACCTGCTCGCCGAGATCTAAATAAGGCCTAAAGTCTGTTCCCAGAGGGCAAGATCTTTAAAATGCTCCCACCAGCTGGGAGCAGACTTGAGATATGTTTCCCTTCCACACTGATGCTGGCAGGGAAACGGTACAACAGATAGCTCCTGCCTGAATGGAGCAGCATAAATAGTTGTCCCTCCACTCAGGAGCAATGCCACCATGTGAAGAGCTGGCTTGGTCAACATGTGCCCTGGAACTCTCCCCCTGGCCCCCAATGTGTGTTTGGTGGGTGCCCCAGCAGGGGGATGAGGTTGCGGGCCATAATAGACTTTAGGATGGTGCCACATGGTCCCCTCTCCTTTAAATTTAAAACCGCCTTGGGAGATGAGGTCCCCAGGGCCAAATGAAGCTGCGTGCCACCCTCCCCTTTACAATGAATACAGCCCTCAGCGATGGGGTTCCCAGGTTCTATGAATGCTGGGGAGGGGGCTGCATGCCTCCTCCCCTTAGATTTAGGCCCTGGGTATGGGGTCCCTCCCTGAGGCCTAATAAGGCTCAGGGAGGGGTCCTGCACACCCCACTCTACTCAGATCGTGGCCCCAGGTAATGGCATCTCTAGGACACAAGAAGGCTTGGGGAGGGGGCTTCATGCCCTCCCCTCATGTTTAATTGTATTTGCCCCATGTATAGGGTTCCTAGGGCCAATTAAGGGTCTGGTTAGGGTTGCACACTCCCCCACAGTATTTATGTTTTAGCTCCAAGCCCCGAGACATGGGGTTTCAGGGGCACGAAGGCCAACCCTTAGCTACGCCCACCAAATGCTGTGCTCAGTGTGGGGTTAGCAGCCTGTTGTGGGTTTGGCCACAATGCCTGAGGGCAGGCCAAGTCTTATGACCAATCTCCTTCTGCGCATGGCCAAAGAATGTGCTCAGCATGGGGTTGGCTGTCTTTCGGGAGTTGGAAGCAGAGCCTGGTGGCAACACAGGCCCTATGGTTAACCCTACATCACGCAAAAGGAAAGGCCTACAACCAAACCCACACCGCACCTGACTTTGCACAGCATGAGGTTGGCTGTCTGCAGGGCAGGAGATGATTGGTTGGCTGCCTCCAGGTGGGTGGCCACAAGTCCTGGCCACAGGCCAGGCCCTGTGGCCAAACGCTAGCCCTGCACAGCATGGGATTAGCTGCCTGTGGGGATTTGCCGAAGGTCCTGGCTTCAGGCCAGGCCCTGTGGCCAAACCCAGACATGCACAGCATGGGATTAGCTGCCTGTGGGGATTTGCCGAAGGTTCTGGCTGCAGGCCAGGCCCTGTGGCCAACACTCAGCAGGGGGGTTGGCTTAAAGTATGGCAGTAAAAGATTCCTTCACGTAAAAAAAAAAACCTATAAATTCACTGACAAAAACAAAGGTTAAAGTAACATTATATTTCGGTGTCATAAAAATGTCTTTTTTGGTTTAAAAAAACAACCTTAGAAGTTCACTGAAAAAAAAAACAAAGTTAGAGTAACCTTATAGTTAGTTGAATAAGTCAGTGACAACATTAATGTTTTGAACTAAACAACACAGGAATTCACCGGATATAGTTACCAGATTTAACTATAACTTGTGCCCCCGCAACAGAGCTATGAAAGTAAGTGCAAAATAGCTCAGGACAATATGAAGCATCATTACTGTTATCATGCATACAACTCCCGTAGGTATAGCAGGCTTGTGTTATGTGCAACATCACCCTATACCATACACTTTATGGGTAACCGATGTTGACTGAGAACCAAAGATTCAAGGGTATCCTGTACTACACATGGTGGACTATTGGCCATATGTATGAAGCTCCACACTTGTGAATCCCAAAAAGCTATTTTCACCAAATCACTATTTGGGATTCACAAAATGCACTGTAACTTGGCAATCACAAAATATTTTTCAATTACCAAAAAAGTTCATTGGTATTTGGTAATCGCAAATTAAGAATTTTGCTTTCTGGAGCAGCATGATGACATCACATCCAGGCAGTGAGTCAGTGTATGCTGTATCCAGAAGCCTCAGCCCCTGGAACAGGCAGACATACTTAGCACAGCATCAGGGAGGCACTCAGAGGAGTCAGGCAGGATCACTATACAAAATGGCCACTGAAGGGAATGGAAAGGACACAGGTGGAAGAAAGAAGAAACTCATATTCAGTGAGCAGGAACTGGAAGTGCTCACAGAAGAGGTGGTCAACAACCATGACACATTATTTGGTAAAAACTCACTCCATGTCCCAGAAAGTGAAAAGAGGAAAATGTGGAGTGAGTACCAGGCTAAAATCAGCACAGTGGGTGTTGCGCAGCGTACGACTGAGGAGATTCGCAAGCACTGGTATGACTTACGGTCATGTGCCAAGGAGAGGGTAGCAAGGAGGCTGAAGGAGGCAAGGAACACTGGCGGAGGACCATCCACCCAGACACCGTCCACCCCCTTGAAGGACATACTGCAGCCTGAAGCAGTAGGTGATGTCACTGACAGAGACATCTCAGGTATACCGGGCACCAGCAAAGGTAAGGGCAGTAATGATTTGAATCACCATATGTGCATGTACAATTGTCCTTTAGATTATTGCAATTTTACCAAGCACTGTGAAAAACAGTCCATGCCATATTTTCCAGGCTACACAATAATGCCTTATGGGAGTGGAAGTCCACATCCCAACAGTGCACTTACAACAAAAATTGGCCCTATGGTGCAAACCAGACAGAGAGACAATACAAAAGACAATTCGAGACACTATGCCAGGGAAAATGTTTGCTAAAAATGATAACTGTGAACTGAGAAATCAAAAAAGTACATTATGACTGGCATGCTGCACTTTATTGTTTCAGGTGTTCCTGCACCTGATGCAGTTGAAACATAAAGAGGGGTGAATGAGGAAAGCCTGCCACGCTCTGAGACTGACATCATCGAGTCTATTGCAGAAGCATCACCCAGACGCAGGACAACAGTGGAACCACTCACTGAATTTACTCAGCACTCTGATGACTTGCAAAAAGACGTACAAACACCACTTCTGATGGCAGAGGCAACCACAGACAACAGTCCCTTTTCCAGCGCCAGTATATTCCCCTCAGGAGGCGTAGATCATATGTCAGACAGCGCACAGAGAAAGGTGAGGGCCCCTGTCTGGGGGCCTGGAGGCATCCATGTTAAAGGTGCAGCGCCTACAATGTAAGCAGATGAAATCAGTGCACAGGCAGTTGTCAATCAATCACAATATGTGCCAGCTGCAGGAAGGACAGGAAGCTACAGCAGAAAATCTAAGGGAGATGACAAATGCAATTAAGGAACTCTGCACCGTAATGCAACAGGACCATATTACCCACTGCATGCGCCATCACCAATTGATGGGTAGGTTGGATGGATCCAGCAGATCTGTAAATCGCCTCACTTTGCAACCGTTTTGCTGTCACAACATGCTGTGAGCATGCAAGTGGAAATGGCAAATTGCAGTGGGGATGTTGCACAGGGATTGGTGAAGGTGGAGGTTACTAATGCATTGGAGACCATGCAGACAGCCCGGAGTGCTGCTGACTGCGTGCTGGGTGGTGGGGATAGTGAGGAGCTCTCCAGCCTCAGTAGTGTCACAGCCCCTGTGATGGACCCTAGGCATTGTAGTTTCAGACACAGTACTGTCTCAGAACCCGCAACAAGAGCTGCCGCTGTGCCCACTGAGTGTTCTAGTGGAGTGCGTGGATGCAAAAAATAATGTGGACATGTGCTGGGCCTTGCATATTTTGTGACTTCGCATTGATACTATGATGTTATTAGTATAAAATTCAATTTGCGTACAGATAGTGCAATTTGGACTACCTATGTCCAATGCCCACATATTTGACCTAAAGTTAATAAACATGATAACTCTAGCAAACAAAGAAATAAGACATGGTGTTGTCATTATTTACATCAGAAATAGTTGCATGTAATCTCGGCACGTCTTTGCCTGCTGTCTGCTGCTCTGGATTGGTCTGCAGGGTGAGGGGGTGGCAATGGGTCATCCTCCTTGTCTGAGTCTGTATCTGTGGGTTCAAGTGGTATGCCCCTTGTTGTTGCGATGTTGTGCAACATAGCACATGTGGCCACAATCTTACAGGAGGTTTCCGGACTGTATTGTAGTCTGCCCCCACTTGTGTGCAGGCACCGGAAGTGACTTTTCAGCAGGCCAAAGGTCCTCTCAATAACACTTCGATTTCTCCCATGTGCCGCATTGTAACACCATTCACTTGGTGTGGCTGGATTAAGGTATGGTGTTAAGAAGGACTGCACTGCATATGCACTGCCTTCTACAATGACAAGAGTGAACTTGAATAATTATTATATGTGACCTCACCTGTACGATATGCTACATTGTTCTGTGTTACATTACCAAGTAAGTATCTGTCTCCAATCTCTCCAGCAAGAAGCTGTGTGTACATTACAATATGTCTGAAGATGTATGAATCATGTTTGCTACCTGGGAATCTGGCCACTAAATCAGTAATGATGTTGGGGGCATTGCAGATGACCTGTATGTTTATGGAATGGCTATATTTTCTATTTCTGTGTATGTACTCAGTTTAAGATGGTGGACAGATTGACACGTGTCCCATCTATGCAGCAGATGACATGTGGAAATTGGGCTACATGGTAGAAATTTAATTTTTGTGAGCTGCAAGTTCTGTGGGGTGTTGAGGAATTTGATGTGCAGATTATGTTCAGATAACATTGCTTTGAAGAAGCGTGAAAGCACACGCACTTTGGGACACACCCCCAGCTGCTGCTATGACCCCCTGATAGCTTCCTGAGGCTAAGAGATGCAGGAAGCACAATACCTGCATATGAGTGGGTCCGGCATCGGTTCTGTGTATGTGTCCCTGCAGATGTGGTTGTAATTCTGCTATTAGGTGTAGCATCATGGCAGAGTTCAACTTATACTTATCAAATATCTCCTCCTCTGTCTGGTCAAAGGGATAAATATGCACTCTGAAAATGTGCTTCTGTCTCCTTCTCCCTCTCCTCACACCTACCAGGATCCTCATCCTTCTCACCGTGACATACAGTGCAGCCATTGTTGAAAGGGGTGATGCACTCTGTGCCTCTTTTTATAGGTTGCACCTGATTACTGCCTGATTTGAGTTGGTGGTAAATTACGCATGCAAAATCCCCATTTTGCGACCATTCACAATTTGCAATTGGTTCATACATTTTAATTGCGATCCCCTATTTTCAAATCACAATTTGCGATTCGCAAAAATGAGTCGCAATTTTAGGGAATCGCTTTTTTTGCAATTCCTTAATATTGCACTGCGAATGCCTTTCATAAATCGTAGAAGGCTATTTTGCATTTGCAAACAGTGACATTTTGCGATTCCCACCATGCAGTTTGATACCTCTGGCCTAAATGTATACAACTGTTCAGGGAAAATCAAGTTCCTCCAGCTACACAAGCCCAATTGATTAACTAATCCCTTCTATAGACAGTCTTTACCTCTATCAAACCCCTCAAAGTTGCTGAACCTACACTGAGAAATTAAGTGGATAAAAGTAGAAAAGTCTGTACTGTTAATACTGTTTACTCTATGGAGAGAGCTTACTCTATATCACACTGTTTACAGACAGTGAACCTCTCATGTAAAATACACCACAGAGTATTAAAAACTATCTACTAAGAACAGTGTACGCACTATGCAAAACCTGTCCAAAGAGCAACTATTCACTTAAAATAACCAAGGTGTGAAGGTGCTAAAGATCATAGTTCCTGCAGCCTTCATACTGTGGTGAAAAGTGAAAAATGTACAGATAGCCCATCTTCTGGAGGAAAACAAGCACATGTACATAGCTTAATACCGGGTGCAGACAGTCTTTCATGTTATGTAGGAACACATGCATCTTCTAAACACTTCCACCCATTAGCTGGACACAGCCTGTACACAACTGGATAGAAAAGTAATATAGTAGTTACCTGCAACTATGTACACTATAAAACAAACACACACGTTGAATGATGTAATCAGTAATGTCATCAATGATATCTCAACTTTTCAAATCAAGCTTTATTTGGTTCAATGCACAAACAATAAAAGCAAACATCCTAATATCCATCAAGATATCCAAGGTTAAAATATATACATCATGTCTAAAAATGTGCAGATCTTAAAATTACAAAATAAAACATAATCATCCAATAAATAGGTAATTCAATTAATTCAAGATTGTTCCTCACACTCATAGCAGCTTTTAGAAAACACCCCACAGAAAAATGATAATTTCAGATAGAAATTCCAAAAACCTGAGGGCAGGGCATACTTGGAAGAAATGCAATTTTTCAGTAACTGGATAAGGTATGTGTGAGAAAACAGGGCCGATTGCAGAGGCCCCATAACTTTTTGCCCCCATTTTCCTCTTTTTGCTGGTGTTTTCCTGACTTTGATGGTGCCCTGGGTACTGCTAACCAGTCCCAGGGCCTGTGCTCTGTGTAAAATGGATATGCAAATTAGGCTAATTATAAGTGGCTAAGTTAACCTACCTATAAGTCCCTAGTATATGGTAGGGCATGTAGGTTTAGGGACCACAGCATAGGTGATGCACACCTAGGTGCACTGCTGAGGTGCCCAGTGTCATTTTAAAAGCAAGCCTGCCTTGCTGGTTGCTTTTAAATTAAAGTTATATGCAAATTCGACTTTGGAATTAAAGGTACTTCCAAAGTCTTAAACTACCTTATTTTTACATATAAGTCACCCCTAAGGTGTGCCCTATGTGCCCCTAGGGCTGGGTGCCATGTAACTATAAGCAGGGACTTTATAAAAATAGATTTATAAGCCCTGGTGAGGTAAAAACAGCCAAATTCGTTTTTCCCTCATTGAAGTAAATGGCCTTCATAGGCTAGAATGGGCAGACTTTATTTTAAATTTTAAAGTCTCCTTAAATGTTGCATACCAAGAATTTGGTATCAAATTAATTGTTGTAATAAATCCTACAACTTCCAGTTGTTGGATTTAATATAACTAGTTCAGGTAAAAAGTTTAGACTTTACCTAAAAAGTTGCCAATTTCAGCTCTGCATTGTTTTTGCTGCTGTGCTCTGATTGGCCAGCCTGCAGCAGCTTCTGCCAGGCTGCCTTGATGAGGTGTGAAGTGGCCAGGCTTCACACAAAGGAATGTGCTTGGGGGAGAGAATCTCCCCTCAGCAGATGGTGAGGCAGGAAGGGGGAGGGCTGCCAAACTGGTCTTCAAAGGCAGAGAAGGACATTTGCAGCACCCAGCAACACCCCCACATCCTGCAACCCCAGACAGCTAGGTGCCCCCTTGATTAGATTAGGAGAGGGCAGGAGAGGGGTGTGTTTATGATTTTTAGCCACACCAGTGGGTGGGCTCAGCCAGATGTAACCTCCAAAAATCAGATTCATCCATGTCGGATTTTTAGAGACTGTTGCCTTCTGGGATGGATTTTTGCCACACTTCCCAGGAAGTGGTCATCACAGGGGGACGACCCTGTCCCTGATTGGAGAACCAGGGCCCCCCTGCTTTTCACCCAGGAGCAAGGATAAAACTGGCAAACCTGCACCCACACCTCAGATCCCCTCCAGAATTCAACAAGAAAGGAACTAAAGAAGAAGAAGGACTGCCCTGCTGGACCCCTGGCCTGCACCTGGAACCTGCACTCAGAAGGACTGCACCAGCTGCACACTTGGGCTTCACCACAAGAAGGACTTTGCCTGGCTTCAACTGGTTCAAGGAGGGACTCCCTGTTTGCTACAGGTGAAAAATTGCTAACCAGAGTCCCCTGCACCAACTCCTGAAGAAAGCGACCAGCTGACCACTGTCCAGTGGCCAAAAAGGAGTTTGCGCCAGGTGCATTCTGGGAGTTGAAGTCCGCACCCCCCAAGGACCATCACAGAACTTCTGGACCCTTGGGGTGAGCTGTGGACCCCAAAAGAACCTTAAAAGAACATCTGGGTGAAGCCCCAGAAGTTTGGAAAAGATTTGAGAATTTTTGGAAAAAAGCTCCAGAGAGGGACCGACCCGCCGCGGAAATTCTAGCCGGCTTGCCTCAACCGCGACCCGGCCTGACTTCGTGGTTCGTCCTGGTAAAGAAAAACATCCAAAAAAGAGACTAAGTCCGAACGTAAAAAGTTGACCGGGACCTCCCAGCCATCGTATCCGAGAAGGGCTCCATGGACGTCGGATCAAGATCCAGGTTTACCCCGGTCGAAGGATTTTCATCTCGAAAAAACGACTAAGTCCGAAGGTAAAAGTCACCACCGAGGAAACCCACATCGCGTATCCAGACAAGGGCTCCAGGAGGTCGGATTCCACTGGCAGGTTCGTCCCGGTGAAGAAAAACTTCAAAATAAAGACTAAGTCAGAAGGTAACTTTTTAACCGAGGCCTCCCGCGACCTGTAGCCGAGCAGGGCTCCATCGCGGACGGCCTGAAAGTTTGACTTTGCCCCGGTCGAGGTGCAACCAGATGACCCGATTGGCGCTTTTTGTTTCTAAGCGCTAGAAAAGTAATAATTCTTTAAAAATTCATATCTCCGATTCCCCTGAACCGATTTTAATCGTTTTTGTGTCATTTTAACGATAAAAATATAAACTAGTTTTATAAATTGGTTTTGGATTTTTAAACTGTTTCCTGTGTTTTATTTAATTACTGTTTTGTGATATTTGAATGCTTTACACTTTGTCTCCTAAGTTAAGCCTTGACGCTCGTTGCCAAGCTACCAAGGGTTGAGCTGGGATTAATTTACTGAGACCTAACTGTACCTAGGTGGAGGTTAGTGGCTTGTTGCTAGGTGTAGGTACCTACCTGCCCTACCAATAACCCATTTTCCAACAGTATGCCTTCCTAGGGCCCTCATAGAATTTGCAGAACACTTAAATATGCAGGGTGTCCGGTGGGGATGAATTATCACAGCCACAATGGCCAAGTACGTGGTCCAGGTGCCTCCCTCTTGGGAAAGTTAACATGAGGTGAAAAAGATCAAGCTTGAATCTGGTTAAAAGAAAACGCTCACAAATACTTTTTTACCTAACAAGAGAAATGGTTGACTTGAGGGAATAGTCTGTAATAGGTACTGTACATTACATTAAAAGGGCAGCCTCCTACCTAGAGCTAGGCCTCAGGTGGGAGAGGTTTTTCTAACCCCCTTTCTGGTCCGCTCTGATAATCCCCTCCAGACAGCTAAACAGCTCACCCCTTCCTAGACTCTAGATAAGGTCCTTAATGTACTTGACCCAGGGAATGTTCAAAGACTGAACCAGTGCAATGTAGGCTTTTAGAACCTCCTTGTTTAGGGTAGCAGTCGGCTGTGTCCAGATGTCTAGCCATAAAGCAAGAGGACAAAAAGCCTTTACATCCATTATATAGCCTATTCCCAATTCCACCCGAGCACAGAATATCAGCATATTGTGAAAGACGTTAGGAAGGAATTTTCAGCAGTTTGCAAATCTTTTTGATTGACAAACCCCCACACCCCACTCTCATAGACTGCCTTATATACACATTTTGCCTGATACATCTCCAAAATGGCCTTGATCTGTCTTCTTCCTAGATGTGAGGTGAAGCCAAACACAGCCGCGTTAGCCCTAGCAAACTCCTCTTTCCTCCTGGTCACTAGGGGATGCCAACACAAAAGAGAATCATATAGCAGATCCAGGTAGGAGAAAGCCCTACTGCTAGGGAGAATACTGTTCCCAGGGTGAACCTACATGTTTTAGTTTTGTGAGGGCCCACCTCCATCACATAACATGTTTTAACATTAACTGCTCAGTCCAGGCCCTCCATAAAGTTGGCAAAGGTGTTCAGCAGGACCTGCTAGCTCCTCGCTGTTTTGGCCATGATGACAGCAGCGTCAGCGTAAAAGAGCACCGGCAAACTCCAGCCCCCACATGTGGACAATCTGCCACGACATCGGTCAAGGCCTACTCTAGTCTGTTGATTTATAAGTTAGAAAGAAATTAAGCCAAAATGCAGTGCTAGTGAGCCCCCCTTTTGATGGCAAAACTACGTGAACATTTAGGGTCACTAGAATACTGCACCGAGGAAGTGGTATTCATGTGGAGATCTCTTTGCGGTCCCCACTAGGTAGTTATAGTTAGGACCTAATTTCTTTACAAAAAGGTTTTGGGGTTTTGCTAAATACGTTTGTGCATTTTGACGAATCTTCATGAACGTTTCCCAAAAAATATGACGCTCCCTTTAGCTGCTGTTTGGAAAGTATTGGGGTGATCCGTCAAGTGGGGCAGAGAAAATGGGGAGGTCCCAAAAAGCTTTTTCCCCATGCATTTCTCCATAGGGATTTTGAACAGGAATAGTGCCTGAACCACTGGACGGAATTACACTTAATTTGGCAGAAAGATAGCTCTTGGTCTAGAAAGCTACCTTTTCGTTATTTGGTGTAAATCCATTCAGTAGCTTTTGATAAATTAAAGAAAAAACAAATTTGTATATGTCAAACTACAGTAACGGAGAACTCATATAAATCATGTGATGAAGTCAAACAAAATTGCCTTGATGTAAATTATTATAAAGTTTGGATAAGAAAAAACATAATCAGTTTAGTAAGAGAGCATATTAAAATGAGCCTAATTGTACAATCAGTATGATTCAATGATTTATCATAACATAAGTGAAGATTGTAGTTTTTCTAAAACAAGTTCATGGTCAAGTAGAAGAGTCAGCCAAAAAAAATAACTAGACTTCTTCAGGGCTAAAACCAGTATCATATCATTTATCTCAGGACGTTAAGTGAGATATATATCCTGATTGCCTCTTTTAGCACAAACCCAAGTTTTGGGTCACAACAACTTCTATGTGAAATTGAGAGAAATCTTCTTATTCTCTCAAAAGGCCCGCTTCAATCTGTTTCACGTATGTATGTTGCCAGTCAAATCAAAGACATCAGTAAATTGCGGTTTGACTATAGTTTGTTAGAATTCTCGGTATATATTAGTGGAGATCCGGCATGTTCCTCGGCCGATGAATGGTGCCCGATAAAGTAAGTTTAAGAACAGCACGCTCTTTCACATAGAAGGCGTTGTGTCCCAAAACTTCTGTAAATTACATCAAGGCAATTTTGTGTGACTTCGGAAGTGCTCCATTACTGTAGTTTGACATTAACGATCTAAACAGTTTATACTGGTTAGAGTTTTCACACTTGGGGGTGTGGTGTAATGTGTGAGCACCAGACTATTCAAAAAGAAGAATAAGATATGTTTCTTGACAAAATAGATGTGCATTTCGTTTCAGCATTGTTGCCTTTCCTATGAAATTTGTATATATAGGGATGTGAAGGCTTCCCAATCCCTCCTGATCTCGTGCTGAGATCTGATTGGCTGCCAACACTTCAACAAGGAAGTGTTGGCAGCCATCTTGAGACTCAGCTTCAGCCAAGTCCCTGGAAACAAGATTAAAAAAAGAAAAGGGTCCAGGGTAGGGACACCCTGACCTCTTGACTCTGGTGCTGGGGTCCCAGAGTGACCAACTCAGAGAAAAAAAGCATTTTTTAAAAAAATTGTCGCCAAGAGTTGTGGCGGATTCTGGACATTTTTTTTTAAAAAAAGCCCAGGCTCCCACGCTTGTTTTAATTAAGCCCCGGGTGGGCCAGTTCCCAGGACCATGTTAAAAATAAGGAGGAGGCGCATGGGGTCCCCCTCCTGGGCTTACTGAAGCCACGGGGACCACCACTTCCCCAGGGCGTTTATTACATTGAATGTGGGGGCCCAGGTGGCCCCCCTTACCCCAGGTACCACCACCTTCCCAGGGCACAATGCTTTTATAGAAGTTGGGGAGGGGTCATGCAGACCACCCCTCCCCCGTGCGCCGGGGCCCCCCACCTCCCCAGGCCACACATAAAATGAAATGTAGGGTCCACCTAGCCCCCCGCATCTCTGGGAACTGCCACCTCCCCTTGTCCACAGGATTAAATGCAGGGGGCCACCTGGACCCACCCCTGCAGCCCAGGGGAGTGCCACCTCCCTGGAACCAAGCATACAATTAAATGCAGGGGCCATCCGTTCTAGTTAGGCTCACATTTTAAACCCACAAAACCATAGAAATTTACCTGTTTTAGTTAGGTAGTTTTTCGTCAAAAATGTTACTGCAAATATTACATTGATATTATCAATGGTGTTATCAAAGATGTCAAAGATGTCATGAGTGCCATAATTTGTGGGTTAATTAGTAGTGCATGGCAAAGGAACAAGTCATAGTTACCATATGGCATGACTTACATTTACTTGAGATACATCTAACTATAACAGGTAAATTTCTATGGTTTTGTACATTTAAAATGTGAGCCTAACTCTAACGTCCCTGTTACCTTTGGTTTTTTAAGTGAACATAGAAATATAGATCTCTCCAATGTGGTCCTGTTGTAATGGTGCACTCTACAGCTGGCGCAGCGGCTGACTGTTCACCATATATACATATATACATAGAAATGACGAATCTTATATGATGAATCTTCTTGAAATTTTCAAAACTTATACTAGTCGGTTCAGCTTCTGTGTTGAACGTTTTGGTGTGATCTGTCAAGCAGGGACCGAGAAAAAAGGGGGGGTCCCAAAGCACGTTTTTCTCCATTCATTTTCTCATAGGGTCTTTAGACACGCCTACAGCCCGAACTGCTGAACAGCATTACACCAAATTTGGTAGGACTCTATATCTTGATATGCATATTGTGCTTTTGGTGTCTATTGCAACTTATGGTGCTGGTTTCTGGGAGCATACTGGAGATTCCAACTTCAGACTAGCGAGAACACATTTTTGAGGACATAACTATCATTGCCAGGAAGTGTCCCTTCATTTATAGCCCATGACGAGGTGGGCCTTCAATATTTGAATAATGCTGTGGGAATAGCTTCAGTAACGCTTTGGCTCTCACATTGGTGCAGGCCAGAGGCTGCTTTGAAGAAGCAGTTGTTGCTTGATTGTTTGGGGTTATCAGGGGTGCACAAAAGCAAATGGTTCATGTATGTGAAGAATATCTTACTGGAAATTGGTAGATATGTGTTTTGTTTAAACCCTGAGTGCATTAACTTTTGTGACAAATTAGTCACCAGAAGGGAGCATCTTCATTATCTAGTGATTGAGAAAGTGGGGATTGAATCTAAGAAAGTATTGGTGGCATCTTCTTTGCCCTTATGCACTTCCCCTAATATTGAGCCGCGTTTGCTAAAGGTGCCAAGACATCACAGGTACTTTTTTGATAAGATTCAGGCTTGGCCTGGCACACTTTTTGGTGGCCTATCTAGCTAATGAGTATGATATAAAAAACTTGGTACTGTGCCCTGCAACTCTAGTAACCCTCAATCGCAACTTCACATGTTGTTTTTTTTGTAGCCTGTACTGAGGCTAGAGAACTCTGTTTTTAATCCCTCTTTTAAAGTCTCTCAATATCAGGCAGTGTAAACCAGCTATGTTTTATCTTCAATTGCTGGTAATTGATAAAGTCTGCTTTGCGGGTGGGCAAGTAAATGTGTCTTGTTTATACTTGCTCCTCCTGTTTTTATATTATACTGACTGAATTTTAACCTTTTCATTGTAGTTTATATTTATGTTTATTAGAGATCATGGGTTCAGCCTAAGGAAGTCTAGGTCTGTGTGACTGTTTGATTGATTGTATTTTGGGACATCAACTATGACATAATATTGTTTTGATTATTTTTATGTGCGGCTTTTATGGTTTATTATAATTGACTAAAGCTTACATTAACTAAAGAGACTAGTGCACCAGTGAATTCAGCTGTGTGTGGAAGTTTTTGGGGTGATTCGTCGAGTGGGGGTCAAGCAAAAGTGGTGTAATTCTGTTCAGTAAATCTGGCAATATTAAGAAAAAAGATTTATGTATATCAAGAGACACAGTGGATCGGCGGATCAACGTGCCAAGAGCAATGCCACAATTGGCTGGCCACAACCTGACAGGAAAGTTGCGTCCGCCATAATTTGCGGCCCCCAATTTGTGATTTGAGACACGGTTCTCGAGGGTGAGGGTGAGTAAAAATAAAATAGGATATTAGGGGTCAGGATACAGGTATCCTGACCCCATAGGAATGATGGAGAGGTTTGTGAGGGACTTTTCATGAGGAAGGAACTACTCGAAATTTTGTTTTGGGGGCACCCATAGATATGCTGATCCACTACTGTGCTCGGCACAGCCTCCCATGTGAATCCGTAACAGATATGTGGATCCAGGGCCCAGCCAAAATAAATACACCCATTCACAGATCCACTCACACACTTACTCACTCACACACTCACAATACCACTACTGCCCTCACTCACACACACACACTCACACTCATTCACAAACTCACAAACCAACTAACAGACCCACCAAACCACTACCACACCCACTCACAGACCCACACAGCCATTCACGGCACCCACTCAGACACCCATTCACACACTCACATACCCACTGACACACTCTTTCACACACTCACACACCCACCCACAGACCCACACAGATCACTACCACACCCACTAACAAAACCACAGGGCCACTCACATACCCATTCACACACTCACATACCCACACAACCATTCACACACTCACACACCCACTCATACACTCACACAGCTGTGTAAGCACCCATACAGGTAGTTATACACCGCTCCAGGTCTACCCCCAGCTATTGTGCCAAGGTCATTGCCACCACGGTGCACAATCATGAGGTCTGGATGCTGCCAATCTGCAGTGCTCTCAACTGAAGGCAGCAACTGATGCCACTTTAACCCTTTCTGGCTAAACCAAGTCATGTTACATTATTTAAACCTAGGTCCTTGTCAAGGACACTCCTTCTAGCACTCTCTCTGGCCCAAAACATGGCCATGACCCACAATCCAGACTCTGACCATTTTGGAGAAATGCAGGAGTAGCACACAGGAAATGCTGTAGCTGAATGAGACAGTTTTGAAGATGAAAGGCAGTTAAAGTGGAAGACAGCAAGTAAAATATAAAAGAGCATGTTTGATTGGATGGTGGAGATGTGGAGGGAATTAAAAAATTTTAGTGACCTTATACATAAAATAACTAACTCAGTGATCAGCTTTGGAAAAATAAATAAAAAAGTTATGTTGTTTGGGATATGCTTTGAATCACAAACAGACAACAGCACTTGCCACAGTTAACGTTTGACTGACTGCTAGGCAGAGACTATTAGAAACATGGTTACTATGGAAACAGAGCTAAAAGATTGTGGGAAAAGGGAACGCAATAGACTGCAGTGTGAAACTGAAAAACAAACTGGTGTACAAAAATTGCTCAGCAGAGAGTGTATGTCTTGTAACTGATAATATTTTACAAACTGAAATATAAATGGAAAGCATTGTTGAATAGAGATTGTTGAATGCTTTTAAGGGTTAATGTGCGGATCCGCAGATCCACCAAAGGTCACACCTACTGAATTGGGCTTCTTCACAGGAAACATGGAAAGGGTTAACAAATAGTGACCATTTAGAAATGCTACAGCTGAAATAAAAGATTAAATGAAGTCTGTGATTTGCTCATTACAGCAGTATGAGTGAGAGCACAGTGGGAAAGGTAGCCATTATTGGTACTTTTCGAATGAGTGTGGAGGGAGTTGCACAAAAGCAAAGTGATTTCACAAGTATGCAAATTAGACTATCTTATAAAAAAAAGTA